>NW_026652279.1:57776882-58169070 GCF_009828535.3 Hylobates moloch | reverse complement strand
ATATAGCCCTATTAGTCACAAGAACAAACACATTACTTTGATAAAGTTGTGCTTTTGGCATCTGTGACAACTACTGGGCTTGGTTGTGGATTCCCTGGAGTTCCACTAAGGAAGGAGACAGATCAAAGATTATAAACCTTGCTCCAGGCAAGCTATGCTGCATAGACTTTATTCTAGGCCCTAATTTTTCTTTCCTTCCTTTGAAGATAAATGCTCCAAGTACTATTATTTGTCACTGTCACACACTTAAATATACCTTGACAAATACTGCTACTATTTTAGTAATTTTTGATTCCCTCAATTTAAAGAGCAATTTTCAAGAATGATCAGTCTAGGTTTTTAGAAAAACTCTAACCTCAAAATTTCCGTACTTATTTCAGTTCAGGCTAGTCACATTATTGGGGTATGTACCAAAACATTAGTAATTTTAAGGAATCATATTTAAGTAATATTCTCAAAGCTCCAAGATTTAACTGATTTTTTAAATGGTCATAAAACAAAGTATTACTTGTATTTATTTTCAAAGTATTTTAAAACACAAATAGGTTCTAAGTGATCATAACCAAATATTCTCTCACTTTTAGTTGAAGAAACTTATACCAGAAGACAACAGAGAAAATCTGATGTCACACAACTAGTTGGCATGAAATCACTTCTATAGCCTGCTTCACCAAATCACAAATTGAAAACTATTTTAAAGTTTCAAGAACATTTTTTAAAGAAAATTCAATGGAATTGGGTTTTACAACAGAAAATAGTTTTGTTTATGTTTTTTTTTTCCTGGCAAATTATTTTTCTTTACAAGATATGAGGATTACAAAAGACCAGGAGACAGAGTTTTATTTACAAATATTTACAGAATACTATCAGAAAGGCATCTATTTTAACTTAAAAGCAAAGAGATCACAAGAAGGGCAATAGGCAAAGCGATCAGAGGATTAAAAGGAAAAAGCCATTAAATTCAGAGTTGTAAGTGCTTTGCCTGCATCCGATCATTCCATCTGACATAATACTCTAAAGTATTTGCCGTCATTATGTCTTATGTATGGACAAACTAAATCTTAGGGAGTAGAGAGGTTAGTGAAATTGGTCAAGATTACAAAATATTTGGCTGTGGAAGTTAACTCTCTTAATCTACTATAAATGAGGGTATATATATACATACATATATATACACACACACAGATATATATATATATATCTGTGTGTGTGTATATATATGTATGTATATATATACCCTCATTTATAGTAGATATATATATATATATATATATATATATATATATCCTTGAGTCCCCTTATGGAGGCAGTAGGAGGAAGAGAGTACCTCATGTTCTGACATAATACTGTAATACATTTACTTAAAATTCATTAATATTCCCATGGTACATGTTATTTTTAAATGACGAAGAGACTGACATGAGTATGTGAGTGTATTAACTGGATATTTTTCTGTCCATGAGCTATCAGTTACAAAGAAATACTTTGTTTCTAGGTACAACTAGGCATATGATAAAATAATGTTTAAAAAATTGTTATCAGTGAGGTTCTTGTCATATTCTAGTCATTTCTTAATAACACTATTTTTTTCAGTAAAGATAAAAGACAAACAAGGAGAAATCAAAAACAGAAACACAAAACAGAAACCACTTATACTACTAAAGAATCCTGAAGAGTACAACTACCAAATATTAAAACATATTATATGGGTCTTTTTCTAGTTAGGATATAAATGAAAATGAAAGTTATCATTATCACCAAATAAACTTTTAAAAATCCATTCATTTCTTTAAAACCATAAGAGAGATCTGAAAATAAAGAAATATCAAAGCCCCGAATTCCATAAAGTTGAGCTATCCCTAGATAACTAAAGAATGAAAGATGTTTTTAGACTTGACACCAGATGATGTTGGGTACTAGACAGACAGAGGAACAATCCTATCATGGAATGATACCTTTGCTTAGATTGGAAAACACTGGTCAATCTTTTGACAAATTGGTTTGCATGTTGGATTTGAATCTACAGTAACACCCAAAGCAAAGACAATGCTCTCTGCCAAATAATTATCCTAAATGGGGATTTTGCTGAGAAAGTAGAGACTAGAGACAGGACAGGAGGGTAGAAATAAATCATATGGTCTAGAAATCTTGCAGTCTCCTGATATCAGTATCTGACAGTCCTGCACTATTAATATCTAACTATCTCAAAGTCTCATGCAGTATTGGAATCTCAGTGTGCAGTTATTCTTTTAATGTGCACTCTCACAATCTCACAGTTGGGGTAATACAGTCCCTGATTTTTCTCAGCCTCAAAAGCTCATGCTCTCATAGTCTTGAGGTCTATCAGACTCCCAGTGTGGCATCTTTGTGTTCTAAAAGTTTTGAAGTTCATCTTATTTGTATTCTGACTGTTTTTAGATCAATAGTTTCACAGTATTTTAGTTAAATAGCTCTCCTGAAGGAAAAGGCCTAAACTTACCTCTGAGTTTTGAAAAAGTGAGGTGATATATCCAACCAAAACGGCATTGAAAAGCAAATTTAATTCAATTTCTAATATTGAGAGGTGACAGCATGCTGGCAGTCCTCATAGCTCGCTCTCGGCACCTCCTCTGCCTGGGCTCCCACTTTGGTGGCCGTTGAGGAGCCCTTCAGCCCACCGCTGCACTGTGGGAGCTCCTTTCTGGGCTGGCCAAGGCGGGAGCCGGCTCCCTCAGCTTGCAGGGAGGTGTGGAGGGAGAGGCGCGAGCGGGAACCGGGGCTGCTTGCGGCGCTTGCGGGCCGGCTGGAGTTCCGGGTGGGCGTGGGCTTGGCGGGCCCCCCCAACTGGGAGCAGCCGGCTGGCCCTGCCGGCCCTGGGCAGTGAGGGTCTTTGCACCCAGGCCAGCAGCTGCGGAGGGTGTACTGGGTCCCCCAGCAGTGCCGACCCACCGGCACTGCGCTTGATTTCTCACGGGACCTTAGCTGCCTTCCCGCGGGGCAGGGCTCGGGGACCTGCAGCCCGCCATGCCTGAGCCTCCCACCCCCTCCATGGGCTCCTGTGCAGCCCCAGCCTCCACAACGAGCGCCACCCCCTGCTCCACAGCGCCCAGTCCTATCAACCACCCAAGGGCTGAAGAGTGCGAGCGTGCAGCGCGGGACTGGCGGGCAGCTCCACCTGCAGCCCCGGTGCGGGATCCACTGGGTGAGGCCGGCTGGGCTCCTGAGTCTGGTGGAGACAGGGAGAACCTTTATGTCTAGCACAGGGATTGTAAACACACCAATCAGCACCCTGTGTCTAGCTCGAGGTTTGTGGATGCACCAATCGACACTCTGTGTCTGGCTGCTCTGGTGGGGCCTTGGAGAACCTTTGTGTCGATACTCTGTATCTAACTGATCTGATGGGGACGTGGAGGACTTTTATATCTAGCTCAGGGATGGTAAACGCACCAATCAGCACCCTGTCAAAAAAGACCACTCGGCTCAACCAATCAGCAGGATGTGGGTAGGGCCAGATAAGAGAATAAAAGCAGGCTGCCTGAGCCAGCAGTGGCAACCCGCTGGGGTCTTCTTCCACACTGTGGAGGCTTTGTTCTTTCACTCTTTGCAATAAATCTTGCTACTGCTCACTCTTTGGGTCCACACTGCTTTTATGAGCTGTAACACTCACCGCGAAGGTCTGCAGCTTCATTCCTGAAGCCAGCGAGCCAGCGAGCCCACGAGCCCACAGGGAGGAACGAACAACTCCAGACGCCCCACCTTAAGAGCTGTAACACTCACCACCAAGGTATGCAGCTTCACTTCTCAGCCAGCGAGACCACAAACCCACCAGAAGGAAGAAACTCCGAACACATCGGAACATCAGAAGGAACGAACAACTCCAGACGCGCCACCTTAAGAGCTGTAACACACACCGCGAGGGTCTGCGGCTTCATTCTTGAAGTCAGTGAGACCAGGAACTCACCAATTCCGGACACAATATGATCAAAGATATTAATCCAGTGGAGAAACAAAGTTAGGTACTGTGCTGAAATTCAAGGAGAGGCTCTCCCAGATTTCTGGTGCTTGCACTCTCAAGTTTTGCTTAAAGTAATTTAACTGCAACCCTTCAGACAAACTCAATTTCTTATTGGGTCTTCCTAATCTCATTCTTTATGTTTACAGGAAAAACAAATGCTGATTCTTATTTTAAAAAAAGAGAGAAAGAAAAAGAGGTAAATGGCAAAAAAAAAGAAGGAAGGGCAGGATAGAGGGAGGTAGAGAGAGAGAAATAGATAAAGAAATGGAAGGAAGGAAGGAGAAAACAAAAGCTTCAGCCTCTTAAGGCTCATTAAGGCACAATGACATCTGACATATAATCAAAAATGATGAGACATACAAAGAAGCAAGAGAGTGTGACCCAGAGTCAAAACAAAACTTCAGATATATAGATTATATTAATGTGGCTAAATTTTTATCACCTGGTCCCTATAAGCTATCCCTCTGACCAGTGTAGTACAGTTGTATCCTAATTCCTGGGGTTTGGTATTAGCTCAGAACCAATGTCCAACTTTCTACCTTTTTCCCCAGTACCCATTAATATTTGTAGATGGACCCTAATCATTTTAGGGAATGCTGGGTGGAAAATATAGAAAAGATACTTAGGGCAATTTAAGGGGCTTTTCTCAAGATATATAGCTTCCCCTCAACTCATGGGGCCAAGTTCTGTGGAATGACACAGGTACAAAAATTAGAAAAAGTTCTATAATTTTTCATTATAGTGATTGAATTCAGGACTCTTTTAGGAATTTTTTGAATTTTATTTTATTTTATTATTATTATTATTATTATTATTAAGTTGTATAATCAAGTATTCTCTTAGTAGGGTTTTCATCTATTTCAGTCCTGGTGAAGTCACGATTAGGTAATAGCAAAGACTACTGTGTGTAATAGTATTGTGGTCACTGCTGCCTCCCTGCTACCCACTATGATAATCAGACTCTCCTAGTATGTGGTAGTTAAGTACTGATGCTTCTCCTCTGTTGTTCTTGGATTATATAATCCTCAGTATAATCAAAGATCCCACATCGATAGTAACAGTCATACCTTTGCTTTCGTTTTGCAGGAGACAGTCACAACTACAAGGCCTTGCTGAAGAGAACATCTGTTGAGTCTTCCTGAAGATACTCTTATCAAATAGGTGGGTACATGACATCTCCCTTCAATAATGCTCTCAGCCTGCTTGCGGATGCTTCCCTTTTCATTATACCAATGAATTTCTTCACTTCCTTTAGTGTAGTACAACGTTAGGTCTAAGTTTCTTGCTAAACAGCTGAGCAATCTGTTAGACTTTCTCCCAGAAACTGTGATAAGTGCAGCTATACTGATACACTTGGCTTAATTTGATATTACATTTATTTTTCTTATTCTAGCACTGTTAAAATATATTTTTGTGTATGGCGGTCACAATATTGCCTATATATATTAGTAAACTTCTATAATTCCCTTGCCATGTAAACCTTTACCTCCTGGATACAATTTTCTACCTGTGTCCTTAAGGCACATTTGAACCTCAGTCTAGTTATTTGCCTGAAAAAAATGAGGAGTGGTAGAGATTAGCTATTAGGGAAATTGGTATCAACATGATAAAACAAAACAAAGCAAAAACAATTTAGAAAACAAAAATAGCAATAAAACGCTGCATTGGGACAGGTCTCAAAACAAGGCAAAAATAAATTTATCAGACAGGGAATTAGGGACTTTGACTTGTCAGTGATAGCCAGTGTGTTTTCAGGAGGTCAGGGTGTTTTGATGCTGATATCACCGAAATGTCTTTATTCCCGCTGCTAGATGGTTTCCAAATTAATACTTTAACTTCTACAGAAGCAACCCAAACAGGGTGAGAATTCCACTTGTAATTAAGTAACATACATGATTAGATTCTGTTCCTGATATTTCATTTTGTTGACCTTGTTTTTACAAGAACTATGAGTGTTTGTGTTTATGTGCATGTGTGTGTAGTCATAGAAACTCTCTGATATTCTGACCACATCTTGATGTGAGAATGGAAAACCCTAAAATTTTTATTTTTAAAAATGCTCAGTGCTGTCACATTTTTCATTCTTGTGTTCATTAATTCCACTATAATAGTATTTTGATCATCTATCAATATACTAAATACTTGTCTACAATAGTATCTTCTTTAAAATTTGAATTTTTTTAAATTTGCGTGGACACATACTTGTACATATTTACACAATACATGTGATATTACAATCATACAATGTGCAATAATCAGATCAGGATAGTTAAGATATCCATCAAGTCAAACATTTATTTATTTGTGTTAGGAGCATTCCAAACTCCATAGTCACCCTATTGTGATCCTGAACACTAGCTCTTATTCCTTTTTTCTAACTGTATGTTTTTACCTATTTCCCAATCCCTCTATTCTTTCTTCCCACCATGCTTCCCAGCCTCTGGTAACCATCATTTTACTTTCTACCTCAGTGAGATAAATAGGTTCTTTATTCCATATAACCCTAGGGGACAATTTAAGTAACTATATTGCCCCTATATGCCATATATTAATACTATTCTGTTTTTAGGGATAAGAAAATGTTCTCTGCTGTGATATCCAGTGAAACCAGATTTCATTCCTTAAAGGCTGACACTCACTTACCAACCACTGTTATCACTCAAAATACAGTGTAAGAAACAGGAGCCACATTAGGTATTTTAATAGAGATTAAATAGAGACAATTAGATGTTTACAAAAATTTAGAAGGACTAGAGGAGAAGTAGACCTTAATCTTAAATTGCAGGTTTGTCTACTAGAACTGACCACCCAGGGAAGCTACTCTGAAGATCAGAATTTGAATTTAAGAATAAACTCTGTGCCCTCAACTGCTATCTAGAATTTAGAAATCAAAAGGCATTGCTACTACTCTGTCTTTTGACATCCAGAAAGCTGGAGAATAGATACCATAGGCACTGGAATGTAGTGTAAAGAATCTTCATGTTAATAAACATTTTTTGTGCAAGAAGGAAAAACAAAATAGCCCCCAAAGAGCAAATAGCTGGCTTCTCTTTCATTTACCTGTAGTTTCAAATTCCATGAAAATGCATTAAATAGATGGGGCCTAATTTACAGATTGAAAAAAAATGGGATGATGGCTGATTTATTTAATTCCTGGTGTTCACTACACTATACAAGAAAAATCAAAATACCCAAACACAGAATGTTTTTCTGTGTTATAGAATGATAATTGGAAAATATATATACACACACAGATATATTATGCACACATATGTTGACTTTTCCAATTTATGACCATAAACTATAGTGTTAAATGTATGTTCATAAAGTTATTTTGAATAGATAGAAATAATTTGGGCAAAAATGTGAGGATATTATCCTAACATCTATTTAAATTATGTCAATAATTTCATTCCTATGTTCACTAAGACAGATGGTGAGTAGTGTGACTTCACTTGCCAGTATGGTGGGCAACTTGTAATCAAGGCTTAATATTGTTTTTGGAGGGTATTCATCTTTCACCTATAGGAAAGGTAACTGGAAGTGCAGTTTTTAAACTGAAATAACTGCAAGGCTGGACACAAAAAAGCCATAGTGCATAAATACTTATGATCCCTAATATGCTCCCATCCTTATTTCTTAGGATTTTTATTTATTTACTTATCTAGACATAATACTGGATTGTTGATTTCTCCATTATAATGAGGGAAGAGCTGGCCTTTATACTGAGTGATGTAAATTATTTCCTATATAGTGAAATTTGGGTGGCTATAATTGACCACTAGACATAAAAATTTCCCTAGCTACTACCTTATAATTTCTAAAGTTCTGGTCCTCAGCACTGATGACCATAACAATATGGTTATCCAACTTATAGGGTTGTGTTTGGATTTTGTGCGTATGGAATTGAACCACACTCACATAAACACATAAACATTTTTATTGCTGTTTTTCTATTTACTCTGCCTTTTCACAATTAGAATAATTTTCAGTGTTACATAATTGTGAACATTTTAAAGAATTGCCAAATTTTCTTTCAGTTTTCAAAATACTTCCTAATATTCTTCTTAGCTGGGTTGATGCCATTGAAAGGATTTGATTAACTTTTTTTTTATATAAAACCTACTGCTCAAGAGATTTCAAGATCTCAAAGAACTGTGATAAATTATGGGTCAAATTTAGAACAACAAAATGTCAAGATTCTGATCTTGTGTATGGTATCAAATGGGTGCTTTTGTTTCCACCAAGCAACAGAACAGGGCATTGTGAGCTGAATTGTGCCCCTGCCCATTCATATGTTGAAGTCTTATCCTCCAAGTTCCGTAGAACGTAGACTGTATTTGAAGACAGGGTCTTTAAAGAGATAACTAAATTAAAATGAGGTCAGTATGGTGAGACCTAATCCAGTATGACTGGTGTGCTTACAAGAAAAAACAGATGTACAAAGGGAAGAACATGTGAAGACGTAGGGAGAAGGCGGCCATCTACAAGCCAATGAGAGAGACCCCAGAAGAAACGGATCCTGCAAACATTTTGCTCTCAGACTTCTGTCCTTCGGAACTATGAGACAATTAATTTCTGTTGTTTGAGCCACCCAGTCTATGCTTTTGTGTTATGGTAGCCCTAGCAAACAAATACAAATATGGCTTTGAGAAATTTGTGAGGGGATATCAAGTACCTTGGTTGGAGATAAGGGTGGCTAAAATGTTGAGCACACTTTGTCTTAAATTACTTGCTTAATGGGGCTGTAAGGATTAATGATTTCTCATTCAGAAAAAACAAAATCATGTGCACTTATTCTATTACTATTTTCTCAGGTGCCATACTTAATATGTAACAATATAGGCTATATTTCCTAAGAGTTCATTCAACATAGTATATTATAGCTAAGAATTTCAACACTGCCATTTTTGTTTCTCCTAAGAAAGCTGTAATATAGCAAAACTCTTTTTCTTCCTCTCTCTCCCCTCCTCTCTCTCTCTCTCTCTCTCTCTCACACACACACACACACACACACACACAGGTTCATACACGTAGAGTTGAATTTACCTAGACGCTAAAGAGAATTAACCTTCAGGGCTGTCATATGCTCATGATCTGTTCCTAAATTCGTGTTGTAAATTTATGTCACTGCTCTTGTATTAGAAATAGCTCCCATGCCAAAGTAGGATATTCCTTTGTGTGTGTGCATGTCTATGTATAAATGTGTTTTATCTCTATTTGAACTAGAAAGATAATCAATGTTTATAATTGTCACCTTCTTTAAGCTCTGCGGTAGTTGACTACTTGATAGAAAGCACCATATCTTAGTCATCTTAGTTACTTCAGAGCCTTATCAGAATTCCTACCAGATAGAAGTGACTGTAAAAATAGTGTTATTGAAAGAAGGGAAGAAAAAAAGACAGACTAATCCAAAGAGAAATTAATAATTTATCAGAAATGAAGGGGTTACAGATTCAAGTAAAAAATTAGAAGAAAAATGAATTTCAAGCATGCAATAGTACAAAGTAAACATTGAAGTGTACTTTGTAGACAAGATGATCTCATTATGAATGGAGATTATATAATCTAATCTATGATATTGAAGTTTTAAATTGACTTCTAATAAGTAGAAGAAATATATTATATCTGTCTTTTTCAGTTACTAGTACTTCATATTTATATATTACGCATATTTCATTGAAATGTCCTTTAAAAGTCAATTTTATGTGCTTTTCTAATATGATAGAATATTTTAAAAATATATCATTAGAGATATCTACTAGCTTTTTCACTAGTGTCTGCTTGTATGCATGCTCTATTTGATTTTGGCATCACTTGAATAAGCATCAAAGGAACATAGATCTAAACTCAGGAGATCATTAATGAAAACTCAAACATGGGTTACCATGTTAGAGTCATAAAACTTGTCTGCAAATTACAGGTACGTTACTTTTAATTCAGCTAAGCAGTTAGCTGAGGAGACCACCATACAGTTCTGCCTTGATAGGGTTCGTATTTCCTGCAGCATAATGAAGAGCAAACACGGAAATAGCATATCAGCTGCCAAGAGTGGCTGAAAAAAAATTGGCTGACTGAAATTGGCTGACTAACAGGAACGTGAAAGCTTTATATTGTATGAGTATCTATTTTCATTGCCTGATCTCACTTAACAAGAAAAAAAAGACCCCAAAGCTTGATTTCTGGGACCCTATAAACTATTATGTTTGGAAATTTTAGAAGCATAGAATTTTAGTTTATGAGCATCTGGAAACAAGGATAGGAATCAAGAGTGTTCATTTATCAATAAGATTATGCTGATTTTTTTATCTTTCTATTGCTGATGATACATAGGGAAGGGAAGAAGGGAGATGCTCATTAGTTCATTTGCTGGCGTTGCTCATGGTTTCTCCTATCTAGAAGTCATGGTATAAAATGTTGGGGTCGTACATGTCATTTTATATTGTAGGTTTATGTTTCACCTTCAAAAAAGGCTGAATATGATGATCTATAACTAATTACATTTACTTTTTAGACAGGACTTTCCCACCAAAAGGCATCTTCATAAAAAAATTTAGAGATGTCAGACAATATGGTTTTTCAACTTATAGAGTCGTGTTTGGTTTTTGTACATATGGAATTGAACCACACTCACAAAAACATTCTTATTGTTGTTTTTTCCATTTACTCTGCCTTTTCACAATTAGAATAATTTTCTGTGATATAATTGTGAATATTTTAGAGAATTGCCAAATTCTCTTTCAGTCTTCAAAGTTTAGCATGTTAGAGGTAGAAAGGCATGAACTTTCAGAGAGTAGCAGACTATTAAATCTGTCTGCATATTACATTGAGCTACACCGAGCATCGGGTTAACTATTATAGAAGCAGGGAACGGTGATTACCAAAAAAATGAGAATATTAACTACACCCAAAGCATTAAGCTAAACTAAAGCAAGGACATATAAGTGGGGAAGGGCAGGCATTTGAGGATGTTAATCTATATGAGCATGCAAACCTCAAGAGACAGAGGAGGAAACCACAAGAGGAAAAAGTGTCGAAATATATAATTAGAAACGAGTCAATTGATAAACAAGAATTACTAGAGAAAGACATCACATTGTATTTAAGTCAAATCATCAGCAAGATAATATTCTGTCTAAACATAAATGTGTAGATTACACATTCATTATCTTTGATAAATGAAATTGTCTGTCTCTTGATAGTAAACTTGATTTACCGGTATGAAGAGGTTTAAAGCATTGTGGACTGAATTAAGCAGTTCCAACTAAACTGCCATAGTGCACAGAACAACTTATCAATTATCCAAATCACAGCAGTTAGGGAATCTCTTAGAAAATCTATCCTAAGAACAGACTATGTATTTGTCAAACGGCAGCATATTTTGAAGAACATATTTCAAAACATGTTATTCATCACATAAGTAATATAACAATATTACAGAATAGTTGAAATTTAATGACAATTTAAGTAAAATTTTTGAAGAGAGTTAAACCATATCCCTTTTATTTGAAAAAATTAATTCAGACTGTGAATAAAGCTAATACTTACAGATACTAAATCTATTAATAGTACATTAAAAGATTTGAGAGTTAGTGATACTCCTTTATAGCGCATATTTTAAATGAAATGTATCACGTCAACTAATTTGTCTGTCCAACCGATATTTGAAAGCTATCATTGACAGAGTATTCTTTTTCCATCTTATCATTTGCTTTTCAAGCTAGGGGGACTATCAGAAACAAAGCAAAATGAAGATATAATAATTCTACCCCTTGTTCATGCATGCTATTTTAGTTAACTTTCACGCTTCGTGGTTCTCTCACATATATAATTTTATTTCACCTTATTGCTAAATTTAATATTTTATTTTATTCTTATAACATTCTTGTAATATAGAGCAAGTAATGTCTATTTCAGCTTATAGATTAAGCTGCCATAACTAATTTTTAAAAGACGTTTACAGCTTTTATATGAATAACCTCTGTGACATAAAATATATTAAAAAAATGCTTAAAACATTTTAGAAGAGTATAGTGAGTTTAGAAGAGTATAGTGAGGGTGCCATTCCCCACCTCCCAAAAAATGTTCATTTTCTGACCCCTGAAACTCGTGAATGTTTCCTTATTTGAATAGAGTCTTGGCAGATGTAGTTACATTCAGAATCTTAAGATAAGATTATCTTGGATTTAGGGTAGGTACTAAATCTGGTAACAGGTGTCCATATGAGGCCTTATAAGAGAAAGGCAGCGGGAAATTTGAAACACACAGAGGAGCAAACCATGTGAAGACAGAGGAAGAGTCTGGAACTTTGCAGCCCCAAGCCGAGGAGCCACCTGAAGCTAGAAGAGGCAAGGAAGGAGCCCCCCCCTAGAGCTTTTGTAGGGTGTATGTGGCCTTCTGACACCTTCATTTTAGACTTCGCCTTCTAAACCTGTCAGAAAACAAGTTTCTTTAGTTTTTAAGCTGTTGTAATTTGTTACAACAGCCCTAGAAAAATAATACAAAGAGTATTACATAAGACAGTAATTTGTAAGAAAGCCACCATATATCGTTTTCTTCCTCCAGATAGTTGGATATTTGTACAAATACTATATTTTAATTGCCTAAGCTAAAATCTACATCATTCAAAATTTCATATAGAAAATTTGATCATATTACGGAAAATGTACTTATTTTTCTAATACAAATAATGTATCAGGTCTGCCCTTATATTCTAAAATACTGCATTTAAAAAATCGAACAAATGCTCACAGGGCATATATTATATTTTACATATAAATGGATATTTTGAGCCTAACTGCATATGAACATTAGACAATTTCAACCCATGTGTGTAATTACCAGTTTTTGTGGTTCTGAGAAGGTGACTTAGACGTCGAGTATGTGAACTTTAAGCCGTTCTTCTGATACAATTTTTTCCCTAGCTAGAATAGATTGGGCTTTCTGACTAAAATTTGTTACAGCATGCAAGCAACAGAGCATCTCTCATCAATTGTCTTCAAGTGGTCAAATTCGATAAAGGCAATTATAGCCTGAGCAATGATAATCATTTCGTATCTAATAAAGCAGAGTAAGTGAACATTACAACTCAACAACAATTTATAGCTTTGGGCATAATGTGTGAGGTCAGATGCACAGGACATTTCTAATTCAGGATGACTAAGTGTTCAGCTTGAGCCAGGAATCTATAGAGCCAAATTCGGGCAGCAACTTGAATGTTCTGAAAATGGAATCTTTCTTTATATTGAGTGTAGTGTTTAATGGTTTCATAGGACTCTACTGGGCAGTACTTCAGTAACGAGCACATACTATATTATACTGTACTTTAGATAGGTTAGGATACCTTGTTCACGATTTAAAAAGTGATTGTTTAAAACTTAATAGATTCTTCCACAGGCTACACTAGAGAGTAGAGATTTATGGTGTCCACTGAATCTATTTTGTCAGTCTGTAAATTGGTATGAATTGTCTCCTAGAGGCATATAGTTGTGCACATAGCATTGTTTCTATTTTACTGGAATAATGTAGACCTACACATGCTCTACCATTGTACCATTGAAATATGATGAAGTCAGTTTACATCTATTGATGACTCATGCATTGAATGGTTGTAGAGAAGTTCTAAGCTCTTGAAAGCTGGTTTTAAATTGCTTTTCTGCATAGCTATCTGTGTAAGCTGGATTCTATTTTTTAAAGGCTTTGTCTTCCTTCAGAATGTGCTTCTGCATTCTAGAATACTTATAATGCTTACATATTGTCTCTTTTGATACCTACAACCACATTGGGAAGAGATATTTTAGAGAAATTATTACTATGATTCAATTTTCAAATTAATCAATTTAGACTATGAGAAGTTTATGAATTGCCCAAAGTTATGTGAAGAAATCAGTGTAAAAGGATCTTCTTTCTGACACTCTCTTGAATATCACTTTTCTCATGAGAACATTCTGATAGGGTTACAGGTTTCCTGGGAGTTTAAACCAGAAATTGATATAATGCCTGAGGTTACCTGGAGGAGTTTTTGTGGGTTGCCTGTACCTGTAATAACCTAATACAAATTTTTATATATTAGAATTATAGATTTTAGGATTTTGATATTAGAATATGTTGTCGGATATGTGAGCATTCCCAGTAAATCAGAATATAGGTACACAGAGATAAAAACAAAAGCCAACTTCAAGCATACACTATATTTGTCGGTGTAAGTCAGATTTTGTTGTGGTAAAAAGTAAGCTAAAATAACCCTCAAACTTAGTGGCTTAAAACAATGTGATTGTTACTTTAATTGTTTAAGTTACTCACACACAAAAACGTTTAATGTAATTAGATTGTGTGAGAAGAGATTGGAAGAGGGGTACATGAGCATTATTTGCTGTGATCACTTAGGAGCTCAGGCTGAGGCAACTCCTTCTCAACACACTCTTCCATGCTTACTGTGACATAGAAAGGATATAGCTGCAGAATCTCTCTTCTGCAATAAAATAGTTCAGCATGCAAGTGATTTGCATCACTTCCACCCATAAGTCATTCACCAGAAGTAGTCATACTTAAATTCCAAAGGGTGAGAAAAATACAATATTCTTTGTGTCTGGAAGGAGATAAAAGCCAGATATCAGTGAGCAGTTGAAATGTATGTCACAGACATGAGGTAGACTATTTTTTTATTAACTTACCATTTTTATTTTCTTCTAGATTTATTAAGGTATAATTGGGAAATAAAAATTGTATACATTTAAGTTGTACAACATGTTTGAGATACATATATACATTGTGAAATAATTACCACAATCAAGCTACTAACATATCTATTACCTCACATTCTGATTTGTGTGTGGTGAGAACATTTAAGATCTCTCTTAGGAAATGTCATTTAAGGTTAGTGCTCAACTTTTGGAGTGTAATGTAGATAGTTCAGTGTAAGATAATTAATATATTCAAAATCCAAGAAGTAAAAGAGGTCTTGGCGTGTATTGGGACTAGTCTCTAATCAATGCAGGAATTTCTTTTTAAATATTCTGTGAATTATTCTTGAATATTTCAGTGATGGGTGCTATTTGACCTAGTAGCTGTTATTCCATTGGATGACTCTACTATTTTTATTTATTTATTTATCTATTTATTAATTAATTTATTTATTTTGGGGACGGAGTTTCATTCTTTTGCCCAGGTTGCAGTGAAGTGGCATGATCTTGGCTCGTAGTATAACATTACAAATGGATTTGACACAAAATTAGGACACTAGCTGAAGCAGTATTTAAGAAGCAGCAGGCTATAAAGCTAATAATAATCACCAGATGAAACACCTCCAGCAAAGCCGCAACTGGCTCTTAGTATATGTTATCTTGTTTCTGTACCTCATCAGGTGACCTGCACCCCTCACCTTGTGAATTCCACAGGGGAACTCTTAGATTGGAAATACAATTGATCATCTTTGTACTCCTAAAAAATGCAACCCTGAAACCACACTGAGATACCACTTTATAATCAATAAGATAGCTATTACCAAAAAAGGCAGAAAATAACAAATGTTGGTGATATTGCGGGAAAATTGAAACCCTTGTGCATTGCTTGTCAAATGTAAAATGGTGCAGCCTTGGTGAAAATCAGTACAGAGGTATCTCAAAAAGTTAAACACCGAATTACTGTATGATACAGCAAGTCCACTTATGGCTCTATGTCTAAAATCATTGAAAGCAGGGACTTGAACAGATATTTGTATACTCACATTCATAGCAGCATTATTGACAACAGCTGGAAGGTGAAAATAATCCAAATGTCTATTGACAAGTGAATAGATAAACCTAATGTGCTATATACATACAATGGAATATTATTTAACCTTGAAAGTAATGAAATTCTGACACATGCTAAAACATGGTTGAATCTTGAAGAAATTTTGCTGAGGGAAACAAATCAGACACAAAAAGACAAATATTGTAAAATTCAGTGTATGTGAAGTGCCTAGAGAACCTGAAATTCATAGAGAAAGAAAGTAGAATGGTGATTGCCAGGGGTGGGGGAAGCAGGTATGAGTAACTATTGTGCAGTGGGTATAGAGTTTCAGTTTGGGAATATAAAAATGTTCTGAAGATCAATGGTAACATTGATTGCACAACAATGTGAATATATTTCATGCTACTGAACTGTACACCTAAGATTCTTAAAAAGGTAAATTTTATTTTATGTATATATTACAATAAAAAAACAGAAAAGAAAAAAATGCAAGTCTGTTTCATACTGAAGGATTTTTTTCAAGGTCTTTAAAAAAGTAAATAATTTCCCAAGAGACTTAAACAGACATGTTTGAGTTACATGTGCAAAATATACATGTAATCAGGGGTCCAAAATATGTCAGTATAAACAGGAAGATAAAATAAATGCAGTCTAACTCCAAGTATTGATCATGATTTAGAGCATAAAATGGATCAACTATTAAAGTACTATCCTCAATATACAAATAGCTGTTTATATAGGATCTGCTCAAATTATGCATGGTTTTCTAAATTACTAACCCATTCAGAAAGTGATAGCAAAAATAAGTTTTACTTATTAGATTATTTACTTAGAGCTAATCAGCCTCAAAATATTTGTAAAATAATAAGACCTAAATTGAACTTAATTCCCACTGAAAATATGTTCTCAATTCTAATACTTGCCCAAATATCATAGCTACAATCATCAATGCACTCCGCTTTCCTTCTCCACTGAAATGAGTCACTCTTATTTATCCTCCTTCCCAGACAGTGTATTTTATTGTGTTTTATTGCTCCAAGAGGTGAGAATCCAAGAAATGAAGCAGCCTGCAATTATCTTTCCAAACAAATGATTGATGTCTCATGCGACCCCAATTTGCCCGCATCTCTGGTTTTCACTTTCATGCCCTTGCTGCCTGGTAATCTTGGATCCACGCCTGACACATGTTGATTGTCAGGATAAAATCAAATATCTAAATTTAAAAAAATGTGAGTAAGAAAAAGTCACATGGTAAAGTGAGGCTACAAAATCTAAAATGTAAATCCTCCAAAAAAAAAAAAGATGCAAGTGGTTTGTAGAGGAATGAGCAAAGAGAATTTGGAGTATGGATGCAAAACTTGAGCCAGAATGAAGGGATAGGAGTCAAGAGTAGCTGGCCTCTTGCATTCTTGATAAACAAGTAAATCTACAAAGGGAGGGTTCCAGACTCTGTATATAAATGATCAGATATCGGGTATCTGGAATTAAGCATTGGTTTTCAGGTGGCTTTTACAAAAGAGATTCTCCTTTATTAGGTATGCTTCTGCAACCTTTCATCTTCTAACTTTTTACTTTCTTTCTACCTTTACCTTCATTTTTCCTTCCTTTTTTATTCCTCTATCCTTTCTCTATTCCTTTGTTCTTATTTTAAATTTCCATTTTAATTGATTTGCTTTCACTTATCAATTTGCATTACTTCCACCTTGTCCTGAATTTGCATTAATCACTATCTTCTGCTTTCCATCAGCCCGACTCTATTACCAATTGATTGCATTGTTTTTCTTACCTTTTCCCATTATCCCATGTTTCTGATGTTCTATATTTGCTCATCACAAATATAGCCATTTCAATAACACTTTGATTTGAATGTAACCTATCTATACTCACCCGCTTTTAACACTGATTTGAATGTAACCTATCTATACTCATCCACTTTAAAGTGTTTTCAAATCATCTATTATAGAATAAATGGTAAATAAACCTGATGGCTCTTTTTTGTCTATACAAAATTTCTTAATGGAAGTTTCATGAATATTCAATATAAGTGGAATAATTTTGTATTAGTTTTGTATCGCCACTGTAACAAATTACCCTAAAGTTAATGACTTAAAACTTTATTTATTATCTTATAGTTCTTTAGGTTAGAAGTCTAGCATATGTCTCACCAGTCTGCATTCCTTCTGGAGGCACCAGGGAAGAATCCATTTTCTTGCTTATTTAGGTCATTGATAATTAGTTCTTTGCAGTTGTAGGACTGACTTCCCCATTATTTTGCTGGTGTTCCCAGATTTTAGAGGTTGTCCACATGCCTTTACACGTGACCTTCTTCCTGAATCTTAATAGCTGGCAATGGTACGTTGATTCCTTTTCACACTCCAAATCTGTCCTCCCTTTTGATTCCATTGTTGTGTCTCTCTGATCCAAACTTTTACCTTCACTTCGACTTTTTATTTATTTATTTATTTCTATTTTGTGAGAAGGAGTCCTGCTCTGTTGCACAAGCTGGAGTGCAGTTGTGTGATCTCAGCTCACTGCAACCTCTACCTCCCAAGTTCAAGCAATTCTCCTGCCTCAGCCTCCTGAATAGCTGGGACTACAGGCACGTGCCACCAAGCCCAGCTAATTTTTTGTATTTTTAATAGAGATGGAGTTTCACCATGTTAGCCAGGATGGTCTCAATCTCCTGACCTTGTGATCTGCCTGCCTTGGGTCATGCCAGTGTGATCCACAATAGATTGATAGCTTTCTTTCAAGCATTTTAAGTTGTTCTGCTCTACTTCTTTTCTTTTCTTTTTCTTTTTTTTTTTTTTGTGAGATGGAGTCTCTCTCTGTTACCCAGGCTAGAGTGCAGTAGCACAATCTCCGCTCATTGCAAACTTTGCCTCCCGCATTCAAGGGATTCTCCTACCTCAGCCTCCCAAGTAGCTGGTATTATAGGCATACACCACTAGGGCCAGCTAATTTTTGTATTTTTAATAGAGACAAAGTCTCACCATGTTGGCCAGGCTGGTCTCGAACTCCTGACCTCAAGTGATCCACCCGCCTTGGCCTCCAAAAGTGCTGGGATTACAGGTGTAAGCCACCGCGCCCAGCCTTCTTACTTTCATTATTACTTTTATTTAAGAAAATACATATTATCATACCCAAAGACTTAAAAGAATTGTCATCTGGAAGAGACGTGACTGTCAATCATGGTATCAGCGAAGGAGAAAAGGATTTTGGAGAGAAGCTATTGAGGGAAACCGAGTGAATGCACTCAAGGTTTAGCAACAATGAGAACAGAATACACTCCCAGGTCTGATGAGGAAAGGGAGAATTATGGTATGACTGGAGCCTTGAATGAGCTGAAAACACAGGAGGGGCACTGCCTAACCTGAACTATTGCTGTAGGCAAATACAACTGCACTCAGAAGCATGGCAACAACGCATTCAGTTTGTGGAAAAAAGAAATATTTACACCCTCCTCTTCTCTAGCACTTTGATCTCACCAATTTATTCCATTGGCCAGATCCTACAGGAAACTACATAAGCATGGCCATGGAGCTTATAATGGTCAGAATCTCCCATATCCAAAGCACAGGACAATGTCATGCAATCATAAAAGGTGGAGATTCAATAGGTGTGAGAGTGAGAACCAAACGAAGGGAACCAAACAAGATTAGTTAGACCAGAGATTAAGGCAAATGTTTTCTGTAAATGGCCAGACAGTAAATATCTTAGGCTTTGTGGACCACACAGTCTCTGTTGGGACTACTCAAGTATGCTTCTGTATAGAGAAAGTAGTTATAGATAATACATAAATGAACAGGTGTGGCTGAGTTCCATTACATTATTTACAATAATAAGCAGCTTATTATTATTTACAATAATAAGTTTTGGCCCCTGATTTAGGGCATAGCCCTTGGACTAAGATGGAAAGTTTTAACTGATTACTCCACAAGTACATAGCTCAGACTGCTTTTTAACATCAAACATAATTTCCTGCCAGCTAAAAATGACATTTCCCACCATTCTTCATATCTAGGTATAGTTCTGTGGCTAAGTCCTAGCCAATGGAATGAGTAAGAGCGATGTATGCAACTTCCGAGTTGTTTTCTTCATGGGAAAGCATGTGCCCTTCATGTCTTTCCTCTATCATGCTTTTTAAAATTTGGACCCAGTGAATATGGTGCTGAGTCATCTTTGGACATGTGGAGAAAAAGAAGTAGCCTATGTCACCAGCACCCTGGAGCCACCCAGCTTACCCTTGGGTGTCTATTCTGATTTCGAGAATGTTATATAATCCCATCTCTTATTTAAACTGCTATTCTTTTCCAGTCTTGATTTAGTAGTTGAACTTATGTCATTTGAGTGGTTTCTAAGACATAGTGGTTTTCCTGCAAAATGGGAATATTATAGTCATATAGAATTGTTGCAGAGGCTAAATCACCTTATCAGATCAATTGGAACATAATAGATATTCAGCAAAATATTTAAAAAAGTGATATTAATAAGAGCCCGTTATTATGTTAGGCATTGTGAGAAATACAAATTAAATATTGGAGACAATATGATCTAACTTAGAGTATGACCTCATTAATTATCCATTATTGTGTCCACAAGAATAGCTCCTAATAAATTGTCTAGAAATCAGACAAGAGGGTGAATAATTAGAAATTAAAATTAAATTGTATATTTCACTAAATATCCTTACTTTTTATGATAGGGTCCTGGAAACTATGCTATAGAAGAGATTATCACAAAGCAAATCATACTCCAAGAAATGAACAATTGCGAATGTTTAATCACTGCCAAGGACTAAGAATAAAATAAGTCATAATTGGAATCAACACATTTCTTTCTTCAAATATAGCCCAAGACAGGTAAAGGAATAAAACAAGCTCTGCAAGTCAAGGACTAAAAATAAAATAAGTCAAATATAGCCCAACACACGTAAAAAAATAAAACAAGCTCTGCAAATCAGAAATCTAATCCAGACTACCCAGGTGAATGTCTGTCTCCACAGATGAGAGGGCAGACTTGGAGAGTTTGAAATGTTTAGAAACTTTTCAGCTGTGTAGCATCTCCCTTTTAGAGCAAGAGAGAAAGTCTTTTAAAAATTTATTTTGCCAGAAGTTGTGGCCATGCCTGAAATCCCAGGATTTTATGAGGATGAGGCAGGAGGATTCCTTGGCCAGGTGTTTGAGGCTTCTCTGGGCAACATAGCAAGACCCCCTCTCTACTAAAAATGTAAAACATTAGCCCAGCATTGCGGCACACATCTGTAGTCCCAGCTACTCAGGAGTCCCAGCTACTCAGGAGTCCCAGCTACTCAGGAGTCCCAGCTACTCCGGAGGCAGAGACAGGAGGAACCCTGGATCCCAGGAGTTTGGGGTTTCAGTGACAAAAAAAAAAAAAAAAAAAAAAAAAAAAGCAGAAGAATGATGAAGGCACTTGTCCCACAGTTTGGTGAGGAGATTTTCTCTTCCTAGTTTTGAAGAGGATTTTGTAGCCAAATATTCCTTTGGTTATTTCTGAACTACTTCCAATTACCATTTTCCCTAAATCTTCCCATTTATGTTGGTATTGACGTTATAATAGCTCAGACTTCAGAATAGAATGTTTAAATAGATTTTAAACTCCTGGATTACACCCTATAGCCTATAAAATGAAATCAAATTTCTTTGCTATTTTACCCAAGTGTGCTAGCCTAACCTGGCTATGCAAATATATGCAATTCTCTGAACTGTCCTTCCTTTTCATGCCACCAGGCCATTGATAACACACATCTTTAGTTAAAATGCTTTTGCCTCCCAATATTCCCCTGGCTCATTTCTTCTCTTCTTCAGGACTTAGTTCAGGTATTTTCTTCCAGTTCACTTTTTAAAAATAGTAAGTTAGGTGCCCCTTCCTTTTTCTGTGCAAATATAACACTGCATTTTATGATAGCTAACTTTATCTTGTTCTCACAGCTGTCTTTTATCGTGGTATTCTCAGATAAATAGATAAACAATGTCCAATGTCACAAATATAATTAGATATTAGAACCTGAGTTTTTTCACTTTTAGTCTAGTTTACTTTTTACTCAACCATACTTATCTAAATATGGATATAAATGACCTCTATTTTCTAATTCTTAAGATAATCTGAATCACGTGCATAAAGATTATAATTACATGTAATTATAGGTTTATACCTTAAAAATTCTTACACTAGCTATAATCAACAATAACTTAACCTGCCTTGGGATTAAGCAAAAATCTGTGGCAATTGTTTCAAAGGTTGTGGAGAAATTTTGTCACATACATATGAAAATGTTATTTAATAATCCAGGAGCATAATAATAGGTGCTAAATACATGGAATAAGGCAGTAAGTTTTATGATATGAGAAGAGATAGAAAAATCTTCAGCTGTGATGAATAGAAAAGGCTCAATTGAGAAAGTATATAATGTTTAATTATTGGATGCTATATACACTTGAAAAGTTCACAAGGGGGTAGACAATTTTAGAGAATTGAGTAGTTACAAAAAGAATGAAGAGAGGAAGAACAAAAGATGAAAAATTAGAAGTTGCAAAATCTATTTTTGTGGTATACTTGCTCTGAAAAATGTTTAAGCCATCAAGGTAAATTACATTGAGTATATTTTCAATCAATTAATTTATACATATTTACTGAGGGCTTCACTCTGGAACTTGGGCCAGGTTCGGCATTGCAGCATGTTTGCCAATGTGGCTAATGAGGTCTAAGTAAAGAAATCAGAGTGCAAATGATATCAGTTTAATCCTCCTTTTATCTTCAGCTATTTCATAACTTGGTAAATTTATGCAATCTCCTCAATGCAGATTTTTCATTCGTAATAAGAGATAACTTTTTACATCTTTAATCCTGCAAGTGATGGGTTATACATCTATCCTGACCAAGAGAAATTCCGGAAGCTTTTAATTCTGAAATTTTACGTTATGACACTTCCCAGCTGATCACATTGAGTTGTACAGAAAATAGGAAAAACAGCAAAACAATTCATTTGAAATCACTGAAGTGATGATATAGATTCATTAAACTATACTCAACCCATATTCAGTGAGCACCTAATTATGCCAGTACTCTTTCTGGTATAGATATACAAGATAAAACAAGTGATGCACGGCCCCTGTCTCAATGAATTTACACTGAAAGTGTCTAAAATATGATGTTAAAGCAGTGAGCTGGATTCAGATCAAGCTTCACTATGCATTTGGTTGCACTCCATTCTTCAGCTGACCCACTAGAACTCTTCCAGCAAAAACATCTATTGGCAGCTCAGTTGGACTGCAGTTAGTGCAGTTTAATTGAGGCCATTTTTAATAAAATGGTAGGAATTTGTGGGTCAGATTCTATGGAAAGTAGAATCTAAGACTTTGAGACTTGCATATGGGAGGTATATTGGGAACACTTTCAGGAATATCTCTGAAGAATAGGAAAGCACAACTGAGCGGGAAAAAAAAAGAATTTTGATGAGGCTTCAATGAAGAAAAATTTCATAAAAAATTAATAACATTTTCAATAAAGTGGCTACTTTTAATAAAATGTATTCATATCTGTGTGAGAGGCCATTTTCTTATCAATTTTGGCACATGATAATCAAAAAATAAATACTTTTTTTTCTAGGTCTGCTTTAAAATTTAATTCTACGTTAAGACACTCTATTTGAGGTAAAGTGAATATTGGGCTTGGTAACAGGTGATTACATATAACAGAGATTATATATCTATTCCTGGGGCTGCCACTGAGTCAGTGGGTAACTTGGAGCAACATATTTACCCAATTTGAACTTACTTTTGAACTTAAATTCCTCACTTGTTTGCCATATGAACTCCGAACTTTCCTTCTGCTTAAGAATTCTATAGGCCTTGAGATTCCCACAATAATCTATATTGTCAGTGTTCTTCTTCATTTGGGAATTCTTTAAGTATTTGCAGCCAACCTTAACATAGCAATTCGTTCATGCTTACTAAGGTTGATAGGTGTTGGATTTAGGAATACAGCTGAGGCAGTCTGAGACTGTTCTTTTCACATTGCCCATTGGGTAAGATGAGAAAATGTAGTATACTTTAAGAGGGTGAAGAGCATTCAGAGAACGTTTTTGTGAAACTAAATAATTGTCTTGGCCCACAGTAAACAACTAGAGGTTAGAGACCCTGGCTTTTACTTGTTTTATTCTCCATAGCGATGAGCACACTAATGGAAATAATCAAACCTTAGTAGAGTGTGCAGCTATTTTATAATATTAAGTACTATTAAAGACTATTCTAATAAAGAAGTAGAGATTGAACTCTTAACAAAAGAAAATTCATTTTTTTAACAACCGCCTATTGCCTATCTATAACATGAAGACTATCACGTAACATTGCCTATCATACAACAGAAGACTGCCACTACAATAATTTTGTCTTCGCTCAATGGTTGGAAATATTTTTACCAGGGCTTTTAGGATATTTCAAAACTAATTTTTAAAGTATGGACCTAAGTAAGCAAATCTAAATTATATCTTGCACTAGTTACTATCTTTTTGTGTGTGGAAACCTGGTTGGCAGGGTTTATCTGGAACAGATGCAATCTTAACTTTGAAATCTTTTCAATCTCATATAACCCAAAAATGTATCTGTTGATTCAGCTCAGCAAGTTATGTTCACATTTATCAACTTGTATTTCTGATCATGATGTCTAGAGAGTAAAATTCTATGATGCAATTACCTTTGAAGTGCAAGGAGCTGAATGTTGTAGTGGAAGCTGCACCCAGGCGCCTCTAGGGCAGCTACAACAGAAACCAAAACTAAGACTGCATGTTGTTGTCTTCTTCTTATACATGTTTTATAGTCATTATAACGTGCAGAACTAAAATGGTGCTTATTTCAAGAAAACTGTGGGAATCAAGCTCCATTTTCGGTACAATATATGTCAATTTGGAGATTAAGGGAGAAATTCAACATATACTAGAAAATTCAACATGTACTAGAAAAGCATTGTGCAGTCTGTCAAAAGCAGATTTGTTTAAATTCCAAGTGATCAATTTGCTCCTGAACTTGCCAATCTACATGATGCCAAGATTAAATTTTTTAAAGAGTTCAATTTAAATATTACATTAATGCAACATTACGGTTGACATTTTTAATCATTAATAGTTCTAAGCCAAATAATTCAGTTACCTTTCACAGCCACTGTGTCACCAAGGCAAATTTATACCTGTTACTTTTCTAATAAATACAGCACAAAAATTGAACACATGCATGCAAATCAAAATAGTTTTTCTCTTCAAGCAGCATATAATCACCAGGACTTCTGAAATACAGTACAAAGCAAAAGGACAATTTCACTTTTATCAGGCTCATTTGATGAACATAGACAAATCCAGAAAGCCGACTTTTGGGAACTGATTTCCTTTCTTAATATTTACCAAATAATTAATAACATTTTATTTATTTTTCTATGCTAGATTTACTTAGCTCTAGGGGCAGAGGTTAAGTACCTCGTTTTGGTTAATTTATGTTTGACTGGGTAATATTATAAGACCCTGGCTTTTACATGAAAATACAGATGATATGTACTGTTATAATCTATTTATGAAAGCATTAGCTACAGAATATTGTGGCTACAGGTTAATAACTTAATGTTTTCAACTATACCATGAATTAGCTCTCAAGTTGTTTGAAACAACCTATTTTTAGTTTATGTACTGAGTATTATTTTTTGTCTATCTATGATCCATTTTCCCCATAGTTCATCTTGAGTATTCTTTGGTTTTTATGAGTGTCTTTTTCTTTTCCATGGAGCCTATATGCTTTAAACATGCACTGTGCAATATAGTAGCTACTAGCCATGCCTGGCTATTTAAATTAAAATTGATTAAAATTAAATAAAATAAAGCATATATTACATATATAGAGTTTAATCAAATATTTTATATATATTTTATATATATATATATATATACACTCTCACCTACAATATTTGTCTATGGTGGGGTTATAACCTAATTAATACCAATGTCAACATGAATTTGAGAAGTCTTTTTAGAAATGCTTGAAAAGGAAAATCAAGTCTTTGATTTCCTCGTTGAGTCTTCTGGACCAACAAATCCTGAAGCCTGCCCAACTTCTGGACTTCTCAGTGAGATGACTCCATCAATTCCTATAGTGTTTAATCCAAGTTTAAATTTTGTTTTGTTTTTAATTACTAACTACATTTAGATTTTTAGTAATAAAGTCCATAAATACTTATGTACTGCCTACTTTTATTATCATTGTGGTAAGTAGTGGAGAAAATTATAAATACAAAATACTCATGAGCATACCTTGAAAGATTTTGCCCTTTCAATGTAGAAAAAAGATATATCACATATTTAGATATTAAATTGTGTAGAACAGGCTATAGTTACATTTAAAATTCATAAAGAAAGGAGGTCGGTGGGGCTAGAGTGTTCTTCAGTTCCTAAAGATGGTGGTCCAGCTAGACACACCGTTGAAGCATGATTCACACAAAGGCATGGATTGGCTAGAAGCAGAAGAGTTCATTCTAGAGGCCTCTCAGTTGGCAGTTCTGGCTAATAATAAACTAGCCTGTGATGAGCTCCACTAATAACAAAAAAATTACTTTTATACTCAATACTTCTTCAAATTTCAAAAATATGTAATGTATTAGATAATTTCTCATCCTCATATTGAATGTCAAAGTGCAATTAAACATGAAAGCAGAAAGAGAATTTAGGTTTAAAAGTGGAGAAATGTAAATGATTTAATATCTTTTGCTGTTATAAATCTTAGTCTATGGTGAAAAACATGTAAGGCAATAGCAACAATATTACGCTTATAACATTAACTCTACTATTAAAATATATGTTTTTAATAGTACTCATTAACTTTTTTTTTTTTTTGAGACAGCGTCTTACTATGTTACTCAAGCTGGACAGTGCAGTGGTGCGATCTTTGCTCAGTGCAACTTCTGCCTCATGGGTTCAAGCAATTCCCGTGACAGCCTCCTGAGTAGCTGAGATTACAGGCACCAGCTACCATGCCCAGCTAATTTTTGTATTTTTACTACAGACAGGGTTTCACCATGTTGGCCAGGCTGGTCTCGAACTCCTGACTTCAAGTGATTTGCCCGCCTCAGCCTCCCAAAGTGCTGGGATTACAGGCATGAGCTACCATGCCTGGCCACTTAATTTTATGTTAGTTAATAATCATCCACAGTGAACTATTACAGATGAGAAGACTAAAACTTTGAGTTTAGTAATTTGACAGGGAAGAGACATTTAGTACGTGATAGTAAGTTTCTTAGCTATGAATGTTAAGAATGTACAGATTAATGAAAAAGTAACTTCAGTAGGGGAAATATCAGAAATTTGGGCATTTAGAGCTTTTCTTGCCATTAAACACATGCATTGGCAGAGATATTTTTTACTTTTCAGATATGCCACTTAAAATTTTACATTTTTGTGTTCTTAAAAGCTTACCAGGTACTCTTAGATTCCTATGGCAGAAAGACAGCCCCAGTGATCAGTCTCCTCTGTGGCTTGCCTAGCAAATTGCTTCTAATTAATATGTTATAGCAAAGGTGATGGGATGTTACTTCTGTGATTAGGCTACAAGGGATTGTGATTTCTGTCTTGCTAACAGACTATCCCTTGCTGGCTTTGCTCAACTGCCATATGGAGAGGCCGATCTGGCAAAAAACTGAGGGCAGCCTCCTGTCAACAAGTGGCCAGGAACTGAGGTCCTCTGTCCAACAACCCAGGAGGAACAGAATCCCATCAACAACCACATCAGCTTGGAAGCATATCCTTTCCCATCTGAATCTTCAGATTAGACCCCAGTGCTAAATTGTGCTTTGATTGTAGCCTTTTGAAAGACCCTGAAGCAGAAGGTCCAGCTTAGCCATGCCTAGATTCCTGACCTACAGTATCTACAAAATAATGTGTATTGTGTTAAGCCACTAAGTTTGTGGTAACTTGTTAGGTATCAATAGATAATTAATGCGATTACCATATTTGATTATTAGATAAACCTGAAAAGAAGGTCAAGAGACATCGGCTTTTCTATTTTCCAGAGGAGAAAACCAAATTTCAGAAAAGTTATACACATTATCCAAAATGTCAAAATTGAAGCTATGATGAAATCCAAGATGGTTTTGAATATTATGTCCTGTGCTTGTCAGTTAGGCAATGCTTTGCACTGGGATTGAATGCTTAAAAAATTGAATCGTATGTTTTACCTTGTCTATGGTGGAAAACATTTTTTTATTTGCATGACCTAAAAAATGTAAATTGTTTGATTTGAATATCTGATCTTGGCTTTAAATCAGTTCATCGTAGTCACTTATTTCAATGTCCAATCTCAGTGATCAGATTTTCATGTAAACACAGCTGAAAGGTTTAAAATGGATTTTACAGATAGTCCTGACACCTCAGATTTTATTCTTCCAACTCAATACCTGAAGCAGACATCTTCATTACAATGGAGTTAGGCCCATTATAATTAAATCCAGATGATGCATTAATACAAAAGCAGGTATATATGAGTACAAAAAGGTCAAGTGATGCAACCTGGATGCTGTATTTGTGCTGGTTAGAAATAGGAATATAAGACAACAATTATTTTGTACATATTTCCATTTAGGAGTCAGGCTGTGGCTAAGTGGAAGAGGAAAGTACTTTGCTAGTAGAGCAAAACTAGATAATTCACATTGAACAACGTAACCTTCAACCTACTTCACCAAGTTTAGCCATTACATTGATCAAGTGGCTGGATAATTACCTGAAGAGTTCACAGGTTGATGGTGTTGTAACATCATGCTCCAGCTGTGGTAGTCAGAACACTGTATTAATATTAAATGCAATTTCAGGAAACTTACTTTCCTTGTTGATTTATTAACAATGATAGTCAACACTGTGTATGCTGTGATACAGTGCACAATTGGAAAAAATTTTGGTAATTTTCTGATAAATACTATATTCTTTACATTTTCAATATTCACACCTAAATTTATGTGATTAGTGTGTGGTAAAAACCTCGTGATTATAGTTTGAGCTTTCAAATCATCTTTTTACTATCCTTCTACTGATATCTAGTTTTATTCTGCTTTTGTCTATAAAGGTGGAATAAGTCTCTTCATCTTTACTTCTAAAAAAAAGGTCAACGACATAAGGATCCTTGAATTTGTACTGTAAGCAGAAGCCATTCATAATTACTGTCGCTTGTTTGTTTTGTTAGAGTGCTTGTTCGTTTTCACAACTGACCCTATTTTTCAGTAAATTTCCTTAAGTGATGATACTTAACCCTGGATATCCACGTTTAGGAATAAATTAATGATATAAAGGCATTCTATGGTTTAAAAAATTTAAAGTATACCAACTATGTTCTGGAAGTCACTCTATCACTATTCATATGCCTTTAGATAATTCACTTTGCTAAATCACAAATTCTTCAATTGTAGAATGAAACAATGTTCTATGAGCCTCTGAAAAAGTTTTTTTTCTTTTCAGTGATATATAAGCCCTTCAGAATGAAGACTCTTTGTCCAAGTTACACAGATTTTTGCAGTTTGTGAAGATGGAGTCACTGATGCCAGTTAACATGGATGCATTACATAGTGTATCTTGAGTAATAAATATAACTATTCAAATTGACAACAATGTATTTAGCATACATCATTTTTCCTCTAAGGAAATTATTAGTGAAGGCACACATAATAATATTTTTCTGCACAAATGCTAACAGGAACTGGTGCCTTCAGTCCTAACAACCACAACAATAGACATACATAGCTATATAACTACATATATATATATATGTAGTTATATATGTACACACACATAACTGTATATGTGTGTGTATCTAGATAGATGACAGACAGATAGATGCATAGATAGATATAGTTTGATTGTTTAAGAAGAGCTAAACAATGATGCCTAAAGTTCCTTTTTCTTTCACTAACTTATGGTAAGTGTCCTGGGATGGCTTTTGAAAAGTACTCACTAAATTTCTTTTTCCTAAGAAAAACATTGCACATAATATCTCAATATTCATTTTTGAGCATAAAAGGCAGAAAAAGCAGCATAATAATAGGATTTTTTCATGAGAATTGAATAATATAAATGAGAAGGAAGAAAATTGTCACAATTATATCTGGAAACATTGGAATAGAAAGCAATAAAACAATAAAATGGCAATTTCAGGAAAGACAAATAGGATTGCAGCTTTGAAGAGATACTATGAGATAAAATAAAAATGTAGGGTTTACATCAGTATATTAATATACAAAGTTGTATCTACAAAAAATGATTGAGCAAATTTGTAATTACCTGATTAATATAATCTACCTATATGCTCAAACTAACTTATTTTGTTCAAAATGGCATTGTCATTAATGAAATTAACTGAACAGTTTCCAGATTAATGGTTTATGTACGAACCATGCTACACTGATATCCATATATAGATAATGTATAAATACATATACTTAAATGTTTAAGTTTGTAATACTTTGCAAACAGCAGATGATTTCATTGGCTAAATCCCCACTTAAGTAAGTTCACTCAATTCAATTAAATATTTCACTCATAAATCTCCTGGAGACATGGAACTATTGATTTTCTTTTCTCATCTTTGTGAATTATACCTGTGCTCTGGTGAGGACATGCTAGATAAGTTCCCAAAAATAAAAACTTAGTTTTAAATATTGTTTGGAATTAAGATTAAAAGATATTGTGATATGAATTACCTTGTCAATTTTGTGATATAGATTTTACTAAACATTTTTTTGACTCAGTAATTTTGCATTTTCCAACATCAGAATAATCACAATTACACTCTTGTTCTAAGTACCTATGTGTGTTGAGAAGTTTAATGTACAAGAAGCCGTTAGCTTCATTCCACACAAGCAGAGAAAATGGGTCCAGTGAAACAGCCTAAATAAAATACGTTAACAGGTTTCTTATCCATAATTTTGACAGCAGTGTCATGTACTGATAATTCAATTATAATGAAGTACTGACATTACTGAAAAATCATACATAATAGTTCTAATTTTACTTTTTATTATTATTCAAAAATTATGCCCTTTTCTTCCTCTACAACTTGTAAACAACAGACAAAATCCTTTTGCGGTGGGATAGCATAAGATAGTAAAGGCCTTTTTAAATACTAAAGCTTTGGAGATGTATTTCACTGATTTTGAGTCCCTCTAGTTCTAATGGATAATGAGAGGTAGGTCCCAGCAGTCTAACAAAGAAAAAAAATGAGGGAAAAATTTTAGTTTTTAGAAAAGTAATTTTCTCATGCTGCTTTTGGCTAACTAAATTTAGTCAAGTGGAAAAAACCAAACTGGATAAAATACAACCCAATAATTTTGAAATCTGTGAGCCTTCTTTATATCTTGCATATTTGAATTGCTTTCAAGTAGTTTGGTGAGAGCTTCCTACCATATATGTATATATACATATATATATATGACTATATATAAATATATATATGGATATGAATACATATAGGGGCTATATATTTTGAGATTTTATATATATATATAGGGAGATGTATATATCAGCAAAGATATATTGGGAGACATGTATAGGAGCATATATATATAGGGATATATATAAGAATGTATGTGTGGAAAGACACACACAGGTATACGCACACACACATATATATATGTGTGTTTAGGATATATATATTTATAAATACACATATATATGTGTGTGTGCGTGTGTGTGTGTGTCTGTATCATATATCTACTTAGTTTCTAAGTATGTCTAGAGTGGAAGAAACCCCACCATGAAAAAAATTTAGAAATCATGAAATAAGAAAGTAGCAGGTTTCTCATAAAATAATATCTTAAATACTATACCTTTTGGATTTCAAAAAGATGGAGACAATTGGAGAAGAGTTTGCTATTAAAGTAGCTTCATTATGTGGTCAAGAGCTGTTTCCCTTTAAAAGAAGTGAGGGCATGTTGATCAAACATAAAATAGCATTCTCATCCTTGTTTGATTTAGTGTATGACTTGGAGGCTACCATGGATTGTTCAATTGACCTTGATGGATGTTTCCAATCATTACTTTTTCCTGGCTGTATCAAGGCCAAGTCCACCAGATGTCAGTACAATATAAATTATCCAAATTCTTTAATTTAAAAGCCAAATATAGAAGACAAAAATGAAATTGCCATAAAACAAAGGCACTTCATTGAATTATAACAAAATTACCTATACGAAATAGGGGGAGAGATTGTAAAACTGGTCATTATAAACTGTAATGTGATTTTTAAAAAATTTCTAATAGCCTTCTTTAACTTAATGTAATCTGAATAAATCTGATCTAGTATTTATCCTTCTTCCTGTTTCATTATCATTCAAATGTAGTATTTGCCAGATGACTTCTTTATTCACTGACGGTTTCATGCGTTATCATTTCCTCATTACATTTTTCTCTTGATTATTTTTTCTACTCTAGAAAAAGACACAACCATGAAAGTAGTATATTCCCTGACATATTTCTTTACTTGATCACAGTTAAACTAAAGGTTAATATGGGTAACACTTGCTGGCAATGCGTTGAATTCTTGATGTTAAGACATACCAATGACATTTTTTTTCCAAATATGTTTGAAAATATAATTTTTGTGGTTGATGAGAAAGTTGTTACTTTACATACTTAATGCATGCACACACACAAACACACACACACATACTCGAGAAAAAAAGAGGCTTCATAGAAGTGAGAGAAAAATATCACTAAGCCTGTGTTTGTCTCTATTTGTTTATTGTTCTTTGTGTAGAAATGTGCAGGAGAGAAGATTTGCTCCTTCTGCTTAGCATTAGAGGAACTCTCTTTCTCTCTCAAATTTAGTTTCTTTCTTTCTTTTGTTTTGTTTTTTCCAATTTATGGCACTCAACAGAGTTTTCCACTTCACCTTTCCAACTCCAATACCTACATCTTGGGATACCTAGTGTGACTACTGGGTAAGGATATATATAGTGACAGAATTCCAGGACAAAGTAATATGAGAAACAGACAAGCTAATGCCACCCTTCCTGCTTGCTGCTCCTAATAATATGCTTTTGCCAACCTGAGAATTGTGCAATAGGTAGAATCTTCATCTACTATTTTATCCTTGCGCTTTCAACCCAAAAGCCACCACTCTGTTCCTTTAAGGAAATGGTCAAGTAATGGTTTTCTTCCTATACCTAGGTAATTCGCTCCTCAGGCCTTGCAGTATCCCCAAATTTATCTTCATATTTTTTCACACCTAAAATTATTTCATTATTTTGTTTAAATATCAAAGGGTCTGATTTTTTGGCACATATTCTGCATTCCATGAGTTTATAATCTGAGCAAAAGGACCAATCATGTGATCAAAGCTGTAAGAGAACGTGTTAGAGATATGGTGTAGTTCTTTCTGAGAAAGTAAACTTGTAAAGTATAAACAGCTCACATCGATTTGAAAGTACCTGTCAAGTTGGGCTAAGCCCAAGAAAGGCAAGAAAACTGAGATCTCAGCTACCCAAAGGATGAAGATCTGGATTTCATCAGGGAAGCTGGAGAAACCAGTAATGGCAAATTATAAAACAGAGAATGCATTTACACCATCAATTTCTGAACAAAATATTAATGACTAATATTTATTAATCTAAAGGAAAAAGATAAACTAAAAGACACTGCTCTTTTATCACATTTTAACAGGAGAAAAACCATAAGATTATCCAAAGAGCTTTTTAAAAACACATTTGATGTGATTCAGTATTCATTCATAGTTTCAAAAGCCATAACCACAAAAAATAGATGGGAATTTTCTTAATCTGAAGAAGGGCAAAAACAAACATATAAACAAATACAAAACCTACAGCAAGGATTCAAACCCTCCCCAAAGGCCAGAGAAAAATACCTAAAAAGATGTCTGGAATCACTGTGATTCCTGTTTCAAAATTGTTCTAGGCATATGTTTTCAACACAATTTGTACAGGAATCACTCACTTTCATCTTCTCTCACCCCCACCTCTTTGGTGTCACTTTCCCACCTTCCCTGCTTGCCAGTGGATCATGGCCATCTTCTTGTCTGTTAACTATCTTGGCTGCCATTGTCTTTTCCAGGATTAGACATTTTAGTATTCCTGGACAGGACCTGCAGAAGATCTCACACCTAGGATCAAACTGATTGTACCCTTGGAAGTTCTGGCTCCCTCTGCTTTATCTAGATTTATATGAAATACCAGAGTGTAGGGCAGAGAATCTGGTTTCCCCCAAGGCTTCTTAAGATGTCTGGTAACACAACTCAAAAATTTAAGAGTGATGGTATATTACTTTGCTTGATTCATTGTTCCTCAATGTAAACACATATTGAAATACCACATTGCACTGCATAAATATATCCAACTCTTATTTGTTAATTTTTTAAAAGTTCAGGAGAGTTAATGACCTGTGTAGAACAACATGACACACAAAGCAAGACAGAGAACTGGCAGAAGAATGTCGCTCCCTTCCTCCTGTTAACAGAGTGTCCCAAGACACAGAGGTTACCTATGTGTCTCTACAAATATCTTGTATACCACAGCAATATGTTTTGTCTTTGTTTGTTTAATTTTGGTAGCAGCTAGGTAGCATACTATATTGTCATTACTTTTCTGTCTTATCTTTTTATTTTTCCCTTCACTTTTAGGACTATATCCCACTTAAATAAAAGATTAGCATATACTTAGTGCTTGAGTGTTTTCTAGAAAACTTGGATTAAACAAGTTCCTAGTCAATGTAATAATAAAGGGAAATCAATTAAATGGGAAATGGCTGAAAAATAGAAATCAAAATGCCATTAACTGTTGGCAAAATTGTCCATATAAATAATGTACAAAAACTGCAGATTAATTATAGTATTTGAAAGAAAGAGTTTAGAATCTAGGAGTGACTTTTGGATACAAATGTGATGAACTCAAACAGCTGTTAGTAATAAACTAAATTAATACATTTTGATATATCAAGTAAAATATGGTATTGAACATGAATAAATTGAAGTTCATAAATATCATTAATCTCAAAAATACAACGTTGTCTGAAAGAATAAAGTCATAGAAAAACACAAGAAGTATGCTTCCATTTATATAATTTTAAAAATAGGTATCTATTCATCTAAATGAATATACGTATGCCTCAAAATACCATCAAGTAAATCAAGGGAAAAATTATAACAAAATTCAAGTTGGTATTACCTTATGAGGTGAGAAGAAAAGGAATAAGATGGGGACAGTCATATAGGAAGTTTTCCAAGGAAATAATAATACTCTCTTAAGCTAAATGGTGAATGCATAGTAGTCATTTTAGCCTCCTTTTAGCTCTAGACATAATATACACATTTTGCATGTACAATTGATTTCACATTAAAATATTAAATTCCTATGGAATTTTTTGTTGTTGTTGTTGTTTTTAGTCAGGTTGTACCAAAACATCTCTAGATATACTGTGCTGATTTTGGGTAAGATAGAGGTTACAGGTTACAGTAATTCAGAAATCTATTTATTTGAGTAGGCACCAAATGTAAATTTCTGATGTGCAGGTAGTTTTAAGATCATCAAGCTAAAATAGCAAAAGAATTTCATCTTTAGTTACATTTTGTTCTGATGAGCTGGCCTGGAGATATAACTATCCTATTGAACTTTTTCTTTCCCCCCTCAGTGGGAAGATTTATTTCAAGTTCAACATAACCAACTTACAAACTCTTAGTGCACAACTCATATATCCGTCTGAGACTATATGCCTCTGGTACAGCAGGGAAAAGGTGCAAAGCATTATTTTCAAGAAGTTTCGTTTGAATATATCAGAGCCCCTGCAGTGTGAGGGCCTTTGAAAGAAACAAAAATAGATAGTATGTGCTTACTGGAGAAAATGCAGGATTTGAAGTTGGCAGTACCTAGGGATAGATTTAATTTTTATTTTTTGAGAGGAGGAATTATTCCCTCTGATACTTTAAATATATAGTACCTTTTTAATTTCTTATAAGGTTGGGTCATTCCTTTGTGTCTTCTTCATGGAAGATGATGACTTCAAGAAGCTGAATATGTTACAGAAAATAATTAAAAGCTTTCCATCATCTACTGAAGTGTTCAAGCACATAGAAGACTACCGTAGAAAGAAAGAAAGGGAGAAACTGGGGGAGCAATGAGAAAACTCAAGTGTATTTTGCAAAATGACAGTTTTTAAAACAAGCCCAAGGGTTCGTTAAGGCTTTTTCTTAGATGCAGAGCCTAAGTGTTACATTTTGGGGGTTTTTAATGACACAAGATCATTCATTAAAATCTGGCTTTTCTTTGATGTTTGTTATGTGATTTCTCAGACTACCACAGGCTTCCAGATCTGAAGAAAAATCTCTCCCATTAAGACTCCAAATAGATTCCTCAATATAATTTTCTCTAAGAAACAAAATAAATGCCTTTAACTTTCCTATATCTTGAAAAATTAAATCACAGAGCAGAAATTTTCTGCTGAGGAAATAATTAAATGTATTGCACATATTATTTTGTATCTGAGTTAATGTGATGAGAAGGAGAAGGGAACTGAAGGGAGAAAAATAATTAGAAACAAATATAGATACATTGAATTGCTGAAAGGCCCCACAGGGGCAACACACACAGACACACACACACACATACTCTAAATAAATATTTTTTAAAAAACAAACAAAACATCCTACTTCAGTTAGAGGGCTGTACTAGTAGCGATAGGTACCTGATATGTTGAAAGTTCCACTCTGCCCTTTACTCAGCAGGAACACATAATTACAACAGCTAAAATTACAGGAAAAAAATAAAGTGAAATGGTTCAGCTCTTGGGAGCCAAACACAAACAGCAGCTCTGACCTTTAAATCTCTAGTGACTGCATGAGCAGTGGTTCATCCCAGCACAATAGCTTTAAAAAGATTAGTAATCAGTTTTCTTAAAAAATATTGCAGGTGTTTGAATTGAGTGATCATTTAAAATTAATAAATAAAAAGTCAAAATGGACTTTTATTCATACGACTGATAGGAGGCTTGTAAAGGGTTTGTTACGGTTGGAAATAGTATATAGAATGCATTAAGCTTTTTACAGGAAAAAATGTTTATTCATATTTTATCATTACAATTTCTAGCTCTTAACAATTGTTGAAAAGGAGAACAGAGAAATGAAATAAGTAGCAGTGTGTGTATCAGGAGAAGTCCATCATAGAAACTGAAAAAACACTTTCAAGTTCATATCTCCTTCTCAATGTCAATGTCTGCAAGCAACAACCACCAGTAGTTACTTGATGTCAAAGCACTGCACTATGGAGAAAGAGCAAGGGGCATCAGGCCAATAACAATTCCTGTTGATATAGTATGTGAGCAAGCATTATTAGAATGGAAGAGAATGAAAGCCCTCCTGCTATGAAATGCATGTTAATTAAGCATGCAGTCCTTGACAACTACAGCAGTAAGAACAGTTTATGAACAGTGAGTACAGTAGCCAACTGCCAGGATAAAGAGCATCTAGTGACGGGTATCTGACTCTCTTTCCATGATCGACAAGTTGTTGAAACTAGAAAACAAAATCAAAATATAGACAGTGTTCTCTTTCGCTCACTCTTATTTTCCCCACTTTATTGAGGTATAATTGACAAATAAGAATTATATCTATTCAAGGCATATCATATTCATTGCAAATATGTATACACACATCTATTCAAGGCATACAACGTTTACATATATTGTATATGTTGTCAAATAATTTCCATGATCAAGCTAATTGACATTCCTATCACCTTACATAGTTGCTTCATTTTGTGAGGGGTGTGTGGCTGTGTGTGTGTGGGGGTGTGTGTGTGCACACTGAGAATACTCAGGATCTACTTGCTTAGAGAATGTCAAGTATGCAATAGGTTTTTATTAACTGCAGTGAACATGCTGTACATCAGGTTTCTGGAACTTTCTCTTCTTATAACTGCAAGTTTCTACCCTTTGACCAACATCTCCCCCAGCCAACCCTTGGTAACCACCATTCTACTCTTCGTTTCTATAAAACAGACTTTTTTAGATTTAACATATACTTGGCATAACATCCTCCAGGTTCATCTCTCTTGTTCCAAATGGCTGAATTGCCTTCTTTATCAAAGCTGAATACTATCTCATTGCAAACATGTATGCACACACAAACACATACACACACACAAACACACACACATTATATATATCATAATTTCTTTATTAATCCATCAGTAGGCACTAAGATTATTTTCCATATCTTGGCTATCACAAATAGTACTGCAATAAAAATGGGAGTGCAAATATCTCCTCAAGATAGTGATTTCACTGCCTTTGGATGTACACCCAGAAGTAAAATTGCTGAATCAGGAATTACTCTTGCAAATGTTTCTTTTAAAATGATATGAACATAGCTTTTGAGCCATAAAGGGAATATAATACGTATTTTACATACTAAATCAATAAAGACTAAACTCCTCTTTTACTATGTCTATTTTTTTCTCTTTAATCCTAAATTTGGTAAGTGAAATACTTTTTTATAATAGCTTTTAGTTAATTGGCATTTAGTGAATGCAAAGATAAACTTTTAAAAAAAAAGAATTTCTTCCTTTTTATAAGGTGAAGGAGGAAATGTTTGAATTATGTAACTAATAAATTAAAATATAATGTGTACATTGTCATAACTACTATCCAGATAAAATTCATTAAGCTTAAAGCTAAATGTAAAAGCTGCAAATTTATTTATTTATGTAGTTGTACATTTGTATATGTCTACCTAAATATATAAGGTGTGGTAAGATTAGTTAAAAAGCTTATGGAAAATTAACTTAATTTTCCCAAAAAAAATTGAAACATAAAAATAGTCTTCTTAATATGTTGATTCTGAATGTGAGGATTGAGTTTTAGAAAAGAAAGATTAAGAACTGAAAGAGGAGAAAATACTTGAAAATAAATTATAATTTTTAAAGATTAGTAAATAATTAAAGGCAACATTTGAAAAACAAACAATTAGTAAAACTGATTATTACCCTTTCAAAAATAGGGAAACATTGAAATGATTCAAGAGACTATGAGAAATACAGAGAGTTAACATATTTTGAAAACAAAAACTTTTTTTTGTCTGGGTACAAAATAACTTGGTTGCTTCACAAAAGACAAATGCAAATTCAGTTTCTTCCCATTTTATATATCATCCATGTACAATCTGAAGAAATAATTTATTACTAAATATTTTCCTTATGAATAAAGTTTTGATATTGAGTTGATTTTATTAAGAATTTTAAATTTTTTTTAATTTTATTTTTATTATTCATAAGCTTTTGAACTAATCTTATAATACCTTATATATGTAGATAGACATATACAAATGTACAACTACATAAATAAATAATAAAATTAGAGCCTTTACATTTAGTTTAATTAACTTTATCTGCATAGTAAGACAATGCACATATTACATTTAAATTTATAATTTTATATGTAGCGATTCTCTAAACAAACTGACATATGGTATTTGTTAGCTTGTATGAAAACTCATATTTTTCTGTAGTTGTTATACTTAACATATTGTTAATCATTATATAATCACATTTAACCAAAGTGACCAACTATTGTTATCTCTTAACCCAAAGAAAAGTAGAAGACAGGAAACCAATAAATATCTAGCTGTTTTTTTCCAGGAGCACACATTTCATATTAGCTTTCCAAATTTAAAAATGGCAAAAGCTCCCACATAACTAACATTATCCAAAATCATTTGCACATCACCTGATTTTCTAACCATTTAAAAATGTAGAACTAATTTGGTTACGAAGTTACATATCAAAATTCTTTAAATATTTATAAATTTATTAAATTTAAAACTTGTAATGATATCAAAGTGAACTAAAGATCTACAAATTACAAATTCATTCAATTAAACACAATTTTGTTTTTATCATTTTAATTTGTAAGAACAATAACTTGATAACATAAAAGTGATAAACACATTTAGAATTCTTAAATAGAGTTTGATTCCACTTCTTCAAAATCTAGAATATTATATTGACTTTAGATATATACAATTAAATGAAAGAGAAGACAGATAATAATTTTTTGGTCAAATTAATTACCTCACTGTAAATTTTCAAAAATTCCTCTATCATGGATATCAAATAAAAATTTCTAACAAAATTTATGAGCTTTAACTCTGGTCTTTGATTTTTAATTCTTTAAATATTATTTAAAATATCTCTTTGTCATCTAATCTTAGAACTAGTGGTCTTATAATGAGCAAAGATATTCGTTAATTATATTTCTTAGTGAAATTTTAGAATGAACAATTTCTTGCAGAGCAAACATTTTTAAAGATCAAAACGAAAACTATTTACTTTTACTTACTCCTTTTAGAAATTTTTAACACTGTCTTGACCATTTCTAGCATGTACAAATATTGACAGCCCTTCATTTGATTAATCTTCAGTTTTCTAAGAAATAGGAATAGAAGATAGAAATGGAAGAATAAAGGTGATATAGAGATACACAGATATGGAGGGAAACGGGGAAAAGCGTGACAGAGAGACAGAGAGAGTGGGAGGAAAAGGGAAGGAAAGTGGAAGTGGGAGAAGGAGAAAGGAACAATCAATTACAGCTAGGTTAAACAATGTCCCAGGGCCTTGATAATTTTATCAAACCACAAGATTAAAAAGTCATTGTTTATTCACCTAGAAAGTGTAAAACCTAAAGTAAGAGAAATTCTCATAACAAACAGTCTTACTGGGTATATACCCAAAGGATTATAAATCATTCTACTATAAAAACACATGCATACATGTGTTTATTGCAGTGCTGCTCACAACAGTGAAGACTTGGAACACACCCAAATGCCCATCAACGATAGACTGGATAAAGAAAATGTGGCACGTATACACCATGGAATACTATGCAGCCATAAAAAAGGATGAGTTCATGTCCTTTGAAGGGACATGGATGAAGTTGGAAACCATCATTCGCAACAAACTAACACAGGAACAGAAAACCAAACACCGCATGTTTTCACTCATAAGTGGGAGTTGAAAAATGAGAACACATGGACATAGGGAGGGGAACATCACACAACAGGGCTTGTCAGGGGGTGGGGGACTAGGGTAGGGATAGCATTAGGAGAAATACCTAATGTAGATGATGGGTTGATGGATGCAGCAAACAACCATGGCACATTTATACCTAGGTAACAAACTGCACGTTCTGCACATGTATCCCAGAACTTAATGGTATGTATAAGAAAAAAAAAAAGTTCAAAAGCAAAAGACAATTGAAGACAGTGGTGTAGTATGGAATATTAGACTGTGAGAAGTTGGGTCATCTAAGCAAAAGAAAATATAGGTCAATACAAGCTGTGCTGCAACATTATTTTAGTACAATTAGAGTAGTGATGTACATCGGAGCAAAACTAGACCAGAGGGTCTCTTAGAACTTATTTGCCAACTCAGTCACAATAGGCGGAAATTGTTTACAGTTTCTGCAATCACTGTTATTATTCTAATGCAAAAACATAGGCACAATAATTCTGAGAATAGATATCTTTATTCCTGGGAGAGTTTCATAAAAATTTTTAGGGCCAGCAAGCTTAAATTCAAAAAAAGAGATAAATCTGGAAGAAAGTATACCAGCAAAGTAAGACAGGGTCAAGTCTTCCTTTCTTTTTTTTAAAAATTTTATTTTATTTTTTATTATTATACTTTAGGTTTTAGGGAACATGTGCACAATGTGCAGGTTTGTTACATATGTATCCATGTGCCATGTTGGTTTGCTGCACCCATTAACTCGTCATTTAGCATTGGGTATATCTCCTAATGCTGTCCCTCCCCACTCCCCCAACCCCACAACAGTCCCTGGAGTGTGATGTTCCCCTTCCTGTGTCCATGAGTTCTCATTGTTCAATTCCCACCTATGAGTGAGAACATGTAGTGTTTGGTTTTTTGTCCTTGCGATAGTTTGCTGAGAATGATGGTTTCCAGTTTCATCCATGTCCCTACAAAGGACATGAACTCATCATTTTTTATGGCTGCATAGTATTCCATGCTGTATATGTGCCACATTTTCTTAATCCAGTCTATCATTGTTGGACATTTGGGTTGGTTCCAACTCTTTGCTATTGTGAATAGTGCCACAATAAACATACGTGTGCACGGTCTTTATAGCAGCATGATTTATAGTCCTTTGGGTATATACCCAGTAATGGGATGGCTGGGTCAAATGGTATTTCTAGTTCTAGATCCCTGAGGAATGGCCACACTGACTTCCACAATGGTTGAACTAGTTTACAGTCCCACCAACTGTGTAAAAGTGTTCCTATTTCTCCACATCCTCTCCAGCACCTGTTGTTTCCTGACTTTTTAATGATCGCCATTCTAACTGGTGTGAGATGGTATCTCATTGTGGTTTTGATTTGCATTTCTCTGATGGCCAGTGATGATGAGAATTTTTTCATGTGTTTTTTGGCTGCATAAATGTCTTCTTTTGAGAAGTGTCTGTTCATGTCCTTCACCCGCTTTTTGATGGGGTTGTTTGTTTTTTTCTTGTAAATTTGTTTGAGTTCATTGTAGATTCTGGATATTAGCCCTTTGTCAGATGAGTAGGTTGCAAAAATTTTCTCCCATTCTGTAGGTTGCCTGTTCACTCTGATGGTAGTTTCTTTTGCTGTGCAGAAGCTCTTTAGTTTAATTAGATCCCATTTGTCAATTTTGGCTTTTGTTGCCATTGCTTTTGGTGTTTTAGACATGAAGTCCTTGCCCACGCCTATGGCCTGAATGGTATTGCCTAGGTTTTCTTCTAGGGTTTTTATAGTTTTAGGTCTAACATGTAAGTCTTTAATCCATCTTGAATTAATTTTTGTATAAGGTGTAAGGAAGGGATCCAGTTGCAGCTTTCTACATATGGCTAGCCAGTTTTCACAGCACCATTTATTAAATAGGGAATCCTTTCCCCATGTCTTGTTTTTGTCAGGTTTGTCAAAGATCAGATAGTTGTAGATATGCAGCATTATTTCTGAGGGCTCTGTTCTGTTCCATTGATCTATGTCTCTGTTGTGGTACCAGTACCATGCTGTTTTGGTTACTGTAGCCTTGTAGTATAGTTTGAAGTCAGGTAGCATGATGCCTCCAGCTTTGTTCTTTTGGCTTAGGATTGACTTGGTGATGCGGGCTCTTTTTTGGTTCCATATGAACTTTAAAGTAGTTTTTTCCAATTCTGTGAAGAAAGTCATTGGTAGCTTGATGGGGATGGCATTGAATCTATAAATTACCTTGGGCAGTGTGGCCATTTTCACAATATTGATTCTTCCAACCCATGAGCATGGAATGTTCTTCCATTTGTTTGTATCCTCTTTTATTTCATTGAGCAGTGGTTTGTAGTTCTCCTTGAAGAGGTCCTTCACATCCCTTGTAAGTTGGATTCCTAGGTATTTTATTCTGTTTGAAGCAATTGTGAATGGGAGTTCACTCATGATTTGGCTCTCTGTCTGTGATTGGTGTACAAGAATGCTTGTGATTTTTGTACATTGATTTTGTATCCTGAGACTTTGCTGAAGTTGCTAATCAGCTTAAGGAGATTTTGGGCTGAGACAATGGGGTTTTCTAGATATACAATCATGTCATCTGCAAACAGGGACAATTTGACTTCCTCTTTTCCTAATTGAATACCCTTTATTTCCTTCTCCTGCCTGATTGCCCTGGCCAGAACTTCCAGCACTATGTTGAATAGGAGTGGTGAGAGAGGGCATCCCTCTCTTGTGCCAGTTTTCAAAGGGAATGCTTCCAGTTTTTGCCCATTCAGTATGATATTGGCTGTGGGTTTGTCATAGATAGCTCTTACTATTTTGAGATACGTCAAAAGGGTCAAGTCTTTCTAATCTGACAAGGATGTATTGAAGTTTTGGTGCCTGGGTACTATGGGCTGAATTGTGTCCTTCTAAAATTTATGTCCCGAAGCCCTAACCCCTAGTTCCTCAGAATCTATTTTTAAGGATAGAGCCTTTCAAGGGAAGGATTAAGTTAAAATGAAGCCCTTTAGAGTGGGTCCTAATCTAATCTGATTGGTGTCTTTATAAGAAGAGGAAATTTGCCCATGCGTGCAGGAATGAAAGAGAGAGAGAGAGAGAGAGAGAGAGAGAAACTAGGGATATTTGTGCACAGAGGAAATATCATGTGAGGAAACCAAACCTGCTGATATCTCCATCTTGAACTTCTAGTCTCTAGAGCTATCGGAAGATAATGTTTTGTTGCTTAAACCACCCAGTCTATGGTATTTCCTTATGACAATCCTAGCAAACTAATACACTGGGTGACTCATATTGCACCAGCACTAACATGCCATTTTTTTTATTATTATTATTTTCATGATTCTCCAGATCAGCAGTTTCTTTGTATAGATAAATACTATCAGATAAACTTGTATAAAGTTTAGTTTCCTAGACCCAGTCCCAGAAATATTATAGGTCTGGAGTAATGCCCAGAAATCTGAAAATTTGCAAGCACCTAGCAGTGATTCTGATGTTGGAGTATTAAAAACAAAGTTTCAGACAAACTTCTATAGATGTGTGTGAGGAATATTCACATCTCCGGAAAGCTATGCAGGTAGGTGTTCTCTAATCCGTTTGAACTATTGAGCAGGAGAATTAGGAATGTAGGGATGTCTTTGTACTCATCCTTTAAAATAATAAATGTCAAGTGTTTGAGATACTTTTTCATGATTTTATGATCCCTCAGTGTGATTCATTTAATAAATTGATACATTACACATTTTATTAGGTAACAATAGGTTAAGATCAAGCACTGTGTCATGACTTTTATACTGAGATTACTGTGCAGTTTATTTCTAGCTTATGACTATGGTACAAATGTGGATAGCTTCATGAGTGTAGGTCCTGCACAGTAACATTGAACACAGAAGTGTTGCCCCCTTGGTTTAAGGTTTTGTTATTGCAATCTTAAAATTCTTAATAATTTTTAACAAGAAGCTTGCATATTCATTTTGCATGGGGCCTTGCGTATTACATGCCTGATCCTGAGTACAAAATCAGGTTTAAAGTTTATGACTTATGACAAAGATGTCTGTATTTCCCTTGGGTTTCATTTATGTTTTTAGCCTCAGAAATTATCAAAGTTGAATTAAAAACCCATATGATAGAAGTCACTTTTCATGTTGCCTTGTCACTAATGACAGGGGAATGTAGCTAAAGAGTTATACTCATGTCTTTTAATGATTTTCTCGTATACTAGCATTCACTATCCCACACGAAGGCATGTAAAGATCATGGGGAAGACAGAGATTTTAACAACCATCAGGTAAGTCTGGTATGCTTCTCACTCTTTATCTTTGTCTACAATTGAAGTATTTTCTATACACAGGTTTATGGCACAGCTCATTTCTCATGCTTTAAAAATACCAAGGAAAATCACACTAGGAATATCTCTCTTCCATTTCAAGCTACATAATTTCTTTTATCCTTTGTTTTCCTTTCTGTATTAAGCATAATTATGGAAAATAAGATTTTTGTCGTGTCAAAATGATATGTTTAGAGAAGAATTAGAGTATCTCTTAAAACAGTCTTCAATCCTTTTTTTGTTCCTCTCACTTCACACTTGTTATACTCAAAGAAACATAATTATGTATTATAATTTAGGGAAAATTACCCCTGCAAATCTATATTCTATAAATTTAATTCCAGAAAACTGATTAAGAGTTAATTATGGATTAAAATGTGTGTAGTAATAAGAATTATAATTACAATGATATCTAACATATATTTTGTATTCACTGTGTTTCTAGCACTTTACTAAGTGCTTTACATATATCAATATCTTTGATCTTCACAAAAACTATATGAGTTAGGTGTTCCCAAGCATTATGGATGATGAAATTAAGGCACAGAGAAGTGTGGGTGATTGTCCCAGCATCCAGGGTTACCCATTGTATGGAGGAGACTCCTAAACTATAATATTAGGTAGAATAAGACAGAAATTTTCAAATACCCTTCTTTTGCTTCTTATCAAAAAAATTAATTTCTCATTAAGATACGTTTGGTCTTACTTATAAATTCTTAAATAGCAACATATATTCTATCACTCAAAACAAAGTATAGCAAAATTCCAATAATTACCTCTGCAAGACCTGAGCAGCACATACAGAAATTCTATGTTAATATTTTTAATACTGTGTTGAATAAATATGTACAAAGGACTATTATTCCTCAACATAGATTATATGCCCACAGTGGCTGCTTGAAATAATAAACTATTTGGGAAACAGTGAAACGTCTTTATTGTGTGACCTTTTAAATATACTTATATCCCCTAAAATGGGACAATTCTCAAAACATCAGATTACATGTATGTGGCATCAGAACTATGAACTTAACACTTATCTTGCTGTCATTAAGCTTTAGGTGGTTCCAACTGTGAAGAACAAGGTGTGTGTTTGTGTTCTATGAGAATGATTTTATTCACTCTGTATCTAGATTAAGTGTGAGAAGATGAGAGCTGAGGCTCTGTTCAGGTAGAATACCCAGGAAGCATGGCTCATATACCAGGTCACCTGGCTGAGCAATGAAGTGATGGTTCCCAGAAGCAGAGAGAGCAGAACTAGAGAAGGGTGGAAAAGAAAGTCCTAGATTAGAGCCATGTTAGTGATCCAAGGTGATTTCTCAGATCTTTAGAAAGGAGGCAATGAAGGGGAAGTAAAAGTATGAATAAAACTAAGAGACCAGAAGAGGTAGAATAAATATAAGGATGAATGTCAGAGTGGGGCTGTAGGTCATGGAAAAATACCTGGGCTGAGGTGAAGAGCTGGGAAGGTTTTAAAATTTATTTCCACCACCATAAACTGAGCCATAGATAGAGCCAATGAAGCAGAGGAGTAAATAGTTTAGCACAGCAGGTAGATTGACAGAAGTCCTATAAATAACATTCTTTATCTCATTTATAAAACCTTAGATGTAATGTAAACAACTTGAGGTATTACCTTCTCAGTGTCTCTTGTGTGTGTGGAGACATCAAAACTTGCCTTAATAACATGACTTCATTACCTGAAATTTAAAAAAAAAACTAAGTCACAGAAAATGATGTAGTCACTTATTCAACAAATATTTACTGAGCACCTACTGAGTGCTGGGACTGTTCTAGAGCTCTGGCGAGAAACCAAGGAAACAAAATTCTATGCTCATGGAGAATGTACATCAGTTCTGACTGGTAGAGTGTGTGCTTGGGATGCTGTATGAGGAAGGATCCTAAAGGCACCTTAGCTCTCCAGAAGGAATGAACCATGATTGATAAGCAGTATCAGTCACTGAATGCATGCATCATGTAAATGTTTTGTTGAGAGGTAGGTCTGACCTAGAGATATTCATTGGCATTTGCTTATTGACGTGGAGTGGTACAAGTTGTAAATATCCACCTCCCATCTGTCTCCTATTTCCAAGTTGGATTTTCCTAGCTTCCAAAGACAAAACACAGGTAAACATTTTCCCTAAACAAAGCAATGTAAATGGCTAATTTGTGCAGGTGAACTAAAAACTATTAAACTCATGTTAACAGATTTATGCATATAGAGTTTTTTTTTTAATTACTCATTCATTTCAACAAGAGGAGGCATTTGAAAGATTTGGAATAAAATTGTTAGTTCACTGGCTAGCAAAAGCAGAGAGCTAATTATATATTTTAATCAAATTATTTCCAATCATCATCATCCAACTCCACCTCAACCCCCACTTGGATACAAATGCTACTAAAACTTTTCTCTCTAGTGTATACAAAAGCAGTCTTTTTTCTTATCCAAATATTTTAACCCAGAGACTAACAATAGTAGCCAACTAAATAAGTATTTGTATAACAGACACTTGTCCAAAGGCCTTACCTAAATTAGTCCACTTAATCTCTAAAATAATTTGATGAAATAAATAGTAAGTCCTATGATTAGCTTCATTTTATAGAGGAAAAAAGTGAGATATAGAGATGTTGAATAATTTGTTGAAGTTTGCACAATTAGCAAGTTCAAGAGCCAGGATTTGGACCTGATGTGGCTCTCTTCCACGGTCAGGGTCTGTTGCCTAAATAATACACACACATGCTCCTTTTCCTACTTTAAATAAGCGTGGCTTACCTTACTTTAATTGCAATGTTTCTATGTTTCCTGCTGCTGATGAAAACGAAGCAAAAAGATAAAAAGAAAAGTATGGCAATGAAATTGTTTAATTTATTCATTTACTCAAAAATATTTATTATGTACCTACAATGTACTTTGTACATTTTTGGTGATGAAATACAATGAAAAATCAATAACCTATGTCAATTTTTATAAGAGATTACCTTCTAGTGGGCAATAAATAAATAAATAGATAATTGATATTTTCAGGTAGTTGAAAGTTCTATGAATACAAATAAAGTACTGTAAGGTTATTGAGTATGATATGTGGTCTGAGAAGGTCTTTCTAAGAGATGTTTAATGAAGTGAGGATGCAAGCCATGAAAATATCTGCAAAGAATTTCTTGACAAAGGGAAGATAAAGTACAAAGGCAGTAAGAAATAATAAGGAGGATACTTTGCGGAGAGAGGGCAGATGGATTGATAAAATGTATCTCAAAGAAGCAGCCAGAAGCTACGTAAACATGGAGACGTATAGGGTGGAGTAAGAACTGAATTTTATTCAGATATCAAAAAATATTCTAAAGCAAGAAACAAAAATACCTCTGATATGAAGTGGCCAATTTAAAAAAATTGTTGGTGAAAAGACTATGGTCATGAATTAAGGTACAAAGTCTTTTATTAAGTCTCTTTGTGATTTTGTAACCAAGCTTCATTATCAGGGATCATACAGTCTTATTGGCTTAAAGCTTCAGCAAAGGCATCTATCTGGGCTCAACATAGCCGCTGGGCATGTGTTTGAAAGACAGAAAAGTAGACATGTTAAATCTGTACCTTGCTGTCCCAAGGAAATGCAAATAATAGCAACCCTTGCTAAAACATTCATGTTTTTCATATTTATAGAGGCTCCCATTCTCCATAAGTACCCTATTTTTATAATTAACTCTTGTCTTAATTACCCAAACACATTGATGAGGTTTTGGACGTAATTATGAATTGTGATGACTGTGCATATCTGCCCTCAAAAGGCAGGCAACAGAAGGCTCTATTTCAATGTGTCCTGTGAATGCCAAAGATAACGACTGAGCAAAATATTTACTTTGTAAATGGTTATAGATAGAGTTACAATAAAAAGTTTGAAAACCGTCAGCATTTCTATTGTATATATTGGCATTCTGGAGAAGAAATCATAAAAAGAAATATGCTATTGGACTCTCTGACCTGGTTCTACCCTGACCTGGTAAGTGCTTTTGTAATGGCAAATTAAAACCTTAAAATATAGAATCCTAACCTCCAATCATTAGAAATGACCTTAAAGTTTTATAATATAGCTCAATGCACTATTGAACTTCAAATTACAAATAATTATTAACTCATTAAATTCTGATCTAGAGACAACCGAGACAACAGTATTTGTTATCAAAGACACTTTTGCCAGCCCAAAGACCTTAGTTGCTTTGTTTCATCAGAGTATTTCTTGTGATGGTTACAACAAGAGTGGTTTACTAGCTACACAGAAGTTATTATAGTGCCACTGTTCATGCTGATTAAATTGAGGCCACATCAGCATTTTTTTCTATGAATATTTTTTCCAGAGTTTTATAGTACTGTAGTCAAACAAAAGGATATTGGGTAAGTATACAGCTTCCAAAATCTTAGAGAAAAAATCATGACTCCAGCTCCTTATTTCCTCTCTCCAGACATCTAATGCAAGAGAACTAAGGTAGCACTAAATTACAAACAAATCTTTGGGTACCAATAAAGGAAGCATAAAATCTGACTGCATATGTGGCTCTACAAATACAAATCTGTCTTCAGAACAAAAGTTATGAATCATTTGTAGCAACAGCAAAAGATTTCTCTTTGATGGTTGGATGAATTCAATCACCAAAGCAAAGCTAATAAGAGTTTCTAAGGTTTGTATTTCATAAGCTCTTTAATGCTGAATCTTATCTGAGATGTATGATTTTTGATAGTATCTTTCTTTCCTTTCCTGTAGATAAAAGGTAACCATAAGGGAGACTTTTGCTATATAGGTAATGCATGAAGGGAAGTAAAAGAATCAGTAAACATAATCTTGGTGTCGACTGTGATGCTGAGTTTTTTAGTCTTATCACAACTATGATCCCATAAAAAATCCTCAAATAAAGAAGAAAACTCCCCTTGCACATATAACTTCAAAGTATATCATGACCTGGAACAGAAGCAAACGTCTTTCTCTTAATTTATACCCTAACGTATAAAACCTATTCTCACAAATACAACTACAGATAATTTTTATAGGATTGGGCCATTCTCCCACTTCATGTCTACAATCTGGCCTGTGATGAAACATTTAAAGTCAAGAGGAGATCAATGCAGAGCGGTGAAAAATATGAAAAATGAACTAAAACCTTTTATTTATTCTCTCTCTAAAAATGGAAAAACGACTTGCCTCAGTCACATCAATATATTAAACCAAATATGCTTCTACAAATGGCCTTGTACAGGGAACTACATAAAGCAAACTAATATTAACAAAGTCACTGGTGCTTAGATACTTAGGCCATACACAGATGATGCTTATTATTTACCTAGTAATAGTCTAGTAGCCTGAAACACTGAATTAGTGAATACTGAATTTTTACCCCATATGGAAGATACAGGGTTAAGTAATTGAGAGCCTCTAATTACATTTTCACAAACTGATTGATAGATTATTTTATGCCTGTTTCTCTTTAAAGACACTTCGTTGAACAAGTAACATTGAACTCACAGCCAACAGCACCAGAGCTCATGCCTAAAGGAAGCTTCTCTGACATATGTAATTTCACCATAAGATAAATTACATAGCCTTTTTGAGTTCAGGAAAACGAGGCAGCATTTCAGCACTACATTTGGAGGACATTTCAAACAGTGAAATCCAAACAAAATGAACAGAAATACAGAAAATGTGGCCCTAAATAGATGGAAAAAAGGACATGGTTTATAGTATAAGAGCTGAAATAAATGCAAAGCTTTGCCTTATTTGACCTCAGACTTTCCTGACATATTTTTGCCACTCTACATATGTGCCTGTCCTTGAATGACCTTGAAGGCACTGCAAGTATTACTTTTGGGGTTAAAAATAAATTTTAGCAAGTAGGCAAAATTGAAAATACAGAAATCACCAATTATGAGGATCAACTGTATTATGTTATTTGGTTAATTTCTTAAGAAAGAAGTCCTCAACAGTAAAGAAAATAAGTTTCTAAAATTTATTCAAAAAGCCGAGCATCACCTTACTGTTATTTTAAAATCAATACTAATTTCAAATTAAAATGCCATTTAAATTAAGTTACATATATTATTTAAAGTAACCCAAGATTGACTTAATTGACTTTCCTTTAAAGTCTCCATCTTAAATATGTAGATTATGTAAAATATCTCCCCTTGCTATTTAACTAATTAAAAACACTATTAATAGTGCACACGGCTAAAGGAATAGTTGCACCATGTTCTTATGTCCCCTTATAATGGACCATTAAGTAAAAGCTAAGAACTTAACACTCACGCACATGCAAAAATCTGTTTAAAATATTACCTTACTTTTTCTTAAAAGAAAATTGTCTCAAAATACCTTCTGCTTCAAGTCTCCTAATTGCTAGGGCAGGTGGAAGAGCACACAGTGTAACTGAACTACTACCTGTGTAAATCAGAAGATATGTAAAGCACGGATTCAATCGAAATCATATTCAAGAGTAGTTAGGATGGGTGACTTGAAGCAAACTCTAGATATGGACCTTGATCAGTTTTGCTAAAGCTACCTTATATGATATGGTATATGAAAAGTGAAGTTTCCTAAGCCTTTCATAAAGTGCTAAAAACACCTTTAGAAAATATTGCTGTTTTTAACTGATCTGTGTGTATGTATGTGTCTATTATCTATCTATTTACCTATCTACCTATCATCTATCTATCCTCTAAATAAAAATGTGTTTTTTATTGTGTAAACATAGTTTCACCATACGTGTAAACTTTGTAACATATGTGTAAACTGGGTAAACAGAGTTTCAGAATAAGACCCTTACTCCCTTGCTTCCAACTAAATTTTCACCCCTAAAAATAGCATGAAAATTCCTCATAGTTCATGAATCAAGTCAGAGATTAGAAGATAAACTGCATCCATTTTCAAAAGAACTGAGCACCCAAAGATTCTCTTTAGCCAGAAGCATGTGATAAATTAGACTCTATTATGTAATTTTAAAATAAGCTTTTAGAAAATATATTACATTGTGTATCACAGCCCCAGGACATGTTATTTGATGGAACTTCCTAAATAGATATTTCAGTCATGAAAGAGGAACAGCTTTCTCAAGCAAATAGAGCAGTCTCTAACACCTCATGCATCCAATTACCATAAAAGAATAAAAAGGGAATGAGAAAATTAAATAGAAATCATTATACTCTCAAATGAGAATTCAAGGTCACAGATAGAATGCTACCCCACTTTGAAGGGGAGCAGCAAGCCGGCTGTCTACTGTGAAGGGCTCCACATTGATAGTCGAGGCATCTTTAATATGGATAAGGCCTTCAGGAGTTTATTGAATGCAAATCATTACTTAAGTCTAGTCAAGAGATCTAATTACTGTATAAAGGTTGCACATTCTTTAGGGCCAAAAGAGATCATATTACACAAATAAACAACTAGGCAACAACAAATGCTAGGTGGTATATGTAATAAGGTAAAATCCCAACCAAACTGTATTTTTGATACATGATACCAGTCTGACATTAAATTCAATATGCATTACATAATCAGATTTCTTTAACACCAACATTCCTTTATTGCTTCTCTCAATCTTAGCAATAAGTAAGTATCTAACAGTGTATAAAGAAGCCACATCAAGAATATTCACTTCCTTGATGGAAAAGCTTGGTGTTTATAAGAAATGACAAGTTTGCAGTCAGAGTGAGCTAGCAAATGGAAGGCTTAGAATGCATAACTCATATAGTTTGGGGGTTTCATATAAGACAAGAACTTCTGTCCACAATATTTATTCCTAATATTATAACTGAATTCAAATTTCACATTTGGGAATTAATCAGAATCTCAGTAGATCAATGATCTCCAAAAATTATTTATTAAGCTGTGATGAATCAGAGTAATATCTGAAAACAAGGAAGATAACAAGCTAAGAAAATGGTGCTATTGGAGTGATACAGAGTATAGGCGGCTAAAAGGAATGGGGTAACAGGAGAGCCACCCTAAAATAATGTGTGGACTTCTAAACTTTGCCTAGAGCTGCCTCTGAAGCTATGAGGCTGTTTTTGAATGTGGCTTATATAGAGAGTGCAAAGTTGACTTAATCACATGAATGCTGTTAGATAAGGACATTCTAGGAAGAGAGGAGAAAAAAGTCCATGTGAATGTTTAAAAATTAAGAAAAGACAAAACATGCTGCTAAATTGCATACATATCTAATCTTCTTATTTACATATTAATGTCATAGAGAATTTTCCTTCTCAGCGAATTACTTAGGCTGAAAATATAGGAAAATAGACACTAAAGCAGAAATGACCAAGGTATTTTCTTAGATTTAAAAGGGCTAGAGCTTTTATATGAATAAAGAAAATAGTTATTACATTTTTAAAAAAAAGGTCAGATATACCTCTCCAAAAATTTTTTATTCCTACCCACTTATCTTTGCAATTGCAGCCTATCTGTAATGGAAACAAGTATACCTGTAGGATACCTGTAGGCAGAGAAGATACTTCTATACAGCACACATTATCTCATTTGAGTGTCAAAAGCATCACTGAAAATGAGCACCCCATAGCATCCCAGCAAAAAACATATCTAAAAGGTTAAATATTTTGCCTAAGGTCATTTAATTCCTAAGTAAAAAATAGGATATATATATATATATTATATATATGCATGCTCACACAAACACACAAGACACACACACACACACACACACACACACAGACTAGAACTCAAGTCTTCTTGTCTTTCATATCTGTTCCTTTTCTTCTAGTCTGAGCCATCACATAATATCATCTTATTCTTACCAGCTGAGACTCCTTTTGCCACCACCCAGTGGAGCTTTCTCCATCTCCTCTTGTAATAACATTTATTGGCTCTTTCTGCAGCCCTAAGCTATCTGTAGCCCAAGTTCATTTTCCTACTCAAGTGGTGAACCAATCATTATGGAGCAAGAACGAATAGAAAAATAGATAAAAATCCCACTTACTTTCACTGCCCTCATATGCTGCTTGACCTTTACCCGACTAATTCATAGGAAAAGCTATAATAAATAAAGAATAATTTCTACAAATGAAAGATTGCAACTAAAGGAAAGAAAAATTTTGGTTTAGGAATCACTGTGGAAATTGACTTTTCTAAAATCTGTATAAACTTTTAAACTATTAAAATTCTCATTCTATTTTACTGGTTATTTAAAATCTATTCAACCATTGGAATAACAAGATACTACTCAGGACCACTAAAGGTGAAATCAGGATATTCATTAAGGGCCATGTACCTAAAAATATTTGCAATAGACTTGAATTTAGGCTCATTTGATTGATGGCCCCAGTTATTTGCACTGAATTCTGCCAAACTCCCCTTCCCCTCACTTCAGGACTGCACTTGTTCACATAATTAATCTTTAAAGTGCCTGAGAAGATCGTGATACAGTCTTTCCCACAGCATTTGGACAATGTTTACATGTTTGGTTAATTGCTTCTTCCTTTCTTAAAAAACAAAGTTTCTTAGTTAGATCCAATACATCAGAAATAAAAGAAAGAAGTGGTACAGGTCACTAATATTTGGAGGTCAGTAAGCTTGAGCTACAGGTTTGTCCTCTTTCCTGAAGAAGAATATCTGGGGCATACAAAGAGGTGAAGGCGTGAATTAATTTTGAGTTGCTGGATACATCCAAGACAAGTTGATCACAAAAAAATTAACAAAAAAGAACAAAATCTCCAGTTATTCAATGGGTATTACTTGGTGCTGTGATATTTCTTATTGTCAAAGGATAATGTACGCACGTGCGTGCCCACATATACACACACACACACACACGCACACACCCTTGATAATGTATTACTATAAACAGCTTGCAGAATAATAGTATATTAGTCTTTGAAAAGCACATTACTAAAATGCTGATTTTATAACAGAAGCACTTGCCTCTACAGTTTCTAGAATTATTTTGTTATTTGTTTTATTTTTACCCTCCTCCACATAAATGAAAAATTTTAAAGCCTCATCTTTTAACTTATCTAAAAGTAAAATGAAACAAACATGAGAAAAAAAATCAGAATCCATTAATATTAGATTGGCCTCAATTTTTTTGTTTATAAAGAGAGTTCTTCAACTCAATGGTATACTTTTTCTACGCCAAAGTGTGCTTGCTTTCTCTCTCTCCTCAATCTACCACAACACTGAGTCCTGGAGTAGGCAAAGATTAAATACTGAAAAAATATTTCACAAAAAGACAAAACAATAACAACAACAATAGTAAAAATCCAATGATTTTTACATCTTACAATGATTCCTTTTCTTTTAGTTATTTTTTTAATCTGAAAATTAAAGCTGCATCACTTCCTAAAAAGTTGAACTGGACAAGATACTAGAGTAGAAAACAAAATAGTTCAAACTTTTATCCTTTTGTAGTCTACATCAGAACATTGTTATACTGTTTAGAGTAGAACTGCTTCTTATAAATCACTGAGGAAAAATATCTCTCAGACCAAATATCAATAATTAATTAAGAATTGGCTAGCTCTATTGAAGAATGGAATCAGGCACTTTGATGTTATAAACCAAGTTACTAGAACAAACTCTTTCAGCATGCATTGAAGTAGAAGCAAGACACAGCGAAAGAGCAAAGGTTTCTTAATGTGTGTGGGGGCCTGCCTGTCTTTCTGCAGGGCAGATCTGAGAGTCTGAAGGTCTGCACAATGTCATGAGGGAGCAACAGTCAATCAAATGAAAGTGCATTATCTAGGAGATATTCTGCTGTTGGATACCATACTAAAATCTGCCAATATTTCTAGTACTAGTCTATTATTTTAAGGGCATCAACTGGTCCTGAATATATACTGATGAAGAATATGTGGGCTGACATTTTAAAATACAGGCAGAAGAGCTGTGCTATCATCTTAAATGATACCCAGCATCTATAGGGATTCTTCTAAATGCCATTGGAATTATAGTTCTCAACACTCTGATTGAAATTCAAGAGGAAGAGCCATCTAAATATTCTCACCAAATTAGCTCATTTCAAAAGATCCCTTAAAGCCACAACTCAGTCTGTGAAATGGGAAAGCAAATCATATTTAATCTCATTTTCCTGTAATTTCATTTGGAGCCCCTCATACCATTTTATTGGCATGTCTATTCAAGCTGACCCTCTTTTGCCAAATGCACCAAGCCCTCATTATCAGAGAGATAATAAAAATTCATAGAAAAATTTCAATATTACCTGATATTTGTTTAGGATTTTTTTAAAAAAATATTTCACCCACATTTTTAACTGGCATTAACTTCAACAACACAACATGTTTTTATTGTCTTCATTTTACAGAAAAAGACATTAAGATTTTGATAAATTAGACAATTTAACCAAGATAATAGAGTTACCTGTAACTGCCATCTCACTCCCTGATTCACATAGAGAATCTCCTCAGTATTTTTTTTTATTAGTTTGTTTATTGGCAAAGGAGCCCACTAGATAAATAATAATGTATCCACCAGAAATGATCGACCTAAGTATGTGCAAATTGCTTTTATACTTCTTGGGAATTCTTAAGAATGACTCTATTTAAAGCAATTCAAATTGTGTTACAAAGTCACCAAAAAGACACACATTAAAGAGGAGCACACAAGTGAAGAGTGTTTGGGAAAGACATACAGAACTGCTCACATTTTATAAGGATAGCAGGAAGCTGCTTATGGCACCTCCAGTTCAACAGCAAGCCTGGGCTTGTGGACGTTTTCACTGGATAAGCAAAGGGAATATAACTTGCAGCAATATTAAGCATTTTTCTAGTTCCTCTTGAGAATCAACATTTTGCAATAGCAGAAAACTGTTTTAAGAAGATCCTCATTTTAGACTATCATAAGGTTTGTAAGGTATTACAGAAGAGAATTAAGTAGAACTAATCCTCATCCCATCACCCCCTTATCTGAGCTTTAACTTAGGGGCATATACTTATCTCAAGCAAATCAAACATTTCCCACAGACCTTGTTGAAGGTCTACTTTGCTCAGACATCCTACATTGAAAGCAGAGTCAATATGATAACATGTTTCAGTGTCTGAGCATCATAGTCACAACAATACCATGCTGGGAATTATCTTAATCCCCTCAAATAATTTTTTAAAAAGTGTCACTGTCTTCTAAGCAAATATTTTACAATGCAAATATTATTCCAGTAGCAAGATTAAATTTTCCAGAATTCATAAGGATTGCATAGTAACTACAGGGACAGCAAACTGAATGCATATGGTTTCAGGTCTTTTTGAGTAGAATTGTGTTCAGAATTGAGTGTCAAGGCCTATACTTCAGTTAATTTCAGCTAGATAAATTTGCATACATAAAAAATAGGCACAGTGGCTGACACCTGTATTCCCAGCACTTTAGATGGCCAGGGTAGGAGGCTGGCTTGAGCCCCGAAGTTTGAGACCACCTGGGCAACATAGCGATTTCCCATCTCTATGAAAAAATTAAAAATTAGCTGGGTGTGGTGGAGTGTGCCTGTAGTCCCACTTACTTGGAAAGCTGAGGTGGGAGGATGGCATGGATGTGGGAGGTGAAGGCTGCAGTGAGCTGTGCACCTGCCACTACTCCCCAGCCTGGAAGACAGAGGAAGACCCTGTTTCAAAATCATGATGATCATCATCATCATCATCATCATCATCATCATCATCATCACATTTCCAAGTATAATATTGAACCATGAACTACATAGTGAATAATAATCCATGATATATATTAGAGAGGGTGATGGAACATTCTAAGTCTCTTTTCTGAGTACTTATCATGTTTTAATGACTGCCTGGCTTCAATAAAAAAAGACCAAGTTATGTTCTTGCTGGTTCACAGTTATATTTTGAATCCTAAGCAGTAAGTAGGACACATGATCATTACATAATTCCTGGTTGATAGATGATTAAAAAATTGAAATATGAAAGACTAAAACAAAAGAGAAACACAAGCAGTCTTCTCTTCTCCAAGTCCTGTGGCAGACAAAGTCTTGCACATTCCCCTATACCACGACTAATAGATCACACTACTACTAACTTGGAAATAACGAATCTTTTATATAGCTTCGCTGCCTACTTCTTTAAAAAATTCCAATTCCTTAATACCAAGAGATGAGATAATTATTAAGAAAGTATAATGTAAAGCTCACTGATCATGAATTAGATGTTCCACTGTGATGTCTTTCTAATAATAATTAGATGGCCTTGGATATCATACTTTAATAGGAATATGTGTCTATTTAGAAGTCTAATGTTTGCCTTTATTATTTAATTACTCATGAATTTTATACCTGGCAATTTTACTAATCCAGTGGATATTCTAGAGAAACTGGCTGCCCATGTGAGAGGAGACTAGCCAGTTACAAACAGCGGGTTTTATTTAACCTACTTCCCCCTAGCAAAACAAAAACAAAAACAAAAACAAAAACAAAACCCACAAACTTAATATTTCACTTTTCATTTTTAAATATAGACATTTATGGATTCTTTTTAAAAATGATAAAACAGTTTATCTTGCAACACTAGTCTTGAATTACAATGTGGGGACAATCATTTGGACATGAGTTTTGGGCTTATTCTTTTTGTGTCTATGCTCTAATATCTCTGCAATCCATCTGATTTCCTTTTTCTTACTTACTGCCTTCTTGCAGCCATATGACTTTATTATCTCAACACACAAATAACACTGATAGGAGTTCAAGAGTTGACTGTCAGGTTTAATTAGGTAGAAAAAGTTTCCTAATAAAAATTAACTAATGGTAAAACTTCTTGAGTTACCTTTGAGTATATATAAAGCAGATTTTTTATGCAAAAAAATAAAAGAACTTGCTAAATATGTTCTAGGGAACAGTTAGCATAAATACTCATTATAAGTTTTCTAGAGAATTTATTTGTATATCCAAAGAAATATTCCAAATATCTGGCCTTCTTTATACTGGATGATTTTGTTAAATATTTAATGTTACTTAGATATGATATTTTAACATTTATTTAAACAGAATGCATGTTTCACACAGCCTTATCTTTATAAAATATAATTTAGAAAAATGTTTTTAAAATTTCCACATAATGGCTTACTTCACAATATATTTATATACTTAAATCATAGTTATTAAGAAGCTCAGAAGCAATTTAGTATGAAATAGAGATTGCTTCAATAATATTCTGGTATTGACAGTAGTTATCTCTCTTGTTTTAATATGTACATATACATATACATATACATAGAAAATATCATTTCATACTTTGACTATGTAAATAATATGGGGAGTTTACAAAATATTGTTTTTGCATAAAGAAGCAAAAGCCACAGAAGCTTCCTAATCTTTCTCAGATAATTTTTCAACTCAGTATTGCTGTAGTCTGAATGCATGTGTCCCCCAAAGAATTATATGTTGAAACATAATCCTCATGGTGATGATATTAAGAGGTAGGGCTTTTGGAGACAACTAGATCATGAGTGCAGTCAGTAGTGAATGGAATTGGTACCTTTATTAGAAAGGCTCAAGGAACTAAGTCCTCATCAGACAATGAATCTGCTGTTGCCTTTATCTTCAACTTCCCAGCCTTCAAATTGTAGGAAATAAATTTGTTGTTTATGAGTTACTTCATCTATAGGATTTTGCTATAACATCCTGAATAAATGAAAACTAGTATTATTGAAGTAGTTTAGACATTCAGGAAATACTGATATAATTTTAATGATATTATTTTACACATGAATAAATCTTAAATAATTCAACTACTCTCTTGAGATGAAGCATATCTAAAACAAATTTTGATAGATATTGAAAAAATAAAAATATAAAATGCAAAAGAGATGTGAATAATGTCTACACACCCAATGAGTTCCCTCTTTTGCTCCAAACCCCCTCCTCTATATCCATCGTCTGAAGTTCAGAAAGAGAATAAAAAAGCTGAATGAGGATAGGTAAACCATCTTATACAGGCCTGGTATCCACATTTTAATAGCTTTGTTAATAAAGGATTGCCTCCAATATACTCATGGGGCTGTCACGGTTTCAGGTTCCCATCCTTTCGTATCACCTTTAGAGGTTCTATTGGATATATTAAAAAAATCTAGAGGACTGTGATGGTACAAACATATCATTTTCCCTTAATCACCTTAGAGGCAACACATCTTCTTATGACAATTTTTAATGGGTAGTGAAATTTGATACTATTCTTCCTGTGTCTGCATAATGCACTCTATTGCTTTGCTAAATTGAGTTTGACATTTGCTTTATTTGTCTGAGTTATATGTTCATGATAACCGCTTAGCATGTTTGAGTCAAAGTATTATCTTTCATGGAAGTTTTATGAAGCTAACAATACACATTTTGAATAAGCACACTAGAAAGAAAAGCAAATTTTCTGTACTGATAAATCTGATAAAATATGTAATGCAAAATGGATTAAGAAGTAACAGACATTCACATGAAATTTGTGGATAAATTCGGGCTCCCATATCCACACTATATGGAGATTTAAAATAAGCCTGCATTTTATCACTATAATTGCAAACTGTGCTGTTTGGTTTGTGGCATATTCTTAGATTGTTGTAAAATACTGTTATTCAATTTATGTTTTACAACAGCTAACTTGTAAAAAATAGAGAAATGCAAGATAATTTCTACATAATAAAATGAAAATGAAAGAGTGATAGCAAGTTAGAAGATTATTAACTTTAAATTTGCCTTCACATACGAATGTGTGAAAAGAAGCTGAGCTGACATGCATTTTGCAAGATAGATAGAAATGGAACAGGAATATGAGACATTGTCTGATAATTTATCTTACCTTGGCCCACCTCCCTGTTCCTATACTACTATCAGAGTTCAGTCCATTGCTACTTATTACCTGAAATATTTTAATAGCTTTTTAAATGATCTCATTTCCAGTCACTTCCCGTCTCAGTTTTCTTCACAGACTACTGTTAGGCTCAACATCCTGAACTGCATTTGTCTTCATGACTCATTTCAGCTCCCCAACGCTAGGAGCTTTACTTTCCAACAGTCTGAAGTTTAAATCTTTAGACTGTGTCAAGTATTTTAATACTCTAATTTAAATCTATTTGTTTAAAAATATTACCAAACATTTCAAGGTCTCCTCTTTTCAAACAAATCAAACTAATCACTATAAAGTAATTACTCTTCCATTCCTTACTGGAACGGCTTTCTCTCCTCCATGACATGTGTAAGTCCCAACTGTCTCTTACAGGCTATTTAAAGTGCCACTCATCTCTTAAATGTTCCCAGAATTTACATCTCTTCCGGAAGCAAACTTTTCCTACTGTAAACAGAGGTAGAACTCTGTCTGCCACTATTGGATAAAAGTGTTCTTCCTTGAAATACTTATGAAGTAACTAACCTTGAGAGTGTTTGTTTAAACGTATTTTTGAATGTACACAAACACAAACATATTTATTCATTCATCTAGCAGAATATCTTTCTAATTAGGTACATAGTCAAGTATACTTTTCTTCTCTCTTCTTTCACTGCTGTATGGTCCATGACTGTTTATCACCGCAATTTCCTTAGCATCTAATCTAGTATCTTCTGCACACCGAATCCTCAATAAATATTGGTTCAAGTAGCATGTGGTCTACTTTCAGCCCTTTATTTCTTTAAAATTTTTCACATTAATTATACCAAATATTGTTTTATTATGGTTCATATTATGAAAATGTCCAGTGTCCTGGCAATACTGTAATGCACAAATGGAAATACTTTCACTTTCCAGGATCAAAGAACCATTTCAAGTATTCATAATTATTTTATTAGCTTTGCTAACCACAATAAATACATATTTTCAAAGAAGAAATTAAGTGTACTCTTTCTTATCAAAAGAGAATATATCAAAGCTGAAACTGTCATAAGTACCTAACAATGGAAATTATTGTTTCTTTTATTATACTTAGTAAGGGAGCAGCTCCTCCATGTTTATATTCGATAGCTTTGCATTGAACAACCCAGTTAGCCTTACATACAGTTATAAATGGACTGCAATCATTAACCCAATATCTAAAATTATTACACCCAAAGATATATGTAATCAAATAAAAAACAGATATGGTGGTTCACTAATTATACGTGATTTATTCCAGAACACAGAATACAAAAACACTTCCCAGATAATTTTATGAGGCTAATATTTACGAAAACAAGACAAAAGTTAGAAGCAAGCAAGAAGAAAGAGAAAAAAAAGAAGAAAAAGAAAGAAAGAAAAGAAAGAAAGAAAAGAGGGAGGGAGGAGGGAGGAAGGAAGGAAGGAAGGAAGGAAGGAAGGCAGGCAGGCAGGCAGGCAAGCAAGAAAAAAGAGACAGAAAGAAATGATAAAAAAGAAAAGAAAGAAGAAAGAAAAAGAAAGAAAGAAAGAAAGACAGAAAGAAAGAAGACAGAAGGAGGCAGGGAGGGAGGAAGGAAGGAAGGAAGAAAAGAAAGCAAGAAAAAAGAGACAGACAGAAAGAAATGATAAAAAAAGAAAAGAAAGAAAGAGAAAGGAAAGAGTGAGGGAGGGAGGGAAGTAGGCAAGGAAGGAAGGAAGGAAGGAAGGAAGGAAGGAAGGAAGGAAGTTAGGCCAATATCTCTTCTAAACTTAGACACAGAAATTCTCAACAAAATATAAGCACATTCGAATCAAATCCGAAATGTATAAAATAATTACACAGCATGACAAAGTGGATTTATTACATTTATGCAAGGATGGTTCAATATTTGAAAATAAATCAGTACACTTCACTGCATGAACAACCATATCTGTTCATTTAAAAAGAACGTTTGACAATAACACAAATTTATAATAAAAAATGCTCAGCAAATGAGGAATTAAGAGGAGCTTCCTGACTTTGATAAATAACATCCACAAAAAACGTATAGCTAATATCATGCATAATGGTGAAAGACAGAATTATTTCCTCCTGATTGAGAACAAGACAAAGCATCACACTACCTGATTGCAAAACCTATCATGAAGCTATAGTAATCAAAACAGATTCAGAGTCTACGGGGACATAAAATTAAGTTCAGAAACAAATTTAAACATTTATGCTCAATTAATTTTTGATGAACATTCCAGGAACAAAGAAAAAGGAAGGGAAAGACTTTTTCATTAACAGTGCTGGGAAAACTGGATATTCACATGCAGAATGAAATTACACTCTTATCTCACAATGTATAAATAATCAATCTCATATTGATTTAGAACATAAACCTATGACCTGAAACTGTAAAACTAATAGAAGGAAACATAAGAGAAAAGTCATCTGGGAAATGCTTTTTTTGGACATGACTCCAAAAGCACAAGGAACAAAGCAAAAATAAACAAATGTAATTACATTATACTAAAAAGCTCCTGAAAGACGAAGAAAACACTCAACGGAATGAAGAAAAAACCTACAAACTGGGAGCATATATTTGCAGACCATACATCTGATAAAGGGTTACTATCAAAAATACAAAGAAACTAAAATAACTCAAAAACAAGGAGACAAATGTATTGAAAAACAGCCATTTACCTGAATAGACATTTCTCAAAAGAAGATACATGGCCAACAGGTACATAAAAGCATACTCAATATCACTAATTAGGAAAATTCAAATTAAAATCTTAATGAGATATCCCCTTACAAGTTTTAGAATGGCGATGATAAAAAAGATAAAAGATAAATGTTGGTGACAGTGTGGAGAAATAAGAACTCTTTTATACTGTTGGTGGGAATGTAAATTAGTGCAGCCACTATAAAAAATAGCATGGAGGTTCCTCAAAAAATTAAAAACAAAGCTACCATATAGTCCAGCAATCCGACTATTGGCTATGTATCTAAAAATATGAAATCAGTATGTTGAAGAGATTTGCACTCTGATGTTTACTGATGTATCATTTGTCCCATCCCCCAAGCTCTTATAACCACCTTTCTACTCTCTATTTCTAAGAGACAGACTTTTTTTCTTTTAAGATTTCACGTAAAAGTAAGATCATACAGTATTTATCTTTTGCTGGCTGGCTTATTTCACTTAGCATAATGTCCTCCAGGTTTATATATGTTGTCACAAACGGCAGGAATACCTTCCTTTTTAAGGCTGGATGAGATTCCAGTATTTCATTGTGTCTGTGTGTATATATATATATATATAAAACACTTGAACAATGTGGGGGTTAGGACTACTGACCCCCTACACAGTCAAAAAGCTGCACATAATTTTTAACTCTTCCAAAACCTAACTACTAATAGTCTACTTTTGACTGGAAGCCTTAATAATAACATAAACTGTTGGTTAGCACATAATTTGTATATTATATATATATATATTAAATGTTGCATTCTTAAAATAAAGTAACAAAAGAAGACACAATATTATTAAGAAAATCATAAGGAAGAGAAACTGTATTTCCTATTCATTAAGTCAAAAAGGATCATTATCAATGCCTTCATTCTTGTCTTTGTTTATTTTTATTTGTATTGTAACTTCTGGGGTACATGTTCTGGATGTGTAGGTTTGTTAACACAGGTAAACATGTGTCATGGTTGGTTGCTGCACCTATCAACCAGTCACGTATGTATTAAGCCCAACATGCTTTAGCTATTTTTCCTAATGCTCTCCCTTGAGTAGGTCAAGGAAAAGAAGGAATAAGAGAGGTTGGTCTTAGTGTCTCGAGGTGGCACAGGCAGAAGAAGATCCACATATAAATGGACCCTCACAGTTCAAACCTACATTGTTCAAGAGTCAATTGTATATACCACATTTTATTTAACCATTTATCTTTTTGCTCAAGATTGCTTTGGCTGTTTGAGATCTTTTATGATTCCAAACAAATTTTTGCATTTTCTCTATTTCTGTGCAAAATATCATAGATTGCCTTATTTTTGATGTACAATTGTTCATAGCAGTTTCTTATAATCCTTTCTATTTCAGTGGTAACAGCTATGTGTCTCGTCTTTTATTTATGATTGAACTTATTAGAGTTCTGTTTTTTTTTCTTGGTCTAGTTAATGTTTTGTTGATTTTGTTTGTCTATTCAAAAATTATCAACTCTTAGTTTTATGATCTTTTCTACGGTTTTTATATTCTCTATTTCTGCTTTTACATTTACTATTCTCTTTATTCTATAAACTTTGAATGTAGTTTGTTCTTCTTTTTCTAATCTTTCTTGTGTAACCTTACCTTGGTTATTTGAGATTTTTCTTCTTTTTCATGTAGATATTTACATCTCCAAACATCTCCTTTATAACTGCTGTTGCTACATTCCATAAGCATTGATGTATTGTGTTTTTATTTTCACTTGTCTCAGCATACTTTTTATTTTCTCTTTTAATTTTTTCTCTGATTAAGGGGTGTTTAAAAGCATGCTCTTCAATTTCAACATATTTGTGAATTTTCCAAAATTCTTTCAACTATTGATTTAAAGTTTCACATCATTCTGGTTGAAAGTTGCTTAATGTGATTCTAGTCTTCTTAAATTTGTTATGACTTGTTTGATAGCTTAACATGTGATCTATCCTGAAGAATGGTCTATGTGCACTTATGAAGAAAGTGTATTCTGCTGCTGTTGGATGGAATGCTCAGTACATTTCTGTCAGGTCCATGGACCTGAATTGGACATTCATAGGTAAAAATATAAAGTTCTACCTAAATCTCAGACTTTATACAAAAATTAACTCAAAATGGGCTACAAACTTAAATGGAAAATGTAACTATTAGGAAAAAAATACGTAGATGAAAACTACGGTAAACTATGGCAAATCCAAGAGTTCTTAGACTTATCATTCAAAGCATAATCCACAAAATAAAAAAATTGTTGAATTTGACCTCATGAATATTATAAATTCTGGCTCTGTGGGCAGCCATGTGAAGAGGATAAAAAGACAAGCTACTGACTGTAAGAAAATACGTTCAAATGACATATCTAACAAAGAACTAATATCTAAAACATATAAAAACCTCCCAAAACTCAACAGTTAAAAATAATCCAATAAGAAAATAAGCAGAATATGAGGCCAGACATTCCATTGACAAGGGTATACTGGTGACCAATAAGCACACAAAAAAATGTTCAACATCATTAGCCATTTGAAAAATGCAAATCAAAAACATAAAGGATGTTACTATACATTTAGAAGAATTGCAAAATAAAAAATAATGACAATAACAAATGTTGCCATGAATTTGGAAAAACTGAATCCCTCATGCATTGCTGGTGGGAATATAAAATATTATAGCCTAAAAATGTTATACCCTGTAAAACAGAAGTTTCAGATAAAACTAAACACACAATTTCCATTCAATTCAGTAATTACACTCTTGGGCCTTTATTTCAGAAAAAAATTAAATTCAAGTTCACACAAAAACATGTACATGAATGTTTTTGACAACTTTATTCATAAGAGCCAAAAACTTATAAAAACATAATCAGCTCATATATACTTCAGTCTTTTTTTATTGGGGGTTGGAGGAGACAGGGTCTCACTCCATCACCTGGGCTAGAGTGCAGTGGCAGGATCATAGCTCACTGCAACCTCAAATTTCTGGGCTCAAGCAATCCTCCCGCTGAAAGTACAAGCATGTGACACCATATTGTGTTTTTCACAGTTGCCTATTACAGAAACTGTGTAAATATATGCCATGAAATACTACTTAACAATGCAAAAAGGGGCTATTCAGGTGTACTACAACTTGTATAAATCTGCCAGAAATTATACTGAGCGAACACATCATTCATCAAGACACCTGATTTACTAAGGAATTCAGCCTTGGCTTTCATCTTCAGGCCAGAGTTTAAATATGAAGAAATTATAATACATGAACTGAGAGCTGAACAATATATGACTTAAAATTATGCTTGAATTTATAATCTTCATATTATTAAAATTGTTGTGAATGAAAATTTTAATATATATACATATATATTTAATCATTGCTATTCAAAGTATGATGCTAGGTTCAGCTGCAAGGATATCATCTGAAAGCTTACTGGAAATGCAGAAAATTGTGCTCCATCCAAAGCCTAACTAATCAGAATCTTCATTTTGCAAGACCTATACATACTTTAACTTTTGAGCATCTCTGCTCTAGAGTAATAACATAAAGTGAAAGACTAGTAAAAGAAACATTTCTCCAAACATCATATGAAAATCGTCAATAAGTACATGAAAAGATGCTCAAAAACACTAAAGAAAATGAAATTTCAAACCACAATGAAATATCCCGTCATAATTAGTAGGATGGCTACTGTAGGAAACAAACAAATAAACATGCAGATAGCAACAAAACATAAAATAAATGTTGGTGAGGATGTGCAGAAATTGGAAATTTTGTGCACTGTAGAAGGGATTGTAAACTTGTGCAGCCACTGTGAAATTTGGTATGACAATTCCTCAAAAAATGAAAAATAGCATTTCTATAAGATCAAGCAATATTACTTCTGAGTATATATTCAGATAGTTTAAAACAGTATATTGGAGCTTAATAGCAGTGGTATTCACAATAGCCAAGAGGTAAAAGCACCCAAAATGTCCACTGATAAATGAATGGATAAACAAAATGGGGTATGAATGTATATGCGTGTGTGTGTGTGTGTGATATGTGTGTGAGATATATATATATACACATTTATATGTATATGTATATTTTCTGATTCCACTTACATGAGGTTTGTAATATAATCAAAATCATAAAAATAGAAAGTAGAATGGTGATAAGCAAGGGCTAGTGTGGGAGAAATAGGTATACCTATAAATTTGTGTATTTAAGTATACATATGTATACTTAATAAAATATTATTTGGCCTGAAAAAAGAAGAAAAGCCTATCACATGCTACAACACAAATGAACCTTGAGGATATTATGCTAAGTGAAGTCAATCAGTCACAAAGCGACAAATATTATCTGATTCCATTTACATGAGGTTTCTAGTGGTCAAAATCATAGAAACAGAAAGTAGAGTGGTGATAACCAAAGGCTAGTGTGGGAGAGAAGAGTTGTTTACTGGGCATAGAGCTTTAGCTTTGCAAAACAAAAAGTTCTGGAGATTGATTGCACACCAATGTAAATGTACAGAGCACTACTTAACTGTACACTTACCACAATAAAAGATGTGAAATCTGCATACACAAATATTGAAAAATGTTGGCATAATCTTTGTTATTCAAAAGGAAAAATATAAACAAGAAATAAAACAAAATATAAAAAACTAAAATACCTTCTAGAATCTGGTCACAATCAATCGTGACTACATCATCTCCCATATTTACATATTAATATTTTATTTTAGTCAATATTTTATACATTAATATGCAACCACCTTAATGTTTCTTCATCCTCATCCTTAGTGGAGATGATGACTGAACTCAATTGTATTTTGTTTATGATACATTATAAATCATTGTGCTTAGTCTTCTCACTTTTTATAGTAGGAATCAGGTCTCATTAATAATTATATATTGGCCGGGCGTGGTGGCTCACGCCTGTAATCCTGGCACTTTGGGAGGCCAAGGTGGGCGGATCACGAGGTTAGGAGATAGAGACCATCCTGGCTAACACGGTGAAACCCCGTCTCTACTAAAAAAAATACAAAAAAATTAGCCAGCGTGGTGGCAGGCACCTGTAGTCCCAGCTACTCAGCTACTCCGGAGGCGGAGGCTGAGGCAGGAGAATGGCATGAACCCAGGAGGCAGAGCTTGCAGTCAGCTGAGACTGTGCCACTGCGCTCCAGCCCGGGCGACAGAGCAAGACTCCCTCTCAAAATAATAATAATAATAGCTATTATTATTATTATTATTATATACTTAGCTTAACATATGGCATATAGTAGGTTTTCAGTGCTAATTAAATTAATAGAAACACTACTATAGAACCTTTGACCATGCATTTTTCTGCGTGAAACACACACAGGTACATGCACACATGTCACGTGCATGCATAAACATACACAAATTCACATATGTACCTGCGTATACCTAATGTGTATGTCCCCTCCAAAATACATGTTTAAACCTAATCCCCATTGTGCTGGGGCCTTTTAGGAAGTGAATGTCATGAAGTCTCCACCCTCATGAATAAATCAATACCTCATATTATAAAAGAAGCTTCAGAGAGAGTTTGTGTCTCTTGTTCTTCCACTCTCTGCTTTGTGGGGACACACCCCTCCTTCCCTCCAGAGGATGCAGCAACAAGGTGTCATCTTGGAAACAGAGAGCAGTCCTCATCAGACACCAAATACTAGTGCCTGGCCTTGGACTTCCCAGCTTTCAGGACTTTGAAAAATAAGCTTCTAGTATTTATAAATTACCTAGTCTATGGTATTTTGTTATAAGTAACATAAACTGACTAAGGTAACACTCACACTGTATTCTTTATCTAGCAAAATCCTACGCATTTGTTAACAGCTCGATTGAATTTGATTTTCTTCCCTAATTGTTTTGGCCCAGGAATGTGTCTCATTTTTTCTAATTCTTACTATCATTTTGATATTACTGCAAGCTGATGACATCACCATTTAAATGTTGATTTCTGTATAGCTTATTTTTAAAGGGATGGTGGGAAACTATTCTTTGTAAGTTCCCACCTGGCTACTAGGTGAATTATACGATCCAATTACTCCCTCATATACAGAAATAAATATGGATTTTCATTTAGAATTAAGATGTCCAGTTTAATTTTAGTTGATTAATTGATTCATTGATAGATTATATATGATATTTTTCTTTGTAATACAGCAAATGCAAGTTATTTACAATGTTTTGGAATAAACCCACTGAAGGGTGAACTTACGGGTTCACTGAAATTTTGCTTTCATTCAGGATCCAGAGAATCATGGTCGCTTTATTTCTAGTTAGGCTTTTAAGAAAGGAAAGAAGCACTGCTCAGAGATACCATTTTCCAAACAACCATGACATGCTAGTTTTTGCTAGTAGACCGATTTTGAGAGGTGAATCCGGCTGGGCTTCTGGGTCAGGTGGGGACCTGGATAACTTTTCTGTCTAGCTAAGGGATTGTAAATGCACCAATCAGCACTATGTCTAGCTAAAGGTTTGTAAATGCACCAATCAGCACTCTGTCAAAATGGACCAATCAGCACTCTGTAAAATGGACCAATCAGCAGGATGTGGGTGGGACCAAATAAGAGAATAAATAAAAGCAGACCACCCAAGCCAGCAGCGGCAACCGGTCCTGTCCACTTCCGTGTTGTGGAAGCCTTGTTCTTTCGCTCTTCGAAATAAATCTTGCTGCTGCCCACTCTTTGGGTCCACGCCGCCTTTATGAGCTGTAACACTCATTGCGAAGGTCTGCAGCTTCACTCCTGAAGTCAGCAAGACTATGAACCCCCCGGGAGGAATGAACAACTCCAGATGCACTGCCTTTAAGAGCTGTTAACACTCACTGCGAAGGTCTGCAGCTTCACTCCTCAAGTCAGTGAGACCACAAACCCACCAGAAGGAAGAAAGTCCGGACACTTCCGAACATCAGAAGGAAGAAACTCCGGACACACCATCTCTAAGAACTGTTAACACTCACCGCGAGGGTCCGCGGCTTCATTCTTGAAGTCAGTGAGACCAAGAACCCACCAATTCCGGACACAATTTCACAAAAGACACCTCCAAGGAGTTATTTTTGGTAAAACAAACAACACAGCATCATAACATTGTGCTTCTCAGTCCCACCAGCAAAATAGTTTACTCAATAAAATGGGCAAATTAGGATTCAAAAGTCCATAGCATTGCAGTGAAATATCAAGACTAAAAAGACTCAACTATGTAACAACATTTATGCAAAGCCAAGACTTGGATTGGTAAGTTAATTTATAGCTTTGCCCTTTTCTTATTTTTGCATGGTTAATTATTGTCAATATTAAATTATGGAGGATTTTGTGCTTAATTAATGTGAGGATAAGCTCATCATTGTTTCCATGGAATAAATCTGGTTAGAATGGTGATTTTCTGACGTGAGTTAAATATGTCTTAATATTACTAACATTTCCATAAATTGCTTTTAAATATAACTGATAATAAATTTAAAATATTTTATTACATATTGAATCATAAAAATGGTTTTTTAATCATAAGAAAATACATTAATAAAGCATAAACATTTTTATCCATTGTAGAAAGTTAGATTCCTATGTTTCATGGCTGAAATCATTATCGGCAGCAGCAGTAACAGCAGCAGCGTCTTTATTTTATCATCATCATCTTCGTTATTCAAAGTATGGTCTTTGGACTAGCAACATCAGTGCCACTTGGAAGCTTTTTAAAAGTGATTAACCTCAGTTCTTACCCCAGCCTTCTGAAGTCTAGTAAACTCCCTAGATGATTTGCGTTTACATTAAATTTTGAGAAGACCAATTATCATGATCATCATCATAAACATCTCTCAGTTTGCTACAATAGAGCTTCTGTGCACTTTTAAGTATTTTTCATTTATTTTGTTCGTTGTTTTGCATCCACTATATCATATGCTGTGCTCCAAGGGGGCAGATAATATGTATCACTTATAAAATGAAATGGCATTGTAATAATATCAACTATTTTGGTATTCTAAAAGTAGTGAATACCCATCCTCTGAACTGTTCTCCAGCTTAAGGTATAAGCAACAACATGAGGAGTTTGTCAGAATGCAGATATTAGATTGGTGGGCCTTGGATGAGCTTGCAATTCTCTTGCCTTCTTCGTATTTTTATGGATCTAATGTAAACCTGATATCATTTATGAGGCTAGTTTCCCTACTGCAGAATATAATTATTTCAGGGTTCAGTGTTAGCCTCAATTATACACGGGATGTGCACTTAGCAGTACGTTAGAATAATCAGACTTGGTAAGAGGCAATCCATGTTGAGCTCCTTTGTAAGCTGCATCTCTGCCATCATGGCCCCTTTGCATATTAGTCCACTGAGAAGGCACCTACACTTCTGAGAAAATAAAGAGGCTGATTTACTGCATAATCCATGATGTCATCTTCTGCATAGGATGCAGTGTTATAATTTATCTTAGACACAAACTTCTTACTATGTACAACATTTTAAAAATACATCTATGTATCTTTTTCCCTTACCAACTTATTACCAATTTTCCAATCTTGTTCTTTTCAAATCCATGACATGGAGAAAAATTATTACTCAGTGTCCACGAATCTATAAATAACTACATATCTCTCCCTTAGCCCTAAAAAAATGACAACCAAATATAAATCTTTGAAGTTTTGGCTACTGAGAAGATTTTCTTGCCTTTATCTTTAAGGACTATACCTAAAAGTGATGATATTTTGGCAGTCTACTTCTAAACCACACAAAACAGTTGGGCAAAGCCATGTGTGTTAGTCAAAAGAAAAACCTCCAAATAATTCACATTCTCATTTAGAGAATTCATCAATATATTATGTTACATGGTATATATGCCATTTTATACCATTCTAACAAAGTACCATAGACTCAGTGGCTTAAACAACAAACATTTCTCACAGTTCTGGAGACTAGGGAGTTTAAGATCAAAACACCAGACCATTTGGTTGTCTGGGGAGGGCTCATTTCCTGGTTCACAGAATGCCTTCTTCCTGATGTATCCTCACATGGCAGAAAAGAGGCCAGAGAAGTCTTTTAGGTTGTTTTTCTAAGGTACTAATTTAATTCATAAAGGCTCTATCCTCAACTAATTTTATCTCCCAAACTTACTTATCTCCTAATACCATCAAACTGGGACTTAGCATTTTTACATATGAATTTTGGGTGACACAACATTCAGTCCATTGCACTTGGCAAGGGAGAATTAAGATCACATGCATATTTAAGCTTGTTATTCAGCTTATCTTGAGATTAGAAGAGTATATTGGATTGTGCAAGTAGGTCTAGTATAATCACAATGGTCATAAGAGAAACGGTGAAACAAGATGGTCACAGTCAGAGAGATTTTAAATACTATGCTGCTCTGCTGATTTTGAAGATGGAGCAAGAGACCATGAGCCAAGGCATGTAGAAGTCCTCTAGAACCTGGAAGAGACAGAGAAATACATTCTCACCTGAAGCTTCCAGAAGAAACAAACTCTGCAAACACTTTTAGTCCGGGGAGAACAATTTTGAACGTCTCCAGCCTGTAAAATAATAAATTTGTGTTGTTTTAGGCCACTATGAAATAGGACACCATCTTACTTTTTTTTTTTTTTTTTCCTCTGCCCTCTGGTGATAGAGAACTTCCCATGAAGATGTAGGAATCAATTGCAGGAGGAGTTCTAAGGAGGCAGAAGTGGTCACAGTGGAACTATAAGAAGCTTAGTATGCAGTTTACTTGAGCGTTCAAATCTACTCAGGTCCAATGTCAAATACACTACTTCCTTCTTAAAATTGGGCACCGCTATTTTCACCAAAATGTATGACTTTGTGGATTAAAAAGATCCTATTATAAAAACAAATCAGGTGTCAATGGCTACTTGATGTTTTATGATTAATATTCCGTTTCTACCAATGCCCAATATCAAGAAAGAATCTATCCTTAAGGGGTTATATTTAATTACCGAAGAAGACATGAACTTCAATATCCTACGGTATTCTGCCTAGATTTTCTTATTGGTATTTTCCAGAGCTCCATACAACAAGCTACCTGCTATTTCAGCAGAGCATAAGGAAGAAGCAAGAGAAAAACTACCATGCATTAACTACTTAAAGCCCAATATTTCTACTAAGGAACCTTCAATCTAAACATAAATTTAGTTTTTCACATCCCTGAGAAAGAGCTAGGAATTAGTGAGTAGAGTAGGTAGGCGAAGACATTGTATGAGCCTCATTCTCGGTATTTCTACATGCAACATTAGATATTGAGAGAAAGATTGCACAGTTCATTTACAAACCTCATTACATACTTTTCGCTTCTATTAAATTTTCCATCATCATATCTCTTTTACCTGATAACTAATACAATAAAATAAGAAGAGGAAGTGATACAACAGCAACAAAATTGTAGATGCATACACACGGAATACTATTTATATGTTCATCTTTAAAAATGCCCATAAATTTCAAATTCTGTTTTTGAACAAGCACCTGTGCAGTTAAGAGAGACTGTCATATTTCTGGGCTTTTAAAATATCTCTCCAGTTGGAATAATATTTTACAAAACAAGTTAGCGAGGCATTTTAGAGCAGGCAACAAGTTTATACTAGAAAACTAATCAAAATTATTCTTAGAGGAAACGATTTGTCAAAAAAACCCACTAAATTGCATAAACTGCATAATTTAGATAATATCCCAGGATATATCTCAGAGTTCAAAAAAGAATGATGAGTGCTTTGACATAACATCATATCTGTTTAAGTAGTAGGAAAATAATGACAAATTCTATGTTATGAAAGCATAGATATAATTTTTTAAATGTATGTACTGCTTTGAAATTAGACTCCCATTACTTTACCCAGGGAGCTTTGTGTATAGATTGTATTGTCTAATTTTGAATGGATGTACTCAAGAGCAAGACAGCACTTAATCATTTCACATGGCATAAAAGAAAACAAATGGTCTCAATAAATTATAAATACAATTAATTACAAACTAATGAATAACCGACGAGCAAGGAACCTTTGCACCTTATTTTTTAACTCATTATATCTGCCTCAAAAACTTAAAAGATCATTTTCCTGTTTTCAAGAAGTTAAACCAATAGCTCTCCAAGAAAAACATTTGTTTCACACCACAGCCGTCTCTAACCTTGAAGCTATTTAGTTGACTTACTTTGAATCATAACCTCATTGGGTTCTTTAAAAGTCTAAATGTAACAGGATAAAAAAGGAATCATGTAAATATTCTCTAACTGAAAAGAAATAAGTGACTATCATTCAAATAAAGGGTCAGCAGCCTGCACACTAGAGAGTAACACATTTAATCGAAAAAATAGCAAATAGTTTAATGTGAGTGAAATATAGGATTATAATGTAGAGAATGGTATAATTCACTAGAAGCACAAAAAGGATCAATAGTGACTCTCTGGTGTAGGGATAAAATATGATAGAGTGAAGGGGTAATTGCAAATATTATTGAATATAACCATAAGTCATTATCTAAGAGATGTACCTGGGACTTTTTTGCTTTTCCCACACTGGAAACTTCGCAAAGGCTAGTCTGTACAGCTGATAGCAAGGCTGGATGTAGAGATTATAGCTCAGCCTAGCTAAGAACCTAGAGTCAATGCCTCTTAAATTTAAGGCTTACAGATGAGTATGCAGTAATAAAGAGAGGCTTAATATCAGAGAAGATATCTAAATGGTTAATAAGCATGTGACACTATGCTCAACATTAGTAATCATTCATAGGAATCAAAATGCAACTGAGATACCACTTCACACTCACCTGAAAAGATTAATGAAAAAGAAAATACAAAGAGAGAAGTTTTGGAACACTTGGGATGCTCATATGTAACTAGAAGTATAAACTTGTACAATCACTTTAGAAAACTTTGTCATTGAAGTAGATCATACGTACACACCTTGCTTGATGACTTCTTTCTTAGGAATATAATTGTATTAATTTTCTAGGTAGGGCTGCTATTAAAAAATACCACACACTGGGTGGCTTAAACAACAGAAATGCATTTTGTCACTGTTCTGGAGGCTGGAAGGCTGAGATCAAGATTGTGGGAGAGTTAGTGTCTTCCAAGGATCCTTAGGAAGAATGTTTCAGGCCTCTGCCCTTAGCTTGTAGATGGCTGTCCTTTCCCTGTATTTTCACATTGTTTCCCCTCTCTCTGTCTGTGTCCAAATATCCTCTTCTTCTAAGGAGAACATTCGTATTGGATCAGGTCCCATTTGGAACGTTATTTTAACTTAATTACCTCTTCATGGACCCTGTATTCTGAAACAGTCACATTTTGAGCCACTGGAGATTAAGTCTTTGACACCTGAACTTGTGGAGTGGAACACAATTCAGCCCCAGGAATACTCAGAAAAAAAAATATTTATGTTTATGAAAATCCTGCACAATAATGTTTATTATAGTACCATTCATAATATCTCCAAAGTATAAGTTACCAAAATTAACATAACAAATAAAATGAGCCAATAAATGTTGATACATTTACACTTCAGACTGCTATGCAGCAAGGAACATGGATGGACGGATTTCAGAAAAACAACAGAAAGGGAAAACATAAAAAGGTCAACATTATGATTTCATATATGTGAAGTACAAGAACAGGAAAAATTAATCTGTAACATTAGAAGTAAGGATAGAAGTTACTCTTGGGGGAGTGGGGTAGGATTGTGACAGAAAGGAGCATAAAATGAATTTTAATGCAAGATTCCAGGATTTTTTTGTTGTTGTTTTATTCTGAGTGTGTTTCGTTTGTGAAAATATATTGTCATTCCCTTAAGAATCCTGCACATTACTGAATATGTTTATGCTGTAATACAGGTTACAAAAAGAGTAACTGAATCCACTAGTTGACTGAAACAACTGATGTTGGTGTTTATAACAGACTATTACACTTTATTATTTTGTACTACCTTAGAGGAGAGTGGGGTGATGACTAATTAAAATTTAAAATGAAAAATTTGATGAACTATTTTTTGTGTTTCAGCTCTGGCCATTCACTAGATTCGCAATCTTGAAAAATCTTTTTTCTTCATTGAGTCTCAAATTTCAACCTCTTCAATTAATGATTTCTATAGTTTCTTCTTTTGAAGATCTCTTTCAACTTTAGAATTTTATACGCTTATTAATTTAGGAGTCAAATTATTGAAATTTGAGTAAAATTCTTTTTAAACATTTGATTAAGAGAAGTATAAAATTCCAATCATTGAGGATAACTATTTCTTAGTTTACTGTAATTGAACTCTTAAGATAGCTTAGTTTCTAGAATTAAGGTTAATTTTTAGCTGGTAATTTTTAAAAAATAATTTTTTTATTAATTTCTTAATTGTGACAAATTGATTGTATGTCTTTCCAAAGAAAATGTATTTATTTAAAAATAATTAAGATGGTGACATTTGACAATGTCCACTTGTTGATAATTGATAATATTGAAACTTGGAATATTTTTCCCAACAACATATATTCTTAAGTAATAGAAAATATTGGAAATTTTACTAAGGCGCAAGAAAGAAACCATGCCAAATAAGTAGAAAAGGATGCAGTGAGTGGCAGAATATTATCAGTCGCACTGAAAAAAATTAGGGATAATTTGAAGTCAGAGATTGATACAGTTAAATTAACTGAAAATAATGTGTGTGTGTGTGTGTGTGTGTGTGTGTAGTAGGACTGTGAAGGAAATTAACATTTTCACCCATATATAAATTATCTCATCTTCTCATTTGTTCAGTTACATATTCACTAAGCACTTAAAATGTGCTAGTCCCCTCTGAATTTGGTGCTCAGCATACATCAGCAAACACACTAAACAAATGGCTTTCCCTTTCTAATTTACCTCCTAGTGAAAGATGACATCAAATAAATAACAAGGAAATCATACCATGTGTATAGGCAAATTTCAGTTTTCAGTATGCACATGGTGAATGACTTCTGTAAGCTAACAAGAACTAGGAAATTTCAACTTTGGGATTGCCTCATGTATTACACAGCAAAACTAAAACTGAAATGGCTACATTGAACTTTTTGTTTTCAGTACCCATATTGTGATATTTTACCTTGAGGACATCTAGCGCTACAAAAATAATGCCTGTGTCCAAAAACATGAAAATAGTAATAGGAAGAAAGATGAACTAAGTCACCCTTCAGCAGCAGTTGCCTGATACTGCTATACTCACTTTCAAGAAATATTCATAGAATACAATTGATGTTGGATTCATCAAGATTACTGTGTTTGATGACAAGTGAAGAGAAAATGTGAAATATAATGAATAGCTTTCGGGTTTCTAAATTCAAGCAGAGGTTTAAGTGTTTTAGGCTTTCTTTGGTCATGAGGTAACCTTTTCAAATTTGATAACAAACAACCTCACAGTTGGGCAATAATATTGCCATGTAGAAAATGCCAAAACACTTAGAGGCAAAACCGACTTCTTGTATTTCAACACCTGAATTGTTTTTTTCATCCCCACAAACTTTAGTTTACCTTTCATTATTGAAGCAGTTTTTTAAAAAGAGAATAGTAGCATAAATGCCTGTAATTGTTTAAAAAACTACATACAATATTAAAAGATTTGCGATGACTAGAGTGTCTTATAATCTCACAGATGTAAATACTTCCATTTTTTTTTCTATTCTTGAAGCACACTGTTTGTCCTTGGATAGGTCACTTAATCTTTCTTGTATGATTTTATCCCTGTGTAATTACCTCAATAGTAATAATTACCATCTCAGGAATTATATGAAGAATAAATCTTGAATTATATAGAATTTAGTAGAAAATGTGATTAGTATAGCAGTTTGTTGTACTGAGTTTAATTCAGACCAATTCACAATTAACGTTCGCTCTTAACATATTAAGGCAGTAAATTTATGCAATCTTTCCTTTAAGATTAGTAAAGAATAAATACCTATGGGTAGTGATGAATTTTTCTTAGTATCTGTAGCCAAGGTTTATAAAAAAACAGCTTGCAATATATAACGGAGAAAAATTACTTCTATACTCTGAATTCATTATTCCCAATACCCAGACTTACTACTCAAATACCAGTGTATCATGTGCAGATATCATTGTCCTGGGGAAACCTTACAGTATTGAAATGTCTCCTGGTGCATACTCCAAGTCTGTTATAATGCTGACGTGAATGGTGTCTTATAGCACCAATTAACTATTAACTGTTAATTCAAAAGTGGTTGTTTGATTAGAATGCAGAAAGGCATGAAAAAAGTTTCAGGAGACATAGAGAATGAATATTTTCACCCATATAAAAATACATTCATCTCCTTATTGATTCAGTTAAATATTCACTAAGCATTTACCATGAGCCAGCCCCTTCTGGTTTTGGTGCTTAGAATACATCAGCAAACATATTAAACAAATGTCTTTCCCCTTCAATTTTACTTCCTACTGAAAGAAGACACCAAATAAATAACATGAGGAAATCATATAGTATGTTAGTTGTTAATAAATGCTATGTGAAAAAGAAAAGGTAGAGAAGAGTAAGAAGTACTGGAAGAATTAATGGTTCAGGGGGAGGGGAAAGTTGAAATATTAAACAGGGTAGTCAAAGCAGCCTTGATGACTCTCAGCAGACTTGACAAAAGCAAAGGAGTTAGAAATGCAGATATGAGTGAAATGTGTTCTTAGAAAATGGCCAATACAAAAGCCCTAACGTCATAGCATGCCTACTGTGTTCAAGGTCGAGCAAACAAACCAGTCCAGCTGGAGCAGGGAGAAAGGAAAGTCGTGAGGTCACACAGTAATGGCAGCCAGTCCACGAAGGACCTGGTAAGACACTGACTTTTAGGGAAATGAAAGCCATTTCAGATTATGAGTAGCCATAGATCTTTAACTGGTTGTTTTGGGGAAAATAGATTATAAGGAAGATTATAAGGAAGCAATGGAACAATCTATTCTAGAGATGATGTTAGCTTTGTACAAGGTGGTCCTAGCAGACAAATAATTTGGGTAGATTTTTTCATATATCACAATAAAAGAACTTTCTGATGCAATGGCCATGAGGTGTGAGGAAAGGAGACTGATCAAGAATTACACAAAAGGTTCTGTTCTGAGTAATTGGAAGGATAGAATTGCCATTAGGTGAGATAGGGAAGAATGTGATTAGAACAACCCATGTTACAATCTCTCAAATCTCTATGAGTTTTTCACAGTAACATGATTCAGGAGAAAAGCAACCACCTTAAAACATCAGAAGACGGCCGGGCACGGTGCCTCACGCCTGTAATCCCAGCACTTTGGGAGGCCAAGGTGGGCAGATCACAATGTCAGGAGATCGAGACCATCCTGGCTAACACGCTGAAACCCCGTCTCCACTAAAAATACAAAAAATTAGCTAGGCGCGGTGGCGGGCACCTGTAGTCCCAACTACTCGGGAGGCGGAAGCAGGAGAATGGCGTGAACCCGGGAGGCGGAGCTTGCAGTGAGCAGCCGGGAGGCGGAGCTTGCAGTGAGCAGAGATGGTGCTACTGAACTCCAGTCTGGGCAGCAGAGGGAGACTCCGTCTCAAAAAAACAAAAAAAGCATCACAAGACTTCAGACTAATATCATGACACAAAGGTATTTATTTTAATTTCCATACAAATGACCATTTCCACGCAAATGACCATTTCCATACAAATGACCATTTCCATGCAAATGACCATTTCCATACAAATGACCTTATTGCACAAATAATGGAAGAGATAAAATATTAAGGGAAAATAAAGAGAGGGCAAGACAGAAATAGAAATCTTTTAGGAAACTCTTCAAGAATGCCTTTAGGGAAACCATAGATAAAAACTATCCTTGCCAATTATGATAATACTGCACGCATTGTCAGACCATTTTAGTTTTAAAGAATAAGCAAAAACAGGCCAGGCGTGGTGGCTCATGCAGGTAATCCCGGCACTTTGGGAGGCCGAGGAGGGCGGATCACGAAGTCAAGAGATCGAGATCATCCTGGCCAACATGGTGAAACCACGTCTCTACTAAAAATACACAAATTAGCCGGGTGTGGTGGCAGACGCCTGTAGTCCCAGCTATGTGGTAGGCTGAGGCTATTTACATTTAAAATTTCCCCACTAAGAGCTTTGGAGTGGTTATTGTAAGTATACTTGATGTTTACTTCCTAGGAACTTTGACCATCATTGTAGAAAATGTGAACAGAATATATATACCCGCCGAATTACCTCATATGCATGTGTTTGTTCATTTCAAAATTCATGGCATAACTTTTATTTTAAAAATGATTCAAGAAAAAGAAGCTAATTTCTGTTTGGAAAAGCTATTTTCTGTTGAAAATAAAATATAAATAAAAACGTAGCTAATTGTTAAATTTCCAAATTACGTAAAACTGGTATTATTAACAAGATTTCATTTAAAACAGAAAAGCAAATAAGCATGTTTCATAAAATGGTTCCATAAAATTGTACTTACCTTTGAAGATTCAACTCTAGAAATTCTAGGTCATTTCATTCAGATGAAATAGTATGAAATCATTGATTATTTTATGAAGTGACCCACTGACTTGTATCTTAAGCAAGAAAAATTGTTTCAGGCCAACTGAGATTTAATTCCTCCATAATGCATATTCTTTTGGTAAATAGTTCACCATCTTGTAACTGTGAATTGTTTGTATATTTGTATGTTATATATTAGCTATTTTGACAGCAACTATAGTTCTCTGCATAATTTTTTTTGAGACCTAGTTTCGCTCTTGTTGCCCAGACTGGAGTGCTCACTACAACCTCTACCTCCCAGGCTTAAGTGATTCTCCTGCCTCAGTCTCCCGAATAGCTGGAATTACAGGCACCTGCCACCACGCCCAGCTAATTTTTTTTGTATTTTTAGTAGAGACGGAGTTTCACCATATTGGCCAGTCTGGTCTGGAACTCCTGACCTCAGGTGTTCCACCTGCCTGGGCCTCCTAAAGTGCTGGGATTACAGGCGTAAGCCACCACGCCCAGCCTCTCTGCACAATTCTTTATACCTTAATAAAAGTACACCTTCTGAAAATTCTCATGTCTAAAATGTTTAATGGATGAGACATTTGTACTTATTAAATTTTTATTTATATTATAGATTGCAATTTTTTATATGTTACTAGTAATTAAGAATGAAAGTTTTACAATTATTTTCCATGTAAACATTGTACATATTGTTAATTTAGATTAAAAAAACTGTTTTACAGGAAGGAATGGGACATACCTTGGTGAAATTTCTCCTCTCATGAACTGTGGCCACACTGTTTATGCCAGGATATATTCATTCCATAATGTACTAACATATTATGAATATTTTACCAACAATTGTGCCTTCATGTTTTTGACACACTGTAACATTTCAAACTTTATAAAGTTTATTTCAACAGTACAATTGGCTATAAAATACTTATTTTCAGTGGAAAAAATATATTAAATGTTTTAGAATTCATTTGTACTCAGTAATCTTTTCACATGTGTTGGAGATAGCATAAATAATTAGGGCTTGAAGATGAAACAGTTAATTCACCAATAAATATTTGTATTAGTCTATTCTCTCATTGCTACAAAGAACTACCTCAAACTGAGTAATGTATAAAGAAAAGTGGTTTAATTGGCTCACAGTTCCACAGGCTGTACAGGAAGCATGGCTAGGGAAGCCTAAGCAAACTTACAACATGGCAGAAGGTGAGGGAGAAGCAGGCACGTCCTACATGGCTGGAGCAGGAGGAAGAGACTGAAGCGGAGGTGCTACACACTTTTCAACAAGATCACGTGAGAACTCATTAACTATCATGTGAATAGCAAGTGGGAAATGCGACCCCATGATCCAGTTGTCTCCCACCAGGCCCTTCCTCCAACAGTGGGGATTATAATTCCAAATGAGATTTTGGTGGGAACACAAATCCAAACCATATCAGTATCATAAACTGCTATTAATCAAAGAACAATAACAGGATAAGAGGCCTCTGCATTGGAGGTGACAGTGAGTAGAGATCTGAATATTGTGGGAAATCAATGGACTAACTGACAGAGGTTCATTTATTCAGGACCAGGTGTACTCAGGGACCTTTGTTTTGATCACATGGATAAGTGTGAACACACAGGTTGTCGGAGGAGCCTCTGTCTTAGTGTTATATTTAAAAGTCTGGACTTTATTTTGATGTAAATATCTAGGAGATTATTTTTTAAGGATTATGACATTGTTATATTTTATTTTTAAAATGATTATTCTGGAATTGTAAAGATGATAAAGATTATTTTTTTACTTCTTCTGTGATTCCACAGTGGTGGCATTACAGGTGTGAGCCACCATGCCCGGCCTTACAATTTTATAAAAGGTAGTTGATAGAAAGAATGATAGGGCTTTCTAAGTTTGACAGAAAATGAAATGCTGCGTCTTATGCCTGTAATGCCAGTACTTTGCGAGGCCAAGGAGGGTGGATCACTTAAGCCCAGGAGTTTGAAACCAGTCTGGCAACATGGCAAAAACCCCATCTTTTGTGTGTATATATATATATATATATATATATATATATATACATATATATATACAAATTTTGCCAGATATGGTGGCATGCACCTGTAGTCCCACCTACTTGGGAAGCTGAGGTGAGAGGATCACTTGAGCCCAGAGACTGAGGTTGCAATGCGCCCAAATGGGGCCACTGTACTCCTACCTGGGTGACAGAGGGAAACCTTGTCTCCAAGAAACAAACAAAACAAAACAAAACAAAAACTGCTGTGGGGAAAAGTAAATGAATTGAGAATGACATTTCTGGATAGACTCCTCTCCCACCACCACAGATGTGTTAGCTGGGAAACTGCAGGTGAGAAGAGTGAGAGGGACTGAAAATTTCTAGAAAAACCTCAGCAGTTTGGGAATCAATGTGAATGAAGCAAATGTAAGAGAGGCAGCTGCAGCTTTGGATTTCTGGATGACAGAATAAAGCAAGAGCCAGAGAGCAATATGGTTCTCAAAGAGAATGACTGGACCTCCAGGATGCCTTATAAAATGAAGCGATGAAATTTGCAGGATTTAAAAACTCAGAATTTTGTGTAGAATGTGACCTCAAAACTACTGAAGATTTTCATTTAGATTTCTGTGATTCATTTGTCATTTCAAAGAAATGTCTAAGGAAGCAAGATAATGAATTCCCAGTGGTGCTTAGAGATGAACTGATACCTAAAAGTGTGAATATCCATCAAGCTAAATATGCTAAATATCCTTTCCTGTTATTCGGAAAGTAATAAAAATCGGTGAACAAATTGCCTGGATTTGATTCTTAGTTCTGCCAATTACTTTATTTGACACATTATTTAATATTTTGGTCCTCAGTTACTAGTTCCATAAAACGAAGGCAGCATGACAGTTACACAGATTAAATGAGTTATATATGGCATATTTTAGTTTTCAACAAACTTAGCCGTTATTATATTCTTCATTATAGTTGTTGTTATTGTTTATTTTAATTATTGTTCAAAAGTGAAGACTATCTTATTTCAAATGGTTAAGTTCTAAGATGGTTAAGCTCCTATGTACTGTTTGTACTCACTCAATTCTACCTGGTCATTTCACACATTTCTTTTTCATATGAAGAACTGAAATATATATTCCAGTATTGCCCATTTTGAATGAAGATGTCTTATCCCTGAAATGCATATGTTATAGTATTTAAACTACCTGAAATAGTGATAAAAATTAATATAATTAAAGGCAATGAACTATAGATTATTTATAATAAACACAACTGAATACATATTATACTAATTTATCATTCTGAAATGTAAGTAATTTTGGCCTTATTAATGAGAATCATTTGGGTCATTTGTGTGGAAATGATGCATTACTTATTCATGAAAAAACACTACAGCTATTTAACTCTCAAGACATTAAGTCCTTCTCCCAGATGAGAACATACACACATGTGTACACACACACCCATGCTTACACAGAAATTTATATATATAAAATGTACACACATAATTTTACCTGGATGTTTTTTATTACATAATTTATTTTGTACCATGTTCTGTTTAGACAAAAAATAAAGTATTTCACAAGAAATACTCTTTTTCCAGCGTAACATCCATATAAGTCCATGGATGGTAGTTTTGGCAGAAACACTGAATGCATGGAAGACAAATCCAGATCCAGAGAGCCTATTCCAGTAAGGACAAAATGATGCCCCTCCCATAATGGAAGCAGTCCAGTGTAATTTACCTGCCCTCAGGCTGATCACACCAGGGGATGGTGCCATATTGAAGTTTTACTGTTGGTCTCTGCTGCTGACATATCGGGCACTCCATGTTTGGCATAGCCAGGCTAGCCTGGTGAGTAAAATTCCATGTTGCTGAGCCCATACCTAAACTCCATCCTTGCCTTCAAGGCCACTTTGCTCATGAGTTTATAAAGTAATGGAAAGGCTGGGAAAAGAGACTAATATCCTGAGAATGGGTAATCCACTTGATTATTGAAATTTTCTCTTGGGGTCTTTCTTTGGTGAACATTATCATGAGACACAATTATTTTCACTTTTGTTGTCCATTCAGGTATGTCCATCTACATACCTCTTCTCCACATTCTTTGTCATCAATTTTGGAATCATGTTCCTTCCAGGTCCCTAATGATCCAGCCATTTCATTATAGCCCATTAACCACTATACAATTAAAGGTCTGGCTTCATTTTTATTTATTTATTTATTTATTTTTTTAATTTTTTTTTTTTTGAGACGGAGTCTCACTCTGTCACCCAGGCTGGAGTGCAGTGGCGCAATCTCGGCTCACTGCAAGCTCCGCCTCCAGGGTTCACGCCATTCTCCTGCCTCAGCCTCTCCTAGTAGCTGGGACTACAGGCGCCCGCCACCATGCCCGGCTAATGTTTTATTTTGTATTTTTAGTAGAGACGGGGTTTCACCGTGGTCTTGATCTCCTGACCTCGTGATTCGCCCGCCTCGGCCTCCCAAAGTGCTGGGATTACAAGCGTGAGCCACCACGCCCGGCCTTTTTTAATTTTTTTTTTTAATAGCAACAAGGGGCGACACTGTTCAAAGTTCTTCCCACTGAGAAAATTTCCCCCTTCACTACTATCTTTCAGAATTGTCCCGGAAAGTGGCTGTAGTGCTATAGCTATCCACTTTTAGATGGTGCCTGCATATCGTGCAGAGCCATCTGTAAACCAGGCCAGTGTCTTCTCTTCCTCTCTCAGCTGATCGTAGGGAACTCTTCATGAGTTGATTTGAATCTCGGGTTAAAATACCATATATGATCTAAGGAAAAACATTTTTTCTTTTTTCTCACTTATTAAAATATTACATTAATATGTACATCAAAGTATTCTTATGAAATACCATTGGCATACTTACCTAGTACTCAATTGGTCCTAAAATGCACTTTTCTTTTGCTTTTTAAATTATATATGCATTCTAACTGAATGACCTCGTTCACTTTACTTGTGAGCTACTTAAATAGTAATGCCTTTCAAATGGCAAAAGTCTCCTTCCAAAGTTTTAGACCTGTATTTCAGTCATCTATGAATTATACCTCCACCACATGTTCTATGGTTACCTCAAATCTAAAATTGACTGAGGATTTATTTCTCCCAAATCACTGATAATTCCACTGGCTGAACTTAAATCTTGTAAATATCTTGTACTGCCACAAACATGCTGCAATATCATGCCTCCAAGTCTTAGCATGTTTTTTCTTCTCCTGTTTTAATGGTAAATCTAAAACATTTTGAATATTAGTTTCTGTTCGATGCTTGCCATGAACATCCCGAAGACATCCTAGGTAGTGTGGATTTTTATATTTTAGTAATTCGTTGATATTCACTTGTTTTTATCTCTGCCAGGCAAAATGTCCCTCTCTAAGTACAACTCCTATTAAACTAAACCAAACCAAACCAAAACAAAAATTTAAATCTGTTTTTTGACTCAACAAATCAATCCAGGCTATTCTCCCTAGGCTATACTTGAAATAATCTCTTCAAATATCTCCATATCCCAATTTATTTTCTTATACTTGGATTCTACCTCTCTCCAAAAATCTCACAGGTAGAAAAGTTTACTTAATCCAGTTTCATCGTTAAATGGAATTCTGTGCTAGCCACCTCCAAAATGTACAATTTAACAAAACCATGTGTACACTCCCAGCTGAAGTTCTTAAGGCTGTAGATAGAGCTTGCACTGCGTGTTTTTACTTCTCTGAAAAGAATATTTATCAGGCAATGCATTACAAACTACGTTTGTGCATGTCACTATTCCCATTGAGCTTAACTTCTTAAGTTGTAGTGTGTATATCAAACATTTTCCTTCCATTAATTAGGATAATGCAAGTTCTGTTGTGATGCTTAAATAATTTCTTTTTAATAAAAGAGTTAATAAAAAGGAAGTAAAACTCATGCGCTAGTCTTTATTGAAAACTGTACTGGCAACAATTGTGTACCTGGCTTTATATATGAAGCCCTGTTGCATTAGTCCGTTCGCACACTACTATGAAGAAATACCTGAGACTGGGTAATTGATAAAAGAAAGAGGTTTAATTGACTCAAAATTCTGCATTGTAGAGGAGACCGAGGAAACTTACAGTCATGGCAGAAGGCAAATGAGAAGCAGGCACCTTCTTCACGCGGCAGCAGGATGAAGTGTGTGCAAGCAGAGAAATGCCAGACGCTTATAAAATCATCAAATCTCGGCCAGGCGCGGTGGCTCACGCCTGTAATCCCAACACTTTGGGAGGCCAAGGCATGTGGATCACGAGGTCAGGAGTTCGAGACCAATCTGACCAATATGGTGAAACCCTGTCTCTACTAAAAATACAAAAATTAGCCGGGTGTGGTGGCGAGTGCCTATAATCTCAGCTACTTTGGACGCTGAGGCAGGAGAATCACTTGAACCCAGGAGGCAGAGGTTGCAGTGAGCTGAGATCACACCACCGCAGTCCAGCCCGGGTGACAGAGCGAGACTCAGTCTCAAAAAAAAAAAAAAAAAGAAACAACAAAACCATCAAATCTCATGAGATTAACTCAATACCATGAGAACAGCATGGCAGAAACCGTCCCCATGATCCAATTCCCTCCACCGGGTCCTACCCTAGAAATGTGGGGATTATGGGGCTTACAATTCAAGGTGAGATTTGGATGAGGAGACAGAACCAAACCATATCACCTGTTATATATCCACATGCCTTGCCCAGTACCAGTAAGCTCAATTCCTTCAAATACAGGAGTTGCATCTCAGGACGTAAGACATGTATTAGCTACTGGTCACCCTCTGAGCAGCATATCTTCAACTTCTCACTGGTGAGTTCCCTTTTTATATTTCAAACGTGTGGAGTGACAAGTGAGATTCCATATCCTTTTTGTTTTCCATTATGGTAATATGTTTGACTTTCTCTCTTCAATTATATTTGGGCTTGGTAGAAAATTACAGCCTCAAAGCTATTGTGTTTTTCACAGCACAGTGACTGTATACCTCTTCTTTATCTAGATTCTTTTATCCTGATTAAAAATCCAATGTTAATTTTACAATCCCTTTTTCTAGGAATCTGATTTTTCTTTTATTTTCAGTTACCTTTCTTCTTTATTCATTGTTTTCTAAAACACTATGATATACCCATGTGTAGACATACTTGCTATTTCATTTCACTCTAACTTGGCATTTATCAAGATACTAAACCTGATGACTAATGCCTTTTCTGAGTTCTGGGACATTCTCAGTCATTATCTCTTCAAAAAGAATCTTTCTATTATTTTATTTTTTAACTGATTTGAAACATTCTTAGTCATATGTTGAGTTTTATTGATCTATTCTTTTCTTTTTTATTTGATAGTTTCCAATTCATCTCTTTGTGTAGTATTACTGTAATTTTCAATAGGGTCACCTTTTCACCAATTTGTTGGTCATTTAGTATTATATGCTATTTAACCCCTGCAACAAACATTGATTCCAGGGCCAGAATGTCTGCCTACAAATCCTTGAGCAATTTATTTAAATTCTGTGTGCCTCAGTTTATCTTTTTTAATGAAGACAATTAAATACTTTATCTCATTATTCTGAGCTAACATTTGTATTTACATATATTTCTTTCCTTTTATTTATTCATATAGCTAGTCCAGACTCTCAACTCCATTTATCTAGAGTGTTCTAATAGTGTTCCATTGCCTCGTTTGAAAAACATGTAATTTTGTCTACAGTATATATTAATCTAATATATCACTGCTATATGCATGTTATTATTTTGCACATAATCAATCCTAGATTATTTTCCCAGGCTAAAGTCTATATATCTATCAGACATATGGTACCCTTCATTACATAGACTTATTTCTATCTATTTATTTTTTCCTATTCCTCTACTCACACACTTAACCTAGACGCAGGCTTCTATTCACAGTCCAACAGATATGTCATACACATTCTGCTCTGCGTTTGTCTTGCTTATTAATTCAGTTATTTGCAAATTAATGCAATTATTATTTATGATTTTATATTTTATTAAAAGTGTTGGCTGGGCGCAGTGGCTCACACCTCTGATCCCAGCACTTTAGGAGGCCGAGGCGGGCAGATCATGAGGTCAGGAGTTTGAAACCAGCCTGACCAATATGGTGAAACCCCATCTCTACTAAAAATACAAAAATTAGCCAGGCGTGGTGGTGCATGCCTGTAATCCCAGCTACTCAGGAGGCTAAGGCAGGAGAATAGCTTGATAGCTTGAACCCGGGAGTGGGAGGTTGCAGTGAGCCGAGATCGTACCATTGCACTCCAGCCTGGGTGACAGAGTGCAACTCTGTCTCAAAAAAAAAAAAAAAACAATGTTGAGTACACAAAGATGAAAAAGTCATGATTTCTTCTGTATGCTGAAGCCACAGACATAAAACTATGTAAATAATTTTAGTATAAAGTGATATGTACCATAATGAAGGTTTTATACCTCAGCCTGTACTGTAAAATAAGTTTATGTTTCTTTTAAATTATGAAATTTTTCATAGGTACAGAGAATGATATGACAAATACTCTTTTTACTACTTTGAATTAGAAAATGTCTACATTTTGTCACATTTATTTCGAATCTTACCATCCTGTAATCAAATTAGTTTGGTCCATTTTTCTAGTCACTAGAGATAGCCATCCTTGTAATTCCCAAAGACATTTCTGAAATATTAATTTGCTCCTGTAAAATACGAAAGAGGCTGTGGATACTTTAGCTAATTTTCTACAGTATAAATGAGCCTAAGTGTAAGCAGCAATGACATTTTTCTGAAAGTTTGGTAATAGATAAGCCCACATTAATAGTCTCCTTTAGGTTGGTGGTGATTCATCTTCACAATCAGAAATGCTTCAAGATTAACTGGCTCCTTGCATACAATTCATTTTCTAAGACCTGCCACATTTCTTGGCAAAAATTAAACCCTTCCCAGGATGACTGATATAATGAAACTCTTTTTCCTTCAGTAGATACTTCCATTCCCCTCCCCCAGTAATGTGTCTGTCTCCAACTAGCCTGACATATGGCCTAAATATTCATAATAAAACTATATGTGACTGAGATTTTGAATGTTTCAAATTTAAATAATACTATATTTGATACATTGCCATATTTCCTCTAATAAAAATGAAATGACGATTGTCTCCATGTCTTACCTGTTTTTAGTTCAGTTTTTCTTTACCAATATCTTTCTTGCAGCTATTGATCAAAACACACAAACCCAAGAAATCACAAACATGCATTCACATATACCCAGACAGTGGAAAAAAATAAATAATATATTTTAGGCAAAGTATTCTATAAACCAAAATATTGGTGGAGTTTATTTTCCACATAGAATGTTGAATTACTCAGCCTGAAGTGTAAGTATTTATTAGGGGTGTGATGGCTCATGTCTGTAATCCCAGCACTATGGAGGCTGAGGTGGAAGAATCAGTTGAGGTCAAGAGTTCTAGACAAGCCTGTACAACATAGCAAGATCCTGTCTCCACGAAAAGAAGAAAAATAAACAAACAAAAATATTTACTAGATTGAACCATTAATATATTGGCCTGTTTTCTTTCTTTATGTTTTGTCTTCTTTCCTTTTTTCTTCCTTTCAGCTAAACAATAGATTAACAGGAACATTTTCAAGCGTATTCACATAAGAATTGGGTTGCTTCAAAGTACCTAAGGCTTTCTTGAGAACGAAGATTTAGAACACGGTTTGTTTGTAAAAAAAAAAATTATTGGGGATCAAACCTACCTAAAGACAAAGTAGTATGCATTCTCTTTTAGAAGACAGAGCATACGTTTAACAGTTTGACAAAATTTTATAGCTTCAATACTTCAATTATGTCCTCATCAGGTATTCTGTCACAGGCAAGTATACAAGACATTGCAAGCAAAGTACACAAAACATATAACAATGATAAAGTATATTTTAAAACATGATATATGATACTTAAAAACAAAATATACACCTATGTGGACCAAAATGAAATTGAAAGACAATGTGGTAAACAGGCTAAAGGCATAAATCTACAGGGTTTATAGAGCAAGCATTTAAAATGTGTACATTTCAGGTGAAAGAATCCAAGCCAGGCTTACTGCAGAAACCAGAAAAGTTGCATATATTAAAATAAACAATGATATATCTGGGAAATATTATGTACTATAAAGATAATATAGTCATGTTAGTATATAAAACACAGAGTATAATACGAAGGCCACCAATAAAAAATAGTGACAATCATGCTAATAAAGGTTATGAATTCTTAAACATATATAAAAATCTCTAACCTACATCAAACAACATAAATTTGTTAGATACAAAGTACAAATGACAAAATTATAACAAAAATATTTAAAATTTATAACCACATAGAAGCTTTTAATATACTAGTCTCAGAAGTATTTGTTTCAAAGAAACCAAATTTTGAATTGTATTTGGGATTATGGAAAGCAATATTTTAATAAGTAAGACATATTAAGAACATATAAGAGCCTTAGCAGGTATGGGCCAACAAAATTAAAAGCTAGTTTCCTTTAAGAGTAATTGTTTAGACACACTTACCAAAAGACTAATTAAGAGGAAAACATATTACTCGAGTAAACAATATTTGAACAAAAACTCAAACATCAGCAAACAAAATAAACCTAAAAATCATGAAAGCAATCATCATAAATGTCACTTATTCTGAAATTGTAGATGAGATAGTCAAATTCTGAAGAAAAAATATAACTTGAAATTGTCTAAGAATAAACATTGAAATAATGATTAAAATTATATTACTAAAAAATTGGAGTAAAAAAATTCCCTCTGTCCAAGAAAAACTTCAAAATCAAGTGATTTTACTGAAGCTTTATAAAAATTCAAAAAGCTTAATCAATAGAAAAAATGTGAGATGTGTATACAACTCATTTTATGAATTATAGTGTGGTGAATACTGTCCTCCAAAAATTAACACCTATCCATACCTCCGAATGTGACCTTATTTGGAAACAGGGTCATTGCAGATGTAACTAGTTAAAATTAGGTCATATTGGGTTAGGATGGATCCTAAATTCAAGGGACTGATGTCTTTGTAAGAGAAAGAAGAAGACTCAATCAGATGGTCAACACTGACACAGCAAAGAAGGCCACATGAAGACAGAGGCAGAGATTACAGTGATGAAGCTACAAACCTAACAACACTAAGAATTGCTGACAACTATCAGAAGCTAGGAAGCGAAAAGGCAGGATTTTTCTGCAGATGCTTCAGAAGACGCATAGTCCCGCTGACACCTTGATTTCATATTTCTAACCTCCAGAACTGTGAGGGAATAAATTTCTCTTAAAAATAACAGAATTTTATTACTGCTATTATTATTATTGGGACAGAATCTCGCTCTGTTACCCAGGCTGGAGTGCAGTGGTGCAATCTTAGCTCAGTGCAACCTCCGCCTCCCAGGCTCAAGCTGTTCTCAGCCTCAGGAGTTGCTGGGATTGTAGGATTTTGCAACCACACCCAGCTAATTTTTGTATTTTTAGTAGAGACAGGGTTTTGCCATGTTGGCCAGGCTGGTCCCGAACTCCTGACCTCAGGTGATCTGCCTGCCTCAACCTCCCAAAGTGCTGGGATTACAGACATAAGCCACCATGCCCAGCCCATTTCTGTTATTTTAAACCACCTAGTTTGTAGTTTTTTTGTTTGTTTGTTTTTTTAACGGTAGCCACAGGAAGCCAATGGGAGAGGGTAGCATGGCTATTCTTCTAAACCAATATAAGAATAGAATGAGAAAAGTATAAGCTTATTTTACTTATGATACGAGATGAAAAAAAATCCTTTTTTGAGGTATTAGCAAGTTAAGTTCACTACGTATTTTAAAACATCATGACCAAATGGAAATGAGGCATAAAGATATAAATAAAATTGTCCATTGCAAAGACAAATTGAGAAGAACAGTTGAAATGGTTAACTCAATAAATTTGGAAGAAGCATTTTACAAAATTCAACACTTATTCATGATTTGCAAAGGAAAACCATTAGCAAAATAAGACTACAGAAATATCTTAACCTCATAAATTATATCTACTAAAAACTCTTGTAAACATAATACTTTAAGTGAAACTTTAAAACCAGTGTCAATAACACCAGGAACAAACCAGGAAACTTCCTTATTTCACTATTATTCAAAAATTAGATGCCATGAACAATAAAAAGTGTTTATGAAAAGAAATGGAGAATATATAAATTGGAAGAAAAAACAACAAAATTATCTTATTGCAAACAACGGTGATTTTCTAATGAGTCAAGTTATTTCTCACATTGCCTTTTCAATAATTTAGAGAGAATCTACTTGTAGTATTAAAGCATTCAGCAAGATTGCTGAATATAACTTTAATGGACAAAAATTAGTATCATTCATCTAAATATACCACAGAAAGTGAAATATTTTAAATGATATAATTTATAATAGCCAGAACCAAAAACTTGCAGAGTTTCTTGGAGTAAATTGAAGAAATGCATAAGAGCTAACAGCAAAAGTTAAAAAAATTGTACATAAAAGAGAACCTAAATATTCTGAAATTCTAGATTCTTGCAGATAAGAAGGAACAATACCATAAATGTGATGGATTCATAAAGCCATTGATAAAACCAATGCAATTTTAACTATAATTATTAGTAGTTTTCAATGAAAGCAAAATAATTATTTTAAATTCACATGGGAGTACAAAATAATGATTTTGAAAAACAAGAGCAAGACAGGCAAATTGTCCCTGCCATATGTGACAAGGATTGATACCACAGATGTTTTGTGGGTTCAGTTCTCCACTGCTGCAGTAAAGTGGATATTGCAAAAAAGTGAGTCACAATTTTTTTTTTGCTTCCTAGTGCATATAGAACTCGTTTATATTATACTGTAGTCTAATAAGTGTGCAATAGTATGCCTAAAAATGTACATACCTTAAAAATACTTTATTGATTAAAAAGGCTAACAATTATCTGAGACTTCAGTGAGTTGTAATCCCTTTGTTAGTGGAGGGTCCTACCTAGTTGATGACTGATGACTAATCAGAGTGGTGGTTGCTGAAGGCTGGGGTGGCTTTGGCAATTTCTTAAGATAAGACAACAGTGAAGTATGCCACGTTGATTGACTCTTCTTTTCATAAAAGATTTCTCTAGGACATGGCATGCTATTGGATAGCATTTTACATAAAACAGAACTTCATTCAAAACTGAAGTCAGTCTTCTCAAACTCTGCTGCTGCTTTATCAACTAAGTTTGTGTAGCATTCTAAATTTGTTCTGTCATTTCAACAATGTTCACATCTTCATCATGAGTAGATTTTGTTTCAGGAAACCACTTTCTTTATTCATCCATGAGAAGCAGCTCCTCATTGTTGAAGTTTTAGATTGTAGCAATTCAGCCGTATCCTCAGGCTCCACTTCTAAATCTAGGTCTGTTGCTATTTCCACCCCATCTGCAGTTACTTCTTCCACTACAGTCTTGAACCCCTCAAAGTCATCTGTGAGGGTTGGAATCAACTTCTAAATTCCTTTCAATGTTGACATTTTGACCTCCTGTCCTTCACAGCATCTTGAATGGTGAATTATTTCTAAAAAGTCTTCCATTTATTTTGCCCAAATCCATCACAGGAATCACTGTATGGCAGCCATAGCTGTGTGTAATGTATTTCTTTAATAACAAGATTTGGAAGTTATATTCCTTGATCCAGAGAATGTAGAAAAAATTTTGTGTTACTAGGCATGAAAACAATATTAATCTCATTGTACATTGAGTGACTAGGTGCATTCTCAATGAACAGTAATATTTTGAAAGGATATTTTTTCTGAGCAGTATTTCCCAACAATGGGCTTAAAATATTGATTAAAACATGTTGGAAATAAATGTGCTGTCATCTAGGCTTGTTGTACCATTTCTAGAGAACAGACAGAGCAGATTTAGCATAATAGTTAAGGGCCCTAGAATTTTCGGAATGGTAAATGAGCATTGGCTTCAACTTAAAAGACATCAGCTGCATTAGCCCATAACAAGAAAGTCAGTCATTATTTGAAGCTTTGAAGCCAGGTATTGACTTCTTCTCCATGGCTATGAAAGTCCTAGATGGCATCTTCTTTCAATAGAAGACTGTTTTATATACATTGAAAAACCTGTTGTTTAGTGTAGTCATCTTTGGTAACTTTACTACTTCAGCAGCCTCTACATCAGCACTTGGTCCTTAATACTGCACTTTTATGCTATGAATATGGCTTCTTCCCTTAAACCTGATAAACCAACCTCTGAGAGCTTCTGACTTTTCTTCTGTAGCTTTCTCACCTTTCTCAACCTCCATAGGACTGAAAAGAGTTAGGGTCTTGCTCTGGATTAGGCTTTGGCTTAAGGAAAAGTTGTGGCTGGTTTGATCTTCTATTCAAACCACTCAAACTTTCTCCATATCAGCAATAAGTCTGTTTTCCTTTCTTATAATGTGTGTCCTCACTGGACTGGCATTTTTCACTTCCTTCAAGAATATTTGTTTTTTTGGGTTGGGCGTGGTGGTTCACGCCTGTAATCCCAGCACTTTGGGAGGCCAAAGCAGGCAGATCACAAGGTCAAGAGTTTGACACCAGCCTGGCCAAGTGGTGAAACCCCGTCTCTACTTAAAATACAAAAATTAGCTGGTTGTGGTAGCAGGCACCTGTAACCCCAGCTACTCGGGAGGCTGAGGCAGGAGAATCGTTTGAACCCGGGAGTCGGGGCTTGCAGTGAGCCAAGATCCCACCATTGCACTCCAGCCTGGGTGACAGGGTGAGGCTCCCTCTCAAAAACAAAACAAAACAAACGAACTATATATATATACACACACACACACACACACACACACACATACATATACACACACACATATATATATATACACACATATATATATACACATATATATACACACATATATATATATATATATATATATATATATATTTTTTTTTTTTTTTTCTGCCTTAAAAGCTAGGCCTCTTGTATCAAGTAGTTGGCCTAGCTTTTGGCCTCTCTCAGTTTTTGACATGCTTTCATCCATAAAGTTAATCATTTCTAGCTTTTTATTTAAAGTGAGAGATGTGCAACCTTTTCTTTTACTTGAAAATGTAGAGACCATTGCAGGGTAATTACTTAGCTTAATTTCAATATTATAGTGTCTCGGGGAATAGGGAGGCCTTAGGAGAGCGGGAGAGATGGGGTGACAGCTGGAGCATTCAGAACACATATTTATAGATTAAGTGAGCTATCTTATATGGGCGTTGTTTGTGGAGCCCCAAAACAATTATAATAGTAACGTCAAAGATCTCTGATCTCAGTTCACCATAACAGATATAATAATAACAATAATAGTAATAATAAAGTTGGAAATATTGCAAGAATTACTAAAATGTGACATAGAGACATGAAGTGAGCATATGATGTTGGAAAATTGTGCTGATAGACTTGGTTGATACAGGGTTGCAGCAAACGTTCAATTTCTGAAAAAATATATGTGAAGTACAATAAAGCAAATTGTAATAAAACTAGGTGAGCCTGTATATGAATTAAAATATCTTGTTTACTAACATAGATATAGACATATAGTTCAATGGAAGAGAATAGATTGTTGAGAGACAGAAACATTTCTCGGATCTTGGTATACGATAAAAATGGCAATGAAAGTCATTAGGAAAAAAGGCAGATTAATGGATGTATGACATTGAGCCAGATTTACTTCATGTCACATACATAATTACCATGTGTTTGCATTAAACACTGAACATACTAACGAAAGAGGAATAATCTGTAACATAAATATCTAGTAGAATATTTTTGGAATATCAGAATAAGTATGTATTAGACATGATTGAAAAATAACTTCTGAGTCACACTGCCTCGAAATATAAGACACAATTAACACCAAAAATTTAAAAACCTGTATAAACACAATTAAAGGACAAATAGTACCTTAGAAGAAGGTATTTATATTGTATAAAACAGAGAAAATAGTATAATCCAGATATGTGAACAGCTTCTACAAATCAGGAAGAAAAAAGCAAACAAGTATTTCACTAAAGAGGACAAATTTTTGACAAAAATATATATGAAAATATGTTCTACCTGATAAATAATGAAGTAAATGCAAATTAAAATGAGTCATTTTTTTACATCAAAGAAGATAGAGAAAAATTAAATTTCTTATTGCACTTGTTTAGAAAGATTAAAGGAGCAAAAGATACTAGCCTCAGAGTGAACAGGCAACCTACAGAATGGGAGAAAATGTTTGCAATCTACCCATCTGACAAACGTTGAATATCCCAAATCTACAAAGAACTTAATCAAATTTACAAGAAAAAAACAAACAACCCTATCAAAAAGTGGCCAAGGATATGAACAGGCCCTTCTCAAAAGAAGACATTTGTGAGTCCAACAAACATGTGAAAAGGAGCTCATCATCACTGATCATTAGAGAAATGCAAATCAAAACCACAATGAGATACCATCTTATGTCAGTCAGAACTGCAATTATTAAGTCAGGAAACAATAGACTGACGAGGCTGTGGAGAAATAGGAATGCTTTTAAACTGTTAGTGGGAGTGTAAATTAGTTCAACCATTGTGGAAAACAGTATAGCAATTCCTCAAGGATCTAGAAACAGAAGTATTATTTGACCCAACAATCCCATTACTAGGTATATACCCAAAGGATTATAAATCATTCTGCCATAAAGACACATGCACATGTATGTTTATTGCAGCACTATTTACAATAGCAGAGACTTGGAACCAACCCAAATGCCCTTCAATGATAGACTGGATAAGAAAATGTGGCACATATACACCATGGAATATTATGCAGCCATAAAAAAGAATGAGATCATGTCCTTTGCGGGAACATGGATGAATCTGGAAGCCATCATTCTCAGCAAACAAACACAGGAACAGAAAACCAAACACTGCATGCTCTCACTCATAAGTGGGAGTTGAACAGTGGGAACACATGGACACAGGGAGGAGAACATCACACACCGGGTCTTGTTGGTAAGTGGTGAGCAAGGGGCGGGAGAGCATTAGGACAAATACTTAATGCATATGGGGCTTAAAACCTAGATGATGGGTTAATAGGTGCAGCAAACCACTATGGAACAGGTATACCTATGTAACAAACCTGCACATTCTGCACATGTATCCTGGAACTTAAAGCAAAAAAAAAAAAAATTAATAAAAAGAAAGATTAGGTGAAACTGCACCTTACATACACTTCCAGTATTATTGTAAGTTATTAGAATTGCTTTGGTGAACAGTTTTGCAAAATTCAGAAAAAACTTAGAGTATACTTACTCAGCTATTGTGCTTCTAGGAAGACATTTTTATGTGCACTAAGGAAACAGGTATATGTGTTTTAATGTCAGAAAAAAATTATAATATAAAACTAATATATATTCACATATACTTTGGCTTAAAGAAATGTTGTAGCTGGTTCGATCTTTTGTCAAAATCACCCAATAGTACATATTGCAATATAGTGAAAATGAATACACTATGTTTAAACGGATTATATTTTTATATATCATAGAGGATACATTTTCTAAATCTCAAATGTTGAGTCAGAAAAGCAAATTGAAGAATAAGACATATAATTTTTTTCCACTATACACATTTTAAAATGCTGATATTTTAAAAATTTTATATATATACATATTTATAGAAAAAATATATTCAGCATAGATTAAATAGATAACTTCCAATTCATCGTTATAATTTCTTCCAGTGAGCGATAAGGTAATAGGATTGTACTTCATGAGAAACAAGGAAAAAAATAGCTGATTTTTAATATAAATTTTAAAAATAATTCTAAATGTTATATTTTATGTTCTTCCCCCTCCATATATATCTGTGTTTTAGGTTTTCATACTACACTAACTTGCTTTGTATATATAATTTAAAGTATTCTCTAATTTCATTACCAATTTTAATCATATTTTCCCACAATTGACTCATCATTTGAGGCTCTGTGACAAATTTACATTTCTTGTAATTTCCCTTTCAATTCAGGATGTTTCATCTCCTTGAGTATACATAGTTAATATTATTAAATCCTCTTTTCTGTTTTCCTTTAGATTTTTTAATTTAAGTTTTTATTGAATTTCTACTTAAAATATCAGGAGAGAAAAATATAATGTGTGCTAATTTTCAAATGGCTGATACACCAGGGCTTACATTCATAAACTTTGAGAAAGACCATTTTTGAGAAATTATTTATACCCTAAGGAGATAAACAGAGAGTAAACAACTGTTGATAAAAATAAGTGACTCTTCGGGCCAGGCGCGGTGGCTCACGCCTATAATCCCAGCACCATGGGAGGCCAAGGTGAGTGGATCACCTGAGCTCAGGAGTTGGAGACCAGCCTGGCCAACATGGTGAAACCCTGTCTCTATTAAAAATATGAAAAAATAGCTGGATGTGGTGGTGGGTGCCTGTAATTCCAGCTACTCAGGAGGCTGAGGCAGGAGAATAGCTTGAACCCGGAAGGGGGAGGTTGCAGTGAGCCGAGATCGCGCCATTGTACTCCAGCCTAGGCAAAAAGAGTGAAACTCCATCTCAAAAAAAAAAGAAAAACAAAAATTGGATATTCCTTTAAATGGCCTAATAGGAAAATGTAAGCACTCCCAAATAATATTTTCTCTTCTAATTTAATTATTTCTGACTAATGGTGTGAATAACTTTTTATTTATACATAATCCATTTTCTGTATTCCGTTTTCTTTTTAACTCAGATTTATTTTTCTTGGATCCAAATAGTTGCATGTCACCTTATTTCTATTCATCACTATGCAAATCGTGGCACAAAGTAAAAACGTGGTCATTCAAAACATTTTTTCTACCAATGTGTCTAACTTTTAGCATATTTTCAAAGCAGGGTAAGGTTAACTGATTAGATATACTATCAGTAGACCACAGCCACTATTTAATCTTGGATTCTGACAAAATACATGTTAACTGCTTGAGCCACAAACAAAATACACTACCAGTTCTTTGTTTCCATTATCGCAATTTCTTAAAATCTTTTATGAAATCCCTTGTGTTTTCCTATTTAAGTGACTAATTTTTTCATATTAAAAGCATGAAAGTTGGCTTTCCTTCCTCGATTTTTCTATAATGTCTTCTAAAATCAAATCTGAAATATTATCTCAAATTATGGGCTATAGTACTCTCATAATAATTGTGCTAAACCTTAAATTTACACTAATGTAATGCTTTCTACAATGCATTTATACTAAGCATGTCATATGTAAGCATACGGCTCAAACAGATTAATTTCTTTGAACAAGATGTTTTTCTTTGTCATACTTTATTATTGAACACTATTACCCTAAATTTTGGTGATACCTATAAAAATTCTACTCACCTTCTTATTTTAAAATATGCATTTTTTACCAATCTTAATCCCTCTTTTCTGCTATTTTCTACTAGGAATTATTGTGTTTCTTCTCCAGCCATGTATTTGTAGTATTTATTAAAATTTCTTGACCTGAGTACATCTCACTTTTCCCCTCAAGTATGTGTTTCTTATCTTCACACTACACAATGCAAGTTTTGCCAGAAGCTCAATTTTTTGATATCAGAATATATTCAATATTATTTACAATATTATCTAATGCACTATTTATGGCATTTTCCTTTCTAGAAACATTAACCAGAAAAGAGGTAAAAATACCACATGGATCCCCAAATCTTTTGATCCATGAACAAGACTTCAAAGCTTGGCTTGACATTTACTCCCATACAAATCAAAACACTAATTATGTTCAGCAAACATGAGGAAATTTCTTCTCTTCAGGCTTGTGTTTCTGAAGTTTATTCTCCATATTATGGACATATCTATATTTTCAAAAGGTTTTGCCAATACTTGTAAAGACATGTGTATGACCACAGTGTATTCCACACATTGATCTAATTTTGCTCTAGTTTTATGCTTTAAATTTTTCTCTTTACCACTTCATCTAGATTGCAAAGTAGTTTTGCAATTGTGAACAGTGCCTTACTATAATTTATATATCCCTCACACTTTTAGAACACGCTAATTGCCTTTAGATTTCTGTGGTCCTTGGATGTTTAATAAGTTTTGGTAGGATATTGCTTTATATTGCATTGCTTTATATGGTTTTTTAGATGTATAATACAATATATTGTTAACTCCCACATAAGAAATGAAATCAATACTGTCCAATTACAGGTCCTGGTCCTGGTAATAACCAAATCCTATCGATAAAATGTCACTAATCATAATGCTGTCATTAGGGAACAGTAGCATAGTTCTTCTATTCTGCCAACACCTATTTTCTTGTGACTGGCAAAGAGTATTGCTGAATAAATGAACAAATGAGGTGGAATGAAGTGAATAAATGAGAGACTGTGAATCAGGTTAGATGGTGCTTCTTTCTCCAAAAGCTCCAATTTACTTTTTACAAGAAGATGCTCCTATTCTTTGTATTAATCTGATTACTCAGAATTTTTTGATTGTCGCTTCTTCTGCTGTCTTTTCTTCCTTTTCTTACCAATGTTGTAAAGTTAAAAATGATGAAAATTGTATAACTGAGTTAAAAGGGCTCATGGCTCAGTTGTTCAAGTGGAAGAAATTATTTGAGTACACAATTAAAATATGATATAGAACCTACAATAAGGAGCAGAAGAAGTAAAGAGCATCAGAATATTAAAGATCACTTGGAAAAAGCTTCATAGAGAAAGGAATATTTACAAGGTACCATGATTAGGAGTTCTGCAGCCAGTTCGGAAGGTACATAGATTCCATATAGACCAAATAGCGTGTGCAGCGGGGTGACAGAGGGAGGCATTCGATGGCTACTCCAGTTTTGAATTGCTGGAACTAAAGTGGCACTTGTGAAATAAGAGGAGAATAGGCTCCACAGGTGATATGGGACAAGCTAATGAAAAAGCCAGAGTTTGAATATTATGTGTAGGCAACAAGGAGCTCTGAACATTTTACAAGCATGCAATGACACGATTACCTTCATGTTTAAGAAGATAACCCAGGGTGAAGTACACATATTGGAATGGAAGATAGAGAGATTGAAAGCACATTGCTCAGACTACAGATAATAAAAATTTGAACAGAGAGGCCAAAAGATTTTGCTGATACTTATAAAGACAAAAGTCAATCGGTCACTAAATGACCAAATTAGAACTGTGTATAGATAAATTCAAGAAGATACTGAGAGAAAAAGACAAATATTGCGACATGTGCTTTTCCTAAATGTACATGGCCAAATTTACTAATTACTTCAAAAATAAAATCAAACAAAACTGAGATTACATTTATCACCTCCAAATGTGAGATTATATGTATGTATGTATCTATATATATATATGGACATGAATAGACAATTCCCAAAAGAAGACATACAAGTGGCCAACAAACACATTAAAAAAATGATCAACATCACTAATGATCAGGGAAATACAAATAAAAACCACAATGTGACACCACCTTATCCCTGCAAGAATGGCCATAATCAACGATTTAAAAAATAATAGATTTTGGCAGGGATGTAAACACTTTTACACTGTTGGCGGGAACATAAACTAGTTCAACCACTATGGAAAACAGTGTGGAGATTTATTAAAGAACTAAAAGTAGAACTACCATTTGATCCAGCAATCCCACTACTGGGTATCTACCCAGAGAAAAGTAAGTCATTATACAAAAAAGATACTTGCACAAGCATGTTTATGCAGCACAATTTGCAGTTGCAAAAATATGGAACCAGCCCAAGTGCCCATTAATCAATGAATGATAAAGAAAATTATGATATATGTGTATATATATATATATCACAATGTGTATATATATATCTCACAATGTATATATATAAACACATATATACACATACATATGTGTGTATATATGTGTGTGTGTGTGTGTGTATGTGTGTATATATATATATATATATGCACTGTGGAATATTACTCAGCCATAAAAAGAAATGAAATAATGGCATTCACAGCAACATAGATGGAATTGGAGACCATTATTCCAAGTGAAGTAACTCAGGAATTGAAAAGCAAACATCATGTGTTCTCACTCATAAGTGGGAGCTAAGCTATGACGATGCAAAGTGTCGTTGGGTGGGGTGATGGGGGAGGGATAGCATTAGGAGAAATACCTAATGTAAATAACGGATTAATGCGTGCAGCAAACCAACATGGCACATGTATAACTATGTAACAAATCTGCCGTTGTGCACCTGTACCCTAGAACTTAAAGTATAATAATAAATAAAAAAAGAATGATACAATGGACTTTGGAGACTTGGAGGAAAGGGTGGGAGGAGGGTGAAAGACTGTAAGTTGGGTACAGTGTATACTGCTTGGGTGATGGGTGCACAAAAACTTCAGAAATCACCACCAAAGAACTTATTCATGAAACAAAACCAACTGTTCCCCCAAAACCTATGAAAATTAAAAAAATTGATGATGATGATAGTATAACATTTTAAAAAAGGGATTTCATGGATATTTTAGGGGTCAGGAAAGATGTAAGCCTGTATCTTAAACTTGATGTGTCTATAGAACTTGAACTTTTCTCTCCAAATTGATGCCCTACACGTACCGCACAGGGTCTAAGATGAGTCTTTCAAGTCATTTTTCAATGGTGCAATTACATCATGTTTGGCCTAATTTTATCATAAGTGTATTTTACCCTATTCTCATTTCATTAAAGCTGGCCTTCTGCATATATATATGTTCTTTTCTCACTGACCAGAATGTTTAATTAATTAGAATATCCCATCTCACCATCATTCTGCATAATGAGAGTTTACTGTACAGCTATTTTTGATTGCTTGAAATAGTGGAAAGCTATTCACAATGATGAGTACCTGAATCTGCTGATTGTAGACATGGATAATTCACAATATTTCATCAGTCATAAGGGGAGCAGACAAGCTAATTGACCCACTTAAGGGACTGAGCTCCCCAAAGAGGGCTGTGTTTCATGGCTTAAGTCCCATTAATCAACAAATACTAATTGAGCTCCGGCTGTGAGCCTTCCATGATGCTGGAGATGCAGGTACAGAGTGCAAATCAAGTCCCCTGTCCCAGAGAATCTTTTGATTCAGTTGAAGAACATGATGTACACAAGGCAGCGCCAGGAAAATATGCTGTATTCATGAAAAGGATCACGTCGCATGCCCGAGAAAGCTGCCGACTTGCACAGGATGTGAAAAAAGAATCAAATAATGCAGAAGAGACCTCTTGCACATGCTGACCAGAGAATGACAAAACACAGAGCCCACCCGCAGCAGGTGTTAACATGGAGGGCACACCTTTGTGCGTGGCCACCTGACATGCCATGTGTCCAGGATAAGAAGTAGACATCAAAGGCTATTTTCAGGCTCTTGGGGATAACAAAAACCAATCCTTTAAAGTTGTTGGGGATTTTTGCTTTGTTCTGTTTCTAACTGTGTTTTCTGATTACACTGGGAGTTCGCTCCAGGAACACAGGATGGAGCCTGTTAGGAAAATGGACCTTTTCATTGAGGGAGATCCCAAAGACAAAACAGCCACTTTAACAAAACAAACAAAGAAACAAAAAACAGTGGGTATCTAGACACTGTCTAAATTATAGTAGTAGTTTCTCATTACCTATATAGTTTTTATACTAGAAAAAGACAAAAAGATAATTCCACGTAAGTTTCTATGGTAAGAAAATTAGAAAGAAGTGAAACAGTAAAATTTTTTGAAATATAAACCCTGTTTTATGTTTATAAATACAAAGCCTAGCAGAAAGCCTGGGAGTCGCAAAGAGCAGTAATATATTTAATCTATCTCAGTGTGTTTATTTTGACTTACATGAATTAGATACCTCTGTGAAATACACAGCTGAATACCACTGAGGCAGTCACTGGTGACTGAGCTCTGCTCATTTGCTGGGTGGGACACCTGACACCTCTGGATATTTTTAAGGTAATTTCTGACAACTTTCTTGGTGGGAATTGACTAGGTCCCTTTTTGCTTATGTAAGAGATTTAGGATATGCCCATTGATTCATGTTTTCAATATCTTCACACCTGGGATTTTTTTTCCTCATGGAATTCCCAAGATACCTATTTATTCTACAATCATTGAAATTTGTTTTATATCTTCTAAGTCCACAGTGCTACCATGATCTTGAGGCTTCCCAAATCCAATCTATATTTATACCAAAATGCCTGGTGAACTATCAACTCTGATACAGCTCTGATCTCTAGAAAATAATTGAAAATCCTTTTGGGGGTGCTAGTGATTATCTACATATGAACATTGATATGTCTGTGAAATAACTCCATGCTGTTTGGAAAGATTCTTAGGTTTAGCATGTGCACATGTTTTAATTTCATCACATCTCTTATCTATTGCTTTTGCCACCTGGCCTGAAAGAAATTTGTTAGGTTAAATAAAATATTCTGTGGGGACTATGTCTTTGCAATGGCTGTTTGCTAATTGTTTATTACCAGCGGACACTAGAGAGGTATAGGTAAAGTTATAACGGTATTTGACATATTGTTAAACAGGCTGGAAACAAATTAGGTGTAAAACTTTCATGGTCAGTTAAATACGGTGGCAGTTACTAGTCATGAGCAGTAAGAACACCTATTTGTTGGCAATAGAAACAGAAAAATGAAATATCAGTCTTTATAGATAGTTTGAGAAGCACTGTATCTCATTAAGGTGGTTGATTTGGAGATGTATTAATAACACAGCATTTTGTGTTTAAATGATGTAATTCTATTTCCAAATACAATATTAAAAAAGAGTAAAAAATGTGGATATGAGAAATTTGAGAGGACAGGTAAGCCAAATCCAAATATGATGTATAAAATTCAGGTAGAAATAGTTTGCCTTAACAGGCATTTGTTGGTTACTCGATTTTTTAATGTAACAAAAGGGAACTGCAAAAATACTTGCTGAATCCTTATATTTAAAGCTCATACAGAATAGAGAGCAAGACTGTTTTGTCTTGCTTGTATGTAGAACTCATGAAAAATGAGAAGCAGATGAGGCACCAATACATGTTTTTATATTATGAGTGATCTGAAGCTGAGCATATGTCACTTATTTTTTACAGTCCTATCTCTATTGAAAACTGTACCAAAATATTTAACAATATTCAACTTCAAGCACCCAAAGGTAAAGGTCTTGATTTTATAACATTCATTGCAGATAAATTATACTGGGCATCTGTATGTTTGGTACTTTAATAATAGCAAAAACCTTTTACATGTTTTTTCATGTGATCCTCACAAAAATCCTGCAATACAAGAAAGTATTTCTTTTGATTTTATAGAGGAAGAAATCATCAGTAAGTACCTGGTGAGACTGAGGCTCTAAAGGAAATGGTTGAACAAAAAGTCAGCCAACAAGTTGACAGATACAGAATACTCCATTGAACAACTGCAAAATTCATGTCTTTCAAGTCCTCATGGAATAGTGGCTAAGACTGAGAATATTCTAAGCCATAAAATAAATCTTATAAAATTTAAAATAATTGAAATCATGAAAAGTGTTTTGTCTGATAATAACCAAATAAAAAGAAACAAATCAATAAGAGCAAGGCTACAAAATATCTTCAAACTCTTGAAAATTAAAAAACATACTTTCAAATAGGTCATAGGGGAAGTTTAAAAATAAGCAATAAAATATACAGTCCTATGTGGAATGAATACAATACATGTGACATACTGCAAGATATGTGAGCTATAACTATAGCAGTGCAGAGGGGAACACATATATTTAACCTTAAAACAGGCAGAGTCTCAATTCAAAAACGTAAGTTCTCACCTCAAAAAACTAGAAGAGAAAATAAACCTAAAGCAAACAAAAGGAAGAAAATAATATAAATAAGAGCAGAAATTAATTACATTATATATCATCTATTTAGAAAACATCCATGATATGACTAAAAACAATAGAAAAAAAATCAATGAAACAAAATGCTGGTCTTCAGAAAAAAATCAATAACTGATAAAAGTGATAAAATAAGAATGACAAATTTTTTAAAAGACACAGATCACGAATGTCAATAATAAAACAGGGATATCACCATGGATTTTGAAAAAGAATAAAGTATAATAAAAGAATATTAAAAACAACTTTTATATCATATAAATAAGACAAAAATGAATTTCTCAAAAACCACAAACGATTAACACTCAACCAAAATGAAACAGACAACCAGAATAGTTCTATAGCCATTGAAGACATTTAATTTGTAATTTAAAACTCCGGAAAGAAATAATTACCAAATTTCAAATGGTTTCCACAAACAGTTCAGATAAATATTTAAAGAATAATTTAAACCAGTTTTATACACACTTTTCCAAAAAACAGAAGACGGAATATTTTCCAAATTTTTTATGAGACTAATGTTATCGTGAAACCATAACCAGACAAAAACAATTTAAAAAACTACAGACTGATATATCTCATGAACATAGATATAAAAAAACATCAATAATATCCAGCCAATTGAATGCAACAAAGAATAAAAATAATTATATAAGATGACTAACTGGGATTTATTCTAGGTATGCAAGAGTGGTTCAACATTTGAAGATCAATGTAATCTAATATATCAACAAGGTAAGGAGTAAAAAACCTTATATTCTTTTTTTTTTTTTTTTTTTGAGATGGGAGTTTTGCTCTTGTTGCCCCGTCTGGAGTGCAACGGCGCAATCTCAGCTCACTGAAACCTCTGCCTCCTGGGTTCAAGCGATTCTCCTGCCATAGCCTCCCAAGTAGCTGAGATTATAGGCACGTGCCACCACACCTGGCTGATTTTTATATTTTTAGTAGAGACGGGGTTTCACCATGTTACTCAGGCTTGTCTTGAAACTCCTGGCCTCTTGATCTGCCTGCCTTGGCCTCCTTCCAAAGTATTGGAATTGCAGGCATGAGCCACTGCACCCATCCTGAATTCTTATAAATTGATGCAGAAAAAGCATTTGACAAAATCCAACACATATTCAATATAGAAAAAATCACAAAAAATTGGGAATAGATAGGATAATGAATAGCATTCTACAAAATAGTATCTACAGCTACCATCATACTTAATGGTAAAAGACTAAATGCTTTTTCACTAAAATTGGAAACAAGACAAGGATGTCTACTCTCACTTTGCATATGTTACATAATATTAGAAGTTTTAGACAATGCAATAAGAAAAGAAAAAATAAAGCACATACAAATTATAACAAAAGAAATGAAGAAATCTTATGTGCAGATGGCATGTTTGCTTATGTAGAAAATTCCAACCTATCTACAAAATAATTTCTAGAAATAATTGAATTGATTCAATTGGCAGGATACAAGTTCAAAGTGATGCTGAGTGAAAAGGATAATCTTAAAAGGTTGTATTCTACATGATTCTATTTATTTAACATTAATGAAATGACAGACATATAGACATGGAGAAGAGATAGTAATAGCCAGGGCAATACAGGGATAGGGAAAAGGGCGGAGGAAATATCAATGCTATTAAATGGTAGCAAGAAGTCTCCTTGTCATAGAACTTTTCTGTATCTTGACTATGGTGGCAGTCATAGAAGTTTACAAATGTGATAAAATTGCACAGAAGTAAATACACACATACACACAAATGAATACATGTAAAACTAGTGAAATCTTAGTAAGATTGATGGACTGTGCTAATGTAAATTTCCTGGCAAGATATTGCCAATGATTGATTAACATAACTAATTACTCTGTGTTATTTTTTATACTTGCATGTGAATCTAAAGTTACATCACAAATGCTAACAAGAATAAAGTGCATGGCTTTGCCAACTTTTACAGAGCTGCTGAGGGATGAAGGAAGAAATAGAACCATGTTTTGTCACTCTTAGCCTGAGGCTCTTTTCCCTTCAAAATGGCACGTGCTCAAGGCAAACGATGACTTAAATTGAAAAAAAAAGTTATTATTACTAGTTATTTGCCTGAGCTTATGTTATTTTTTATGAGTTCCTATAATTAATAGAAAAGACAGGCAAAATTATAAAAGTGCAATAGTCAAGGAAACAAAGGCATAACAGCCCAGAAAAATGTTAGGCCTGCAAGTATTCTTTCCCATGCATAATCATATCAAAACATGGAAGTGTGACAATGAACATCATGTGCAGTTACTGTACTGCTGACTCATTCGTAATTTTCTTTTTGTTCTGGGTGATCTAAAACTATAAATATTTTTAACTAATAAGAATGACCTTTAATTTTAAAATGAGAAGAAAGAAAAGCAAATTATCAATTGTATCTGGGTGTGTGTGTGTATTCATTTCCTATTGCTGATGTCTATAACAAATAACCACAAACTTAATGGCTTCGACAACACAAATTTATTTTCTTTCACTTCTGGTGAACAGAAATGGGTCTTGTAGGCTAAAATTAAGCTGTCAGCAGGGCTACATTTCTTCTAGAGACTATAGGAAAGGTCCATTATTTACCTTTTCCAGAACCTTCCAGAAGCTGCTTGCATTTCTAGGTGCATGGTCTCCTTCCAGATATGATAATTTTCCAATCTCTGCTTTTGTTGTCATACCTCCTTATTTGACTCTGACCCTCCTACCTCTCTTTTCTAAGGACCCTTGTGATTACTTTGGGGCCATCTGGATAATACAGAGTAGCCTTGCTATCTCCAGATGGTTAACTTAATCGTATCTGTAAAGGTCTTTCATCACGAAAAGGAACACAATCATGGATTTCTGGGATTAAAACATGGATATCTTTGGGGGATCATTATTTTGTCTACTACATGGGTAAAATGATAATAAATTCTCACACTTCAAAGTACAAGTTCAAGACCAAGTCATCACTGCATCATTATTATGAAATATTTAATGACTTAAAGGTGCATCTCCATAATTTTGTTACAATCTGGTAATACGATCTGCCTCATGTAGGAGTCCCCATTTTAAAGTGTAAGAATCTGAAATGACAAGCAATACTTTCTCTAGTACAAAAATAATGAAGGTTATGATTAAACTTTATGCAGTGGGTATATTCACAATGACTGCATATGCTGGATAATCAGCAGAAATTTTTATAACGTGAAGCATTCTCTATTGATTTTTATATTTAAAAAATAAATCCTCAAACTGTATAATCTAGCATAACGGCTCACATACAGACCATACTAATATGCTTGCATAATAGTTTACACAGGATAATTTCTCAATTTGAATGCAATACAGCATAACATGTGTAATAATTGAATAATAAAATATTTTCAACGTGAATGATGAATGTGGGATCTGCAATCATTAAAATTCAAGCTCTTATAAATGATTCATAATTTAATGATAATTACTGAATTTCACCTTCCCCTACCCCAGTCAAAAGAAATCCTGGATCTTCTTAAATGATAAATTGTTCCACAACATTCTCATGCATCACATTTCCGAAAAACAGCTATGATTACTAACGCTCCTCTAGTCACATGGCTAAAAATTAATGATTTATGGGATATGGATTTCACTCTTTCATTACATTTATAATTTATAATGTGGATCAACAAAGCAAAAATAAGTCTCGGGTGTGCCAATTATAGTAGTGTATGGTAGTTTGCATAACTGGAGGCCAGTTATATGTGTAAACTGTGTCTATTTGCAAGGCTTAGGTACAGCAAACTATTTGCCATCTCATTCTAGCTATTTTCCCTCTCTACTAAAATATTGCTAAATATTTGGTTAGTGAAGCTTATATTGCTATGAGCTTCTGTTTGTAATTCTATTTGAAATCAGAGAATTTCCATGAGGAAATGGGTTTGACATATATATATAATTATTATATATATAAATATTATATATCTAAATATTTGTATATAACATATTATATATAAATATTATATATATAAAATCTCAGCATATATCTATATACATTTTGATATTTTGGTAATGTATTGAATATTTTTATCAGAATTAATAGTGGTAAAGACTTTGGTCCTATTTTAGTGTCTTGAGCCACACAGCTAAAGTCATTTATAATTTTTATATAATATGATAGGTATTTTCATAAGAAGGTATTTAAGAGTAAATAAGAAATCTAAAATGAATTGCACTCAAATTATTTTTTTCTGACTTATCTTTCCCATTTATCACTTACAAGATAGTAACGAAATTAGTTCTAATATGTCTTACTAAGGCTCTAGCCCTCAGACAAGCAAATAAACTTAGAGATCTCCAATAAAAGCAATGAGAGTCATCCTTGGTCCACAGAATTGAAACATATCTTATTTCTTGAGGCTAGTCCCTAAGGTTTACAGTTCTGTCATTTTGTATTTTTTAGGAAAATTGAGAATTAAAAGGTTACACAGTTAATGCTAGATAATGGTCGTGGCTCTATAATGTGTTTTAGAAGTTTTATACATAAATAAATAACTAATCCTGCACCCATAAATATTTTAAATGATTGATCCCCCAAGCTGCACACACATATCAGCACTAGTTTGTCAGACTTAGTGAAGAAGTAGCATTAGGGAAAGCAGATTCACCATGAGTTGAAACAATACACATACTAGGGCTCTTACACATAAATGCCTGAACAGAGTGCACAGAGGAAGAATGTTCCATTAGCTGGAAGGTAAGATGCTGTCTGAAAGGGACTACAGCAGTACTTACTCTGCCCATACCTGACTTGTCATGCATTTAGCATTTGTTTTGTGAGAGCATACTCGTCTTCAATTTAGTATTTCTAATGATTGATTACATTGACTCTCTGTGGAGTGAGGATTCCATACGGCTAACGAGGAATGTAAATTATGCCTCTTGTTTATGCTACTATTTATAAAACACACACTACAGCAAGGTGGCCACTATCCATTTCATTCACAAATGTTAACCTTGGGATATCGACAAAGTGAAGAGCATAAAGTGTAGTAAATTTAGTATACTTTAGGATGTAGTAAAATATTTTTTAAAAAACATAATATTTTTTGAGGAGGGTAGAGCATCATTTTATTATTATTTTTTTCTGACAACATCGGTAGACTCTGCATTAGAATAATTGTTATGTCATCATCTAAACCTAACAGAAATAGTCTAGCAACTGAAGCTTGAAATGATTTCCTTCTTTATTCCTTTCTTCCTTCCTTTTTTCCTTCTACCTCCTCCTTCTTCCTTTCTTTATCCCTTCTCCTCCTCCTTCTCCCCTTCCTTTCCCCCTTCTCTTTCTTCTTTATTTAAAGGTTCTCTTTGTTCTCAATACTACCAACATTTTTACCCCTAAAGACTTATCCAAATGGTTGGGAGGCCCAAATTTTAAACAATGCAATTATGATCATGAATCATATAAACATGGGTATAAGGAGGAGGAGAAGTATACATAAAAAAGGAAATGAATTGTAACTTTTTAAAGCTATTTTAGGCAGTGGGGCACGGTTATGCCTGTAATCCTACCACTTTAGGAGGCCGAGGTGGGCGAATCATCTGAGGTCAGGAGTTCGAGACCAGCCTGGCCAACATGGCAAAGCCCTACCTGTAATAAAAATACAAAAATTAGGGTGTGGTGGTGTGTACCTGTAATTCCAGCCACTGGGGAGGCTGAGGCACAAGAATCACTTGAACCCTGAAGGCAGAGATTGCAGTGAGCTGAGATTGTGCCACTGCACTCCAGTCTGGGTAACAGAGTGAGACTGTCTCAAAAAAGCAAAGAAAAAAAATCTACTTAAAGCTACTTCAAATCCTTTAAAAGTGAATGAACTACGTAAAACACACATATGGTAACAAAAGCAATTAATATATGGTCTTTCTTGAAAATTGTTTGTGTATTAAATGTATGATGCTATACACAATTGTCCATTTAAATTGTATGACAATTGTAAATAAATATTTTTATTTGTGTTATCTGGGTAAAGGAAAACTTTTGTAAGAAGAAATTGAAACATTAGATTAATGTATACTTACTATCACCTACTATGTAAGTATATGATTACAAACTATCTATTTTTATATTTATTTATTTATTTATTTATTGAGATGGAGTCTCGTCCTGTTGCTGGAGTGCCATGGCATGATCTTGGCTCACTGCAAACTCTTCCTCCTGGGTTCAAGAGATTCTCCTGTCTCAGCCTCCTGCTAGCTGGGAATACAGGGGTGCGCCACCATGCCCAGCTAATTTTTTGTATCTTTTGTAGAGACGAGGTTTCACCATGTTGGCCAGGCTGGTCTTGAACTCCTGACCTCATGACCTGCCCACCTCAGCCTCTCACAGTGCTTGGATTACAGGTGTGAGCCACTGCGCCGTGCCCGAACATTTATTTAATAATATGCCTATAGAGAGAAATGTCATTATATTGAAGAGAAATTTATTTCAGGTTGTCAGAGTTATCTAATGACTAGATACTTTAGCATGTAGGATTGTTAACTGCAACTCTCTTAAGAAGTATACTGTAACAATTATTAAAAGCTGTACTCAGAAACCCAGTTCTCTCCATCGCATTTTTAAGAATTGTTTCTGCAAGTTTTGTTCTTTAAAAAGTTAAGCAAAAGATGAATCAGATCATGGCTCTTAACCAGGAAAGAGATTCTCAGATAAAAGAATAACTTGGGAATAACAAAATATGTCTGAAAGGTTTTCTCATTACATAATAATCCTATTAGAGACCAAATTCAGTAAAAAGACAATTAAATAGAACACCTAGACATTAAGGGTCTAATAATGAAAAAACACGTTTACCTTCCTATTATCTACCATTTACTTTACAGGCAATTTGAAGTTTCATACTACTCAAAGAATCTTAGCAATCTATTTAACAAAATAGTTTTCTTAAATCTATAAATAATAAGATATGAACATATATGTATATAAGTATATAGGGATATATGTATATATATTGATTTATATTTCAAATATATATATAAAGATATATTCCAGATTTATATCTATGTATAAATATGTGTGTGTGTGTGTGTGTGTAGAGAGAGAGACAGAGATCTAGGTGCACATATTAAAAATAATAACTTTGTCTTTGGGGTACTAACAAAAAACAATAGCAATAATTATTCTTTGCAAAGAGGGAAATAAATATCCTTCCTCTACATAAATTCATATTTAATGTGGATAAGACCTCCTGTCTAATTTCCTAGCCTATAATAGATTTTCTTTCATAGCCACACCTATATTCAGCTCAAAGGAAGATTTATTGATTAAGGATATAGTTTATTCTTAGTTATTTTTATATAACTTTCAGATGTTGTTATTGAAGCTTGCAAGTTTACTTCATCTGAAAACTTTAAAAGAATAAAAAGAAAAGTTGTAGGAGAGGGAAGAAAATAGGAGGAAGACGGAAAAAGAAAGGAAGAAAAACATTGCACTCCTGCCTTGGGAAACAGGACAAATCATTGTTTACGTTCTTATCACAACCTCAGCTCCTATCTTCACACCTAAAATGTAAACGATCTTCCCTCTGAAGGGCAGAACACAAGGAAAATGTTAATGGCTGACACTGCCATTTTGAAGACACGCTACATGGGAGTCAATGTATTCTAAAATATTTCCCTGATCTAGTAACTAAAATAGAGGACATCTCATCTTTAAAGAAATGTACAACAATTAAGATAATTTACAAATTAGATACAAATTTTAGTGGCATTCTTCTTTTATTTATTTTGAGATAAACGCCTGTACAACATGACAATGCTATGTTACTCAATGGTAGACAAACAAATAAAAAACCTAAAAACAAAAACTCTGTGATATGGAAAATGGGAGTTCTCCCCTAAAAGTTAACCTGTCTATTATATGATAGTGGCAAAGGGCTGGAGCAACATGAGTTTGCATATTTATTTTTACTATAGATTTGTTTTATATATGTAATATATACAAGTATATTTCTATTATCTATATACACAGTGCTGTGATATAATTATATATATTTATTATTTCACTCTAATTTACAGGCAACAATATACATATGTTTAATATATATTATGTGATATTCTTAATATATAATATATTTGTATATTTATATATACCATATATTTCATATATTAAAATCATATTTAATAAATAAATTATATTTTATATAACACATTTTATAGTATATGTTATATAATATTATACGTATATTTTATAGCCCTGTGAAATAGAGTGGAGCAAGTATATTTGTTCTTACATTTTTAGGTTAGAATAGAATTTGGAACATACGTATTCTTACTTATAGTCTAAAGCTTTTTGGGGAGTCTGTGGATCATTTAAGCTATACTTAGTAAGAGACTTGCATTCTTCCATAAGCTGTGTGCTGAGGAAGCATTTAGAATATCAGCTACCTCCAGAATTGCTGAAGGTTGATTTCATGTACCTACCCTGGTGCACACACTTCCTCACAGTAATATGATTATGAAAGAACACCTTTCCATATTTGATGTTTTACAAATTAGTATAAAGTTTGAGTTCTTTAAAAATCATGATGATCTATTAGGAGAGACTGGTAAGAGAATGATAACTACATAAAGAGTACCTACTTTCTTATGAGTTTAGTAGCCTTGTTTTGAAGACAGTTACTAAAATAGGTTCTGAAATTACTTGAGCAATGGCATTATTATTAAGGTAAATGTATAAACTTTAAAAGTGAATGCTTTGCAAAAAAATTGGTTGGTTCTCCTGTTAATTTTTGAGTAGGACTCATTGTTTCTATTTACATTTCATATTTGAAAAAGTAACCACTCTTTAGCATTGTGAGAAAGTTTCCACAATGGCATTCTAAGAACTCAGAGATTATTATCATCTTTGATAAAAATTACATTGAGAGACAAGGGAATTAGGAAAAACAACAAAAGTTAACAGTTGTTTGATTAGATTGATGAACATGCTAATTAGTTTGACTAATTATCACTATGTGGAAAGAGATTAATATAAAAGCATGATCAATTAAGTTATGTGGCATATATAATATACAAAAAATCATACCCAAATATTGTACGTGATTAAAGTAATTTGCTGTTCACTATTCATCAGGAGCTTTTTATCATATTTTCTCATCTTTGAATGATTATCTATTTTAATGACTTTTTCACAACTCTGTAAATGCTACTATTTAAAAACTTAATAATATTTTCTGAAAACATAATTTCTTAGAATAGGAACTAATAAATACCAAAATCACCTCCTAAGATTAAAAATATAAAGGCTGTGCTTATTGTATAAAAATAGGACAATTTAAGTCATGTGTTCCATAACGAGTATGTGATATTGAAAGCTGTTAGAGACATGCAAAAAGAAAAATTTTGCTTTTCAGTCATCAGAAGACCTTTTCAGACCAACTTGTTAGTGAATGTAACTAACTCTCAGCTTATGCTTACAGCTGTATACTCTTATTTATCCACCATGTTCTGTGCTTGTGCTGTGAACATCTGGAACAAAAATGAGAAAGTATTTTCAAATAAAATAATAAACATTTGAACACAAATCAGACAGCTTGTGAAACAAAACAAAATATTTCCATGGAAATGAAGTTTCAGACAATTTTAGGGTATTCAGACACTGATGTTAATATGTCTCTTTAGATTTAGATAGGATTTAGCTAAATATAAATGAGAATTTCATTAAAATCTGATTTCCTACAAAAGTAGATTATTATTTTATTCACTTTTATTCATTTCTGCAATTCAAAACTACTGTGCCCTGTTGAATATGCACAACATTATTCAAAATTGAAGTGCATGGCATAAATTTTATTACATGCATGAAAAAAACAAACTTTTTTACAAATTATAGATATTTGCAAGCAAGGAGAATGGAGTAGACCCACATTTGATAAGTATCAATTCAATTCATTCATGCAACTTTATAAGATACTGTCATGAGTAAAAGTGTCAGAAGAACAGATAGGAGGTCAAATAATTTCTCAGGTAAGCATATACGATCATGTCATTAGGAAAATACTCCTCCTGATATCCTTCTTCATCTCAATTACTGTGTATTGCATAGACACATTTCTCTATGTACTTATATTAATTAATTCACACTAATATTTAATATCCCAAAGAAAGTCCCCACAATATAAATAATTATTCATATATGAATCTCCTCATTGTCTCAGTTTCAGTGACCATATTTCAGTCAGTATAATAGTCTTACTGTAAGTGATCTCTTTACAGAAAACATATAAATATGACGGTTCCCAGCATTATGATGTCATAACACCTATAAATACAAGGAGAAGAGAAATATATCTTTTTAAATTGAGAGTTTATAGTTCTCTTGTGGATATCTTCCAGCTGAAGATGAGCATCTATAATTCTTCTTTGACAGAATAAATTAGAAATCCATGATTTCTATCAAGTATTATAGAAAATTTCAGATACCCTAATCCATATAATACACAAAATGAGCAATCAGACCTAATATTTATTTCCAAACTATTGTTGGCAAACACAGGTCGTAGTAACAAGATAATAAATCTGACTCAGTAATCTCACTGGGTGATTACTGCCATTCAAATATAACATTCCTTTTTACTCTTCTGTAGTTATACAACAGCAATTGATATCAACATTTATCTCCAGAATGAAGAGAGAAAATAATGGAGTCTGAAAATAAGGCTACCCCATAGTAGATCATTTTTTTTCCTCCTGCTATAGAAGCCACACTGTTCTTTCTCATAGATATGTCAGTTGAAGCAATTCATGTGTCATATGTAGCATTTTCTCTACATTCTAGCAGGTACCAACATTCTTCGATTTCCCCACTTTCCCAGCTGATAATTTACTTTTTATGATAACAATTTCTGTTTTTGAAATGTCACATGAATAATCCGATTATATCTTTAAAATGGCAAGCAGCTAAATATCATGATTTTTTGCTGTATACAATATATCACTGTTTTACATTATGAGTATATAGTGGTTATTGACTAACCATATGAAAGGCCATTTCCACAGTAACTTGTTCCAGTTCATAAGTGATCCATGGATGCTCTGCTATTGTAAATATGCCATTCTGTCAACCAGTTTTGCTGGAAATTGGCTATAAAATAGTTGGCTGGCACATATCAATAGTCAATCTTAAGTTTTACTGAAACAACTCTTATTCTTAGACTAATAGTGAAAATATAGTTAGAGGCTCGTATTATTTCAAGAAACTTTAGGATTTAGCAAGCAAGTTCCCACTATGAAGGATTTTATTTAACAGTAACAGAATAAAGATGGACTTGAAGCCAGTTAACAGGATAGAAATGGATTTGATTTTGGACTTGTGTATGTGTGCAACACTCAGCTGTTTAATTTACTACTAGCCAATTTTTATTTACCTCGGTTCATTTACTTTGTTTTTAGATTCTATCTTTTCATTCTGTTTTTATAGGAATTAACACTTTAAAAATACGTAAGATTATTTTACAATCTCTGGCCAAGAGGCTGTTCCCTCTGAGTTTCAACACAAATGGTAGTTAGATAGGGTTTTAAGAAAGAAAAAATATATATTATCTTTCATTTTAAAGTTTAAGGGCTTGTATGCCTATTATGGAGATAAGCCAAAATATCAATTCCTCACTTGGATTTTACTTTGCTCTGTTAGTTTATTGGAGTTATGAAATGATAATCTTTAATTTTATCATTCATTTTTCATTCATTTACTTGGATTTTTATATAATAAGAATTTCTTGTCTACTATTTGTTACTCAGTGGTATAATTTGTATAGTAAAAGCAGGATTAAGTGCTTTGTTATTTCCCATTAACTACTAGTTTCTATTTTTTTTTTTAATTTTAAGGACAGGATATTGCTCTGTTGCCCAGGCTGATACGCAGTGGCATGAATACAGCTCACTGCAGCCATGACCTCCTGGACTCATGTGATCCTCCCACGTAAGCCTCCTGAGTAGCTGGGATCACAGGAGTGCACCACCATGTCCAGTTAATGTTTTTTTTTTTAAAAAAAAAAAAACTTTTGTAGAGATGGGTCACCTATGTTGCCCAGGCTGGTCTCAAACTCCACTCAAGTGATTCTCCCAAAGTGCTGGGATTACAGGTGCGAGCCACTATGCCCAGCCTTAATTACAAGTTTTCAAAAACAGTGAGTCATTCCCTTGCAATCTTCAGTTATGATAGACGAGATTTTTTTGTCCCATTATGATCTCAGAAATACACACATATTAATATGCTTAATCCATCACAGTTTTTAAAATTGATGCTACAAAGTTCCCATTTTGGGGCTTGGTACCTTTTCTAGTTAGTTCTTAAGTCCTTTTGACATGACCAGAGTGAAATTTGATAGTTCTTTGTCCTCTGAATTGACAATCTATTTCAGGTTTATACTATATATTTAATGTCCAAGACATGGAATCAAACATTTTCTTACAAGCACTAGTTTCCTTCAGTAAAAAATATCATGGTATTTGAATGACTTCCAAATCTCTATTGCTGGGCCAAGCTAGAAACTTAGACTCATAGTACTGTAAACAACACATAATATTGATATATGTCCCACATGTATTTCAATCTCAGCATATTCAAAGCTGATCTTCTTATCCCTACAAAATTATACTATAACAAAAACAACAAATGCTTTCTTTTATGTATACTCGTATCTCCAATATTAATTAATGTTGCTAATTTACACCCGGTCCCTCATGCTGGAGACTTGAGAATCATTCTAGATAATTCTCCCTTTTTTTATATTCTATTCAATCCTCAAATAGAATTAATTTTACTTCCAGAATGTTTAATTATTCTAACCTTCTATTCATTCTATCATCTTATTAATCTGTTATTTGTAACACTTTTAGAGTAATTTACACCCTTAACTGACCAGTATATACAGAACATTGCTTGCTCTATTAAGTCATGCGAACTTTTTCCTATAGGAAGTGGAAATGTACCTGCATGGTATTCAGTCTCTAATGCCCTGAACTTTTGAATCCACTTTCACATTGTTGCCAGACTATTCAGTCTAAAATACAGATATGGCAATAACTTATCACCATAGACCCCTATATTGACTCCTCATTCCATGTTCTCTAGGATCCCTGTTTACGTCTTCACTGGTTCTTTTAACTCCTCACAATGACAACCTTCAGGCACAATTTAAGCATTTTTTGTTTTTCTGCTCCAGAGATATCTCCAAAGCAAGAAAAGTCTCCTTAGCTCCCGTAATGGTGCAGCCTGAAAGTGTGGGAAGTTAAAGTCCTCAGTCTTTAATAAAGGAGAGTAAATGTTGGTAGATAGTTGGTCTGTATTAGTAGAATCAGGAGGGATAACTCTAAGGGACATTCTATAGAAATCTTTAGAGGGTTAGAAGTAAAATTGAGTCCCAGTTGTCTGCTGTAGTAACCAGCTCAATAATGGCCTTCTTGAATTTTCTTCACTCTTCATTCTGCTCGTTTCCTCTACTTTCTGGGATTTTCCCAGCAAATAAACTTTCTGCCTGCCTACCCTCTCCTTCTGTGATTCAGGCTCTGCTCTTGAATCACAGTCCCAATATCAGTATGTAGGCATTCCTTCCTCCTTTCTGATTATCCTGCTCACCATAAGAAGGTATCTGATGCTGGCCAAAGCTTAAATAAAGGATTTGTATGGAAGCACCTACAGCATTTCTGAGGTATTGGCTTTTAGATAAGAGAATATTGGTATTAACTTTTTACCTATTAAAACCTTAAAAATGTATCAATGATATAACTGATACAATAAAAAATTAAGTGACATCTCTCAGACGACAGAATTAGCTATGGAAGACTGGATCTGTGAGGCAGTATTATTTCTTCTAGTATTAAACCAGTTTTGAGAACTGTCTTATATTATTTTGTTTTGCTATAATAGAATACCATAATCTAGGTAATTTGTAAAGAAAATAAATTTCTTGTAGTTCTTGAGAGTAGGAAGTTCAAGGTTGAAGGGCCCACCCATATCTGGTGAGGGCCTTCTCATAGAGCCACAGCATGGCAGAAGGCAGCATATGACAAGGGAGAACTCAAGAGAAAGAGCAAGACGGGGGCACTACTCTTGCTTTTATAATGAAGCCACTCGAGTTAACAGGGACAGCCCTCATGACGTAATTGCCTCTTGCATGACCCTACCTCCCAATCCCATTGCATCAGATTTCCAACATATGAACTTTGGGGTCACATTCAACCACTGCAAGAACTAAAAATGTATAAATTGATAAATGGAACATTATTCCCTGTCTATAATACATCAATAACTTTCCATTGTTTTTAGAATAAAATATTCTATATTTATGGTAACCTAAAAGACTTTTTTCCCTAATATTTTCTTCACTTATCTTCTCACAATATGTTCCTCTTTGCCCTTGCTGTTAGAATTCTTGCACAGCATCCTGCTAACATCTTAGGAACTTTCCCTTGACGTTCTGTTTGGGCAGTCTATAAATTTTCTTCACCTAACTAACTTCCCCATAACTTCTAAATCTAAATTTTAATGATATTTCTGTGGGGAAGTCTTTCTTAACCACACAGACTTGGTTGTATTGAACTGAAGTATTTTTTAAATCTCATGTAGTTAGGAGTGATTTAAAGAATTTACTGAGTGCTTACTGCATGTCAGGAACTGTTCTAGGTTGCTGTGTATACAGCACACAAAACAGACACTTCTTGAACTCTGGTAGTTTATTTCCTACTAAACAATTGATTAAAAGCTGTCTTTAAAACTCTAAGCACTAGTGAAAGAAACGATGCCTGCTTTACTAAGCACATAAGAGGTCACTCAATAAATATTTGCTGATTTTTGTTGATGTCTACAGAATCTTTTGAAAATATGGATAAGCTTCAGCTTCTAAGATTTCTTTTTTCTCTTGGGAGTTTATACAAATTCACACATTTAAATATACACTTTTTAAACAAATACTTGAAAGGGTACCATACATAGAGTAATACTTGTGTGGGCCAAGAGCAAATTTATTGAGGTACAAATAGACCTTACTCAAAGTGAATGTGCTCATCCACATTATATGGTCCTGCCCATGAGCTGGAACTTACAGTTTAGCTGAATAGGACACTATTCTAAGAGAACATAAGTGTAGGTGTATGTATTTGTGTCTAGGGGTGGATGTATTAGGAATTCTGATGTAATAATCTGATGCCTAATGCCATACAATGCTGGAAACTCAGCATTTGTGTAAATATACCAGCTGGAAATTTAAGGAACCACACACATCTCTTACTATATTTTAATAATTGCTATTACTTCATTTAGTGTTTTAGGTGAATTCAGTTCTAGTATGAGATAGCACGAGGTTCATGTGAGAAAAAGCCATTTTTAGATGGAAAATGGAATATGTAACTTACAGGAAAAACAACCAGCTGAGAAGTAAATTATATTACTATGAGGCAAACGCATTGGTAAGAATTTATAGCATTCATTTTTTTTCTTAAAGCAATATTTTAACAAGATAATTAAGCCTGGTTTCAATAACTTATTTTGAAATTTCATCTCTCTAAGTCATTATTTGGTTTAGTCTGTGGCTTCCTTGATCCCATACACTTTTACCAGAAAAATAAAACAGACACATAAAATAAAGTAAAATTGAAGAAAGAAAGCAACCTTGTATCTGCTCCACTTTGTGTTCCCAGGCTAAAAGGAAAAAGTTAGGCTTATCTGAATTTTACAGGTCTTCTGGGAATCGGCCCATTTTGCAACACAGAATCTGTCCTTTCATGAAGTGTGCTTTGGGAATAGAAGCAGCTGCTGGATTGCCCTCCTGAGTCCTGGCAGTAATCAGTAAGTCACCACTTGGTCACAAGCAATGACTTGACAAATTCGGTGTTTTCATCTCCCCCTTCTCCAAGGGGTGTGGACCCTTAGAAGCCTAACTATGCCCAATGCTCCTAAATAACTCAATGTGCTACACCTATCTCATCACTGACAAGTCACACCCCTTCCGAAAGGGCTGGCTGGATGTGCTGCTGTTGCTTCCTGGCTTGTGAACTACTGAATCTTTTTACGTGGCTGCCTTGGCTGACTGTGTTAAAATAGACTCTCACAGAATAACAATTCACTCTGCCTTCAGATGCTCCCTGAAGGGCAAATGCTTCTGAGGTACTTTATAATTGTGTTACATGCTTAAGTCAGTAGTTGTTAATGGTTATAAATTATCAGTAAACTTTTTTGTATTAAATAGACAATACCAGCAGCAATAAGCCCTATAAGAAATAGACTTTCTTTCTGATCCAATTTCTATTCTGAAGAGGCTTATTATTTTGACTATATTTCACAAATTTTATGTTCTTATTTCTTATATGATAAATCTTGTAGAATTGTTTTTTAATATTGTTATTAAAATGTCCCACAAAGTCACTCAACTACTTTTCTAACAAAGACGGAGAAGATGCAATTTATTTCGCTTGAATAACTTAAAGCAACGTAAAGTATTTCTTTTAAAAAAGTTAACATATCTTCAACAAAGCATTTCTTGAATGTCTCAGGAATTTTAGATTGCAAAGATGAGTAAGCCATGTCCTCGGCTTCAATTTTACATATTCTAGACTGAGTGCTTACCACTTCAGAAAGGTTGACTTTTACTCTCCTGAAAGGATTCTGAGACATAATGGAAAAACAAGGACTTTAGGCCCTCTGAGATTAGAGTTCAGATTGCATTCCACACCTACAAACTAGTAGGTGTTTGAATTTATGTCCACTACTTTCTCCTAGTTTTATTGTTCTCTCTATAAATAACCTAGAGGGTTATTTTAAGAATATAACTATAGTCAGGTGTCGCATAGCAATGCTTCAGCCAATGATGGAGTGCATATACAATAGTGGTTCCACAAGATTACAATACTGTATTTTCACTATTACCATTTCTATTAATATGTTTAATATGTTTAGCTACACAAATGCTTACCATTATATTGTAATTGTCTACAGTATTCCTTTAAGTAACATCTACAGCTGTGCAGGTTTGTAGCCTAGGAGCAATAGGCTATGCCATATGGCTCAGGTGTGTAGTAGGCTATTCCATCTAGGTTTGTATAAGTACACTCCACCATGTTTGCACAATGACAAAATCTCCTGAGGACACATTTCTTAGAATGTACCTTAGTCATTAAGCAACATATAACTTTAGCATAAGAAAATGTTTGGCATCTTGTGAAATCTTAATAAGCAGCCATTACAACTTTCACATATTAGAGAGTTGTCTGGGAGGATTTGATGAATCACTCTAACAAGAAGACTACAAAATGCAATGGCTTAAACAAAGTAGAAGTAAGTAACTGTAGAAAGGTAAATATTTAGGGCTATTTGGGCTACTCTGGCATTCTTGTCATTCTCTGGGTCAAATATGCTATTCCAGTTTCTGTCATCTTTCTACCAGTGGACAGGGGAAAAGGATTGGAGTAGGAAGTACTTAATCCTCTTACAAATATGAAGTAGAATCGGAACCATTCTATGACACATATCCGATTTGCTGAAAGTTGTTTACATGCCTACACCTAGCAACAGGAAGAATAATAAATATAGCATTTAGGTGGGTGGTCACATGACCATCTAAAGCTCTATTATTAAGAAAGAAGAGAAGAATGGATATTGCCGCATAATTAACACTCTACTAAGCTTGGTTTCTCTCTGATTCTATTTTCTTACTTTTTTTTCAGTATTCTCTACAAAAAACTCTGGCTTGCAGATTACAGTGTTCTCCTTCCTGTAGTAGTCATAGCCTTAGGATAATCATTAACATTATGAATTTACTGCAGTGCTACCTATGACATTTGTTGTGAATATTGACTTCAGTTACAGAAGACAGACTGAAAATATGTAGCTTTAACCATTCATAAAAAAAGTCTTATAACACTTGTGCATCTTATTCCAGTTTACCTTCTGACAGCAGAATTTACACTAGTAAAATAAGTATGTTATACTTATTAAAAATAATGATGAAAATGTGGCCTAATGAGCTCCATTTCATGTATCAGCATTTCTGTCCTACTCCTCCCCAATAATATAAGGAAAAGAAAAACAACACTCTAATCTTGACAAAATTACTGCTGATGTTAAATAATATTTAAAGCAAGGATCTTCGTTATATGCTGGTAGCTTCAAAATTTTTTTCTTCTTGTAGGCTATGTGTCTTTTCTATCCTGAAATCTTTAGCATTTCCTTCAGTTTTCTCCTCCCGCATACTGATTAATAAATCTCTATTAATACTGCAATTAGTGTGCAGTTATTTTCCTTCCTGCTTTCTAAGAAAACAATGCTATACTTTTCCTCAACTCTGAATTATTTTTCCACAAGCTTTGATTTCACTGCAGAAGGGAATGCTCTCACTTGCCACCCTTAAATTTTTAGTCCACTGATATATATGTATCTCTGTCATCACTTACTTCAAAATGAAATATTGCTTTTTAAATTGATAATAATCCTTCTACTTATGCTCTGAATTCAATTTTATTTTGGCTTGTTTATCATTTCTCTCCTTATATTAAACCCTGCAATCCATCATCAGTATTTAATTCTCTACTGGCTCATTCCCATCGGCATACAAACGCTTTTGTCACCAGCTACTGGCATTGGCATATTTTGTTTATTTCAACAGTTATATAGCAGGTTAATTCACATAAATACAATAAATTTTATGTCTATAAAGTATTAAAGTTTAGTGTGCATACACTCAAGAAACCTTGACAACATTCAAGATAAACAGACATATTATTTCCTATGTAACTATATAATTAGTTTTCTTTTGTGATCACTCTTCCCTGCTTTTATTCCACCCCACCCAAATCCCACTTCTACCTTTAAGTAATCACTGATTTTTTTCCTGTCACTCTATTTTCTGAAATGTTATGTAAGTTAAATCATACTATATCAACAGTTTTGCTTGTTTTTTTAATGTATTATAATTATTGTGAGGTTCATTTATATTTTTGTATGTATCAATAATCATTTTATTTTTTTGTTAAATAGTATTCCGTTTTATTGGTAGGCAAAAATTTGTTAATTTTTTCACCATTTGAACATTGGGGTTGTTTTCTACTTTTGGCTATTAGAAATAAAACCGTTACAAACATTTTCACACAAGTCTTTGTATGAATAAAAGTTTCCATTTCTCTTGAGATAATACATAAGTAGATTTTTTTAAATTCATGTTTCAATTATATTATTGCTGGCATATGGAAATATGACTATCTTTGGTATGTTGACTTGAATGACTGTGATCTTTGTAAACTCACTTACTAGAAGCTCAAGTTTTGTTTAATTATTCTATATAGACAGTTTTATCACCGTGAACATAGAGTGTTTTTTTCTTGCTTTTAATCTGTATGACTTTATTTATTTTGCTTGATATATTGTAGTTAATAGTCAGTTCAATAGAATGTTGAATAGCAGTAGTAAGAGAAAACACCTTTCTCGTTTGTTCTTACAGGAAAAACATTCAGTTTATCACCATTAAGTATGATGATAACTGTAAGTTATATACAGTTGTCCTCTATTAGGTTAAGGCAGTATCTCTCTATTTCTACTTTACTGTTTCATGTTTCCCATGAATGGATGTAGAATTCTTTGAATTCTGTAAAATGCTTTTTCTGTATCTATTGAGATAATAAAGCATTTCTTATTTAGCCTGTTAATGTGGTGAAGTGATTGATTTTCAAATGTTGAACTAACCTTGCATTCCTAAGATTAACCTCACTTGGTTTAACATATCTTTTTTTTAAATTTATTGCTGGATTCTATTTATAAATATTTTATTGAGTACTTTAATGTTTAGGCTTACAGTTTCACTTCATTTTTGGCTATTAGTGTAATACTATCATCAGAGAATGAATTTGAGAATGTTCCCGCTTCTATTTTCTGGAACATATTATATAGAATTGGCATTATTACTCCCTTAAATATGTATTATACTTTACCAGTGAAAGCACTCAGGCCTGAAGTTTTCTTTAGTAGTCATACTTTTATTTAGATTTATCTAGTTCGTTTTAGAGAGCTACTCTAATGGATATACAATGCTATTTCATCGTGGTTTTAATTTGCATTTCCCTAATAATTAATGCTGTTGATCATCTTTATATGTTCTGAACTTTAACCAATGCATTTTTGTTAGTGAAGTGTCTATTCAAAAATGGTTGCCCATTTTAATGTTATTTGCCTCAATAAAATTGAGTTTCGTCTCTTTGTTATGTATTTGGAACATAACTCATTACACAATAATGACTAATGCAATACATTATACACTATTTTCCTTAGGTATAAGGTGTGAATTGAAGGTTGTTTATGTAATTATTTATTTATCGGCACATGCATATCCACTTTTACGAAGATCATTTATTAAGAAGATTATGAGTTCTCAGCTGAACTGTCTGTAGACATTTCTTCATAATTAGTTATATGTGTAGGTTTATTTTCTATTTTCTATTACATTGAATATGTAGATTTATGTGGGAAGAATTAACACTTTATCTAAAATTGGTTTTCTAATACAAAAACACATTATATCTCCCCATTTATTTATATCTTTTTAAAATTTTTTTCAGTCATGTTTTGTCACTTTCTGTGTTTAGGTCACACACATCTTCAGACAAATTTATAAATAGGTATTTCAAAGTTTGGATGATATTGTAAATGGTTATTGGCTGTTTCTGTTTCAAGTTCTCATTGTGGCTACAACATAGAAATAGTTTGTTTTCGAACATAAATAAAATTGATTTTTGCGTATTGATCTGGTGACAAAGAAATTCTAGTAACTCTTGTACAGTTCACCACATTTTCTAGAAAGACAATGCTTTCTGCCTCCAGGATAACCACTTTAATTTATTATTTTCAGTTTGTTTTTTTAACAAATTTATTCCAGTTGCTTTATTTACTTGTGCTGGCCAGAACCTTCAGTTGAACACTGAATAAAGCAGAAAGAGTGATTATGTTTGCTTTCCTTCTTATTTTGGCATTATAGCATTCAATCTTTCATTATTCATTATGATATACACTGCAAGTTTTTGTGCATGCCCTTCATCAAGTTGAGATTATTTAATTCTATCCTTCGGTGGCTAAGAATTTGTATCAAGAATGGATGTTGAATTTTGTCAATTGTTCCTTCAGTGTCTATTGGGGTGAGCACATGCCTTTTGTTTTTAGTTTGTAATACAATGAATAATGTGATTCAACTTAGTTACACCAATATTGTATTTCTGAAATAAACACCAATTTGTTGAGTTATATTATCATTTTTATATATTTTTCAATAGAATTTTCTATAATTTTAATAAGCTTGTTTCTATGTTCATGAGAGCTGTTGTTCTGTAAATTTCTTTACTCATAATGTCTTTGGCATGATTTTATACTAATCCTAGCTTCATAGAATTAGTTGGAAAGTATTTCTCAATTTTCTGGATGAATCATGTAGAACTGGTACTATTTCCTTTTCAAATATTTAATAGAATTTCCCAGTAAAACAATATGGGCCTAGAGTTTTCTTAATCTCTCTTTTTAGTTTTATTGCTATGAGATATTTTTACCCATCATTTTACATTTCAACAGCAGCTGGCACATGGAGACTTTAATTATTGAACTTTTAAAAAATAGATTATAGTTCTCTGGTGAAATTTTCTATTGTGAACACATTAATTACAATCATTTTAATGCCCCTGTCTAGTAACTTCAATATGTGGATCACCTCTTGGTTCTTTTTTCTCTCTCTCCCTCCCTCCCCTCCCCTCTCCTGCCTTCCTTCCTTCCTCCTTCCCTTCCTTCCCTTCTTTCTCTTTCTTCCCTTCCTTCCCTCCCTCCCTTCCTTCCTTCCTTCCTCCCTCTCCCTCTCTCCTCCCTCTCTTCCTCCTCCCTTCCCCTTCCCCTTCTCCTTCCCTTCCTTTTCCTTTCCTTCCTTCCGTCTGTCCTTCCTTCCTTCCCAAGCTAATGTTTTAGTAAATGTTGGACATTTTTATAAAAATTGTTGAGACTTTGGAATATGTCTTTTTTCATAGGTGATTCGCAATATCCTTTTTCTGGGGAGCTACAGGTAGAGTAGATCACATTAATACACGTAAATTCTAAACTAATTCCAGATTAGGTTTTGAGCTGTGTCAAGTTTAGTCTACTTGTTTTGCCTTAAAAAAAAAAAAAATGGATTCTTTTCTCTTGGCATGCCTAATTGCTCTCTCTCCAGTACAGAGAGATTTCTAAAGTCTGCATTGCTTTTCATCCATTTTCTGCCAACCTTATTGGCTTCTGCCTTGTACAGCTTAAATAATTATTAAATGTCTCCAGGATAAAACCTAATATAATTACAGGCTCACTCCTATATAGCTCTACTTATTAGAAAACTTTGAACTTCAAGGCTTGGCTTTTCTGAAAGGTGCAAAATTTGTTTATTATGCAAAAATTATGTAAAAGTGGATTCTGTCAATGGCATTTGGAAGTTGCATTTCCCTTAGGATATATGTCTTCTGAGGGAGGTACCTGAGAATCTAGAGACTTAGCTATGATTTTGATACTATCCAGTATCCAGTACCCTCTTTTTTTTTTCGTGAGACTCCAAATATATGTATGTTAAATGTCCCCCTTGCATCTATTTGTCTACTATATTTTCTTTTATCTTACTTTCCTTTCATCATTCTGAATAACTTCTGAACTATCATCCACTTTACTAAATGTCTCCATGTCTGATCTCCTTTTAAATTATCCTTTTTCTTATTTAATCGAGTAATTGAGGTTTTATTTCTAGGACTTCCATTTGTTGCTTTATGGAATATCAAGTTGTCTGCCATAATTCTCACTTTAAAAAAAACTTTCATTAAGTGTAATGTCCACTACGCAAAACTGAGGAGGCATAGCTAGCTAAAAATTCTAAATGCTCTATGAACTCAAGCTCCATAAATTAAAAAAAGATTGTATATGAGCAAATCAGAAGTAAACTGTGCTGAAAAACCAAAACAAAGGATATCTTAAAGGCAGCAACAGGAAACAAACAACAACAACAACAACAAAAGTATCTCTAGTGGTGCAGCAATAAACTGGCAGCTGATTTATACAATGTAGGTATTAAAAAAAGAAAAACAGCCTTTCTAGTAGAAAAATATTAACAGGGATATGCTCTGAAAAATTTACTCATTGTCAATTTCAGGTTACACTAGTTTGTAAATGCCAAATTCTAGGTTCATTCCAGAAATCAGATTTTGATAGAGTAATGGCAATAATACTAATTGAACATTTAGGAAACTTCAAAATAAGAGTCAGTGAAAGGCACATTTTAGAGTATGTACTTCAAATTTCCCAAACCTAAAATATATGCCTCTTAACAGAAAATGAATTTGGATTTCCAATAGATGAAAATTATGATCCTTAATATTATCACTTTGGACATCATCCAAAATAGTCTACATTGTTGATATATTACATATGCTCTTTCAGATAAAAGTATAATCATCATAAACATAAAAGGGATTGGGGTGAAGAAGGTTTAATTTTCAAATATGAACTGTTTGAGAACCCATGTTTTCACATCCCCCTCATTCCTTCCTAAAAAATTATGTTTACCATTTCCATCTGTGTTTATCAAGTTTGAAAATGGTATAACTTTTCTGTATAATTAAATGCATACTTTGGATTGTGAAATGCATAATTATAACATGAAATATGTATGTACTGTGGAGTAATGTGCATGCATCATTTACTACACAGTGAAGCAGATACACTTTTAATTAAACTCTATGATGTACAATATATGACCAGAAGAATTATGCTTTGAATAGCCAATTCTATAAAGAGCCACAAAGTGTATTATATACATGACTATGAATCATTCATCAAACACCCCCGAAAGGAGAATGAAAGCAAGAGACGCTTGATATAATTTTCTTTTTGTTCTAAGTAATGCAACAGTTGTGCATTCCTTCAAGGATAAAGTAAAACCATTGATAATAAATAAGAAGGCAGGAGTGATCTAGCTCTCCATCTGCTGACTAACATACTGTTCCTGGCAATATGTAATAAAAGCATAGTAAATGGAAGAAATGCAATTCTTAGTCATAGATTTAGGTATCAGAAAGAGTCTCATTTGCAGAATGCAGGACATCTGCTGTTGATGCCTTATGGACCAGCTATGTAGTCATTTCCAGGTGTGATTCAAGATGCTTTCGACCCAGGGGGCTATAGATGTTTAGAGAAGCAATTCTCACACTGTGGAATGCATACGAATTATGCAGACTCTACTTCGTTATGGGGGACTCTGGAATGTTATCAAGCCACTAGGTGGCTCAGTTGTAACTGACACAGTAGGTCAGGAACTACATGCCCAGGTTTAGACCATCTTTACACATTAAGTCAATAATGCAGCAAGCAGAATGGGAATGGGAAGGCACAATGGCTCTCACATTCTCTATATTCCTTTCTGTTTATAGAATATCTCACAATCTGTTAGGGAAAATTGGGGTTCTCTATTTCACTGTGGAAAACCCTTGTCAATATATGTCTCATTGGAACTCTAAGAAACACAGCGATACTCAGTTCTTGGTCAGTATGCTCTCAATGTCTGCTGAGTTACGAAATTCTGGAAAGAATGCCAGCTGTCTGGCAATGCAATGTTTTTCATGGATAACTTTCATTTGAGATTATTTATTTCCATTTCTGATTTGACCAAATCCCAACCTTCAGCTACACATGAGCTTAAGGGTATCTGACAGATGTCCCCTTCTGAGAAGAGAAGCAGAGAAGCTTTACTATTTGCTTCTCTGGCTTTATTGTACATAGTGTGCAAATAAAATAATTTAAAAGTAAATAAGAAGTGAAAATACGCATTTTGAGAAATGAATGTTGGCGTTTCATTTTAACAACAAATCTTAAAATTCCAACTGTGAAGTAGCTCATGAAATCAAGAGACACATCATTACATAATTTTTAAAGAAAATAACGGAGTAAAAATATCCAAGATTTCAAGTTATTGTTATCGATACCATAGAGCAATTTTTTAGGACAGACAGAAAGAATCATGACATTTTCATTAATGAATGCTTCCAGTATTACATTATTATGTTCAAAATGCAGTGGCTAACAAATTAAGGCAGCAAAATTTTATAACCACCGTTATGGCAGAAAGTTTGGGACAATCATGTAACATTTCTAAAACAATTATAAAATTCATTAGTCAAATTTCCATATTTATAAATTTTGATCTTCAATGTATTGTTATGTATATATTTTAAACTTTGAAGATGGCCAGTAGATGTTTTTCTTTTTCTCCTAGATTTAGAAGAATAATGGCTTCATAAGAATAAATTCTGAACTCTTGATTTCCAGCTAATTAACCAATCTCCTAGAAATGAGATATGAAAAAGCCCTGCCAACCAGAAGAGTCTCTTATAGTGGTCAAAGGGAAAATGGCAGCAAAGAACCTGTATGTGTTTGTGTGTATATACTATGTGTATGTCTATACCTTATATATACACACACTAGATATATACACACTGCATATATACACACTTCATACATTACACATATGTGTGTGTGTGCATGTGTGTGTTTTCTTTCTGCTTTTTCTAACACAAGAGAGCTTTAAAAAGTTTTATTGGGGGAAGGGGCCAACTATCAACTTGCTTTTTCAAAATATCCTCATATTTTATGAGAAATAAAGCACTACTTCAAAGATAAAGATTATATCCCACTGAGCTTTGAATTATAAGCACATAAAATCTTTTATTTCTAGCAGCTAGTTCAGTTCTAGACATAAAGTGGCTAAGGTGGCTGTAATTAAATGCAAGAGAAAGAAAGAGAAGGAGGAGAAGGAGAAGGTCGAGGAGAAGTGGGGCAAAGTGGAGAAAGAACTACGGTTGAAAATAAGAGGGATAAAAGTGTGGATGTGGCATAAAAATCTCAGGCAATCTATCAGATGGCATTATAGGATTTAAAACTTTTGGTTCTCACATCACAAATACTTGAATTCAATCCAGTGTTTTCCACTTGTTCTTTGATAATTAGTTTAACTTTTGTATGTCTCAATTACTTAAAAATAATTAGAGAGCCTTTCTTGTAGAATGTTGAGCGGATTGAGTGAGAAAATGATTGTAAAGCAACCAGCAAAGGAGTATGGTGCTGTATTTTTATACAGTACTAAAGCAATTGTAGCCTTTTAATATGTTTGTTATTTTATAATCTCTCATGTAGACCCCTTGTAAAATAATACGGAGTCTGAACTTAAAGTAAAAAATCTAAACAAAACCAACAATAACTTTCCAAATGTGAAACCATTTTTCTTACCCTTAGCCCAAGTTCTCCAATGTTAATCTAACTGGTAATATATTTGGGTTTTCCTTATTTCTACTATTGTTCTATCTAATTGATTTGGATTGGCCTTTTATGTCAACATTCTCAGGCATTACAATGTGAAAATTTAAGACTAATTCTTATTTTTAATAAGACTTTTATTTTCAAGTTATTTAAACTTACATTCAGTTATAAAAAAATACAGAAACATGTGTACACTTTTCCCATTTTCCCCTGATTGTAACATCTGCAATTCTATAGCACAATATCACAACCAAGATATTAGTATTAATAAGGCAGTCATAGAACATTTCTATCATCACAAGTATTGGTCATGTTGCCCTTTTGTACCCACTCCCATGCCTCTTCCACCCCTACCTCCTCCTTATAAACTGTCAACCACTAATCTGTTCTAGTTTGTGTAAGTCTGTCATTTTAAGAATACTATATAAATGAAGTTACACATCATGTAACCATATGGGGTTGGCTTTATTCACTCCGTCTAATTCTTTGGAGATTCATCCTGGTGGGTGAATACATATCAGTACTCCAGTCTTTCTTTATTGCTAATTGCTACTCAAGGATATCCATGCACCATTATTTTTGTTGTTGCTTAACCATGTACCCACAAAAGAACATATAGGATTATTCCAGCTTTTGGCTATTATGGATAAAGTTCCTAAAAATGTCTGTGTGTACGTTTTTATGTGAACAAAACATTTTATTTATCTGGGATAAATAACCAGGAGTGCAAATTTCTAAATCATGTGGTAAGTGTGTTGATAAAAAAAAGCCAAATTTTAAAATACTCAAAGAGGTTTATTCTGAGCTAACTATTAGTGACACTGCCTCACGAGGTACCAAGAACATGTGCCCAAGGTGGTTGGGTTGCAGCTTGGTTGCATACATTTTACAGGCAAAGACATAAATCAACACACATAAGTTATACATCAACCTGTTCTGGTAAGGAGGGACATCTCAAAATGTGGTGAGGAGATGTTTTCCAGGCCACAGGAGGATTCAAAGAGTTTCTGACTGGCAATTGGTTGAAAGATTAAGCTTTGCCTGAAGAGATGAATTTATAATAAAGAAATACATGAGTTAAGATAAGGGGGATTGTGGAAGCCAAGGATCTTGGTATGTAGATGAAGCCTCTAATAACAGGCTTCAAAAAGAATAGATGGTAAATGTCTCCTATCAGACTTTAAAAGATTTCAAACTCTGTGTTAAATCTCTACTGGATCAAGAAAAGAAGGTTCTCTACAAAATGCAAATTTGCTTCACAAGAGACCACTTTGGAGGCCTATTCCAAAATATGTCAAATACATATATTTTGGAGTAAAATGCTCTGATTTCCTTTATGGCTGGTTATCTATTATGTGATACTGTACCAGAGTCATGTTGGAATTTGGTATCTTTTTGCTACAAAGATTGTGTTTTGTCAGTCTTACCATTTCTATTTTAATGGTAATGCTGGTCAATAGTGCCTAAACTTCAATCACAGAAGGGTATGAGAAGGCACATCTGACCTCCCTTCCCAAAAAGGCCTGAAGTAGTTTTTCAGGTTGTCTTTGGGATCCTCTTGGCTAAGAGGGGGGAATCTATCCAGTCAGTTGGGAGATTCTAATGTTACTTTTTATTTTCATGTGAAGACATGTGAAGACTTTTTTAAGAAACCATTTAACTCTTTTCTAAAGTGGCAGTACAATTTTACATTACCATCACCTATGTTTGAGTGATCCAGGTTCTCTATATCCTCACTAGCACTTAGTGTTGTCAGTAATTTTTATTTAGTCATTTGTACAGGTGTGTAGTCATATCTTTTTGGGTTTTTATTTCTACTTTGTTTGGGTTTTTATTTCTAGTTTCTTAATGGTTAATGATGTTAAAGACAATTTCATGTACTTATGTGGCATCTGCACAGCTTCAGTGAATTGTATCTTCATGTATTTTGCTCATTTTCTATTGGATTTTGTTTTTGTTTATTTAATGTTAAAATTTTAGCACATTATTTAATCTGAATGTAGAACTTTATTGGACATGCAGTTTACAATTATTTTCTCCTGATTTGTAACTTGTCTTTCCATTCTCTTCACATGATCTTTCATAGAGCAAAAGTTGATGATACAAAGACCTTTTTTTTTTTTTTATTTCTACGGATTGTGCTATTGTTTTCAAGTCTAAGAACATGTTGCCTCCGCTTAGATACTGACAATATTCCCTTACATTTTTTTCTAAAAGTTTATGGTTTTGTATTTTACATTTAAGTCACTGATGCATGTTAAGGGTTTTTTTTTCTTGTTTATTTTTGTTGTTTGCATAAGGTACGAAATAGGCTGAGGTTTGTTTTTTGTTTATTTAGTCTATGGACATCGAATTGTTCTAATACTGCTTTTTGAAAAGGTAGTTTTTCCTTTATTAAATTGCTTTTGCATATTTGTCAAAAATTAGCAGAGCCAATTTGAAAATATGGAATCCATGAAAATGAAGTGAGTTTCTTGTAATGGCATATATGCCATTATATGCTATGTTCTTTAATCTACTCTGTCAATCTCTGACCTTTACATGGTATAGCTAGTCCATTGATATTTAATGTAACATATCAATTGCATTAAATTATATATTCATTACATTAAATTACATTTAATGCAAATAATATATTAAGGATTAAGCCTACCTTTTTATTTTTAATGTTTTTATTTTTGGCCTTCCTGGGTGGGTTCAAATCACTATTTAATTTTTTTTATATTTGTTCTCTTTTTCACTGTCTTTATTTTTCATGTTTTTTTGTGGGTTAATTGAACTTTTTAAAAAATTTCATTTGGATGTATATATTCTGTTTTCACATATATTTCTTTATATTGTCTTTTCATTGTGTGATCTAAATATTACTCTCTCTCTCTCTCTCTCTCTATATATATATATATATATTCCATACTATAATCTACTGTTGTCTCCATCTTACCAGATCAAATGAAGCAGAGAAACCTTATCTCCCTTTACATTCCTTTTGATTATTCCTGCTTATAATGTAATTATCTTAAATACTTCTTCTACGTACATTTAGAATTATATCAGATAATATTACAATCTTTGTTTCAACCATCAAACAATTTAGAGAGTTCAATAGGAGAAACATCTATTATTTTCCCCATTTTTTTATCTTGTCTTGTTTCTGTTTCTTCATGCTTCAATTTTTTTTGTATTATTTCTCTTCTGTTTATATTTTTCAACCATTCTTTTGTGGTAAGTCTTCTCACAAGAAATTTTGTTGGTTTTCTTTCATTTGAGAATATCTTCATTTCTCCTTCATTCCTAAAGCATAGTTTTGTCAAATATAGAATTTGTGGTTGAAATATTTTTCTTTTCATTATTTGAAAAATACTGTGTCATTTCCTTCTGGTTTCTTTTTTTTGTGATAAGAAATAGCTTTCATTTGAATTTTTTCCCCTTATAGATGTCTCCCCCTCATTGGTTGCTTTCAATATTTTTTTTTCTGTATTTAATTTTCAGAAGTTCAATTATGATACATCTTATCATGGATTGCCTTGTATTTTTCCTATTTGGGTTTTGTTTATCTTCTTGAATCTGTAGATTATGGCTTTCACTAATTATATAAAGTCTTCAGCTATTATTTCAAATAGCTTTTTATTTCTGCCTTCTTTATACTATCCTTCGGTGAACCCAATGAAAGAAATGTTAAATTATTGCTCTAGCCCCACAGGTCCCTGAGGTTCTGATCATGTTTTTAGAGATTTTTGTTTGTTTTTTTGTTGTCATTATTAGTTAATCTACTTTATGTCTATTGTTCATGTGGGCAATTTCTATTGTCTTGGTTTTTAGTTCACTAATCTTTTACTCAGCCCTATTAATTTTGTCACTGAGCATATCAACTGAGTTTATGTATTGATTATTTCATTTTTCATTTAAAAATTTTGGTCTGATTCTTTTTCATATATTGTGTTAACGTGTTGAGAATTTCTATTTCTTTGCTTCATCTATTATTTATTATTTATTTCTTGTATATGCTTAATTATGTATTGCAACATTTTTATCATGATTGTTTGAAAATATTTGTCAGATAACTCTAGATAACTCTAATATTTCTGACATTTCAGTGTTACCATCTGTTTTTTTAAATTCAGTTCAAAGTCTTTTTGATTCTTGGTATGATGTGTAATTTTTGTTTGAAAACGGCAGTTTCATATTATGTTATGAGACACTGAATCTATGTAAGCCTTCTCTTTTTGCTGAATTTCTCTGACACCACTTCATCATGGAAAGGGGTGAGTTGCCTTGCTACTGTCAGGGTGAAATAGAAGTTTATGTCTCCTAGTCAGGATCTGTTGACACCTGTAGAAAGGACTTCTCGTTTTTGGGTGAGGATGGGACTTCCAGATTACTACATGTTCTATACTGACATTTTAATGAGAGTGACCTCAATATACCTGAGTGATAATTAAAATATTGACTCTTCACTAGGTGACCACTGATGCCAGCTAAGCTGAGACAGAGAGATATGTCATCCCTGTACAGTCAGGTTGGAAGTCCAGTATCTCAATGTTATTTCCACTGACACCATTGGTAGGAGGTTTAGCTTCATAAACTGTCAGTGGAGTTGACTATCCCAGTGTATTATCTATTCTTCTCTGACACTAACTTAGCAGAGATTTGGGGATGCTTCATAACAGCATCAGGAGGGTAAAAGGTTTCTCCACTTAACCTTAGCTAGTATGGATGGTGGTGAGGCCATAGTTTTTGTTTGTTTGTTTGTTTGTTTTGTTTTTTTTCCTGTGGTCTTTGATTGGAATTGAGTAGGTACTGTCCAGAATTTTTCTGTCTTGCTAGACTATCACTTTCTTGGTCATTGGCTAGAGAGATGTGGCTTCCCTTATTTTGTTTTTTGTTGTTGCTGTTGTTGTTGTTGCTTTTTAAAAACTTGTTTTATAGTCTCTATTGGCATTTCTAGGTTACTCCTTCTTCAGCTCCAAATCTAGAATATGTAAGGCAAAAAGAAAACACAGAAAGCTCACCACTGTGTTATTCCTTACATCTCAAGTTTTTTAGGCGGTCATTTTCTTTTCTTTATCTTTCATAAGCTTCTTAAGTTTTTTGTATGTATAATACCCAAATATTTTGGCCATATGTTGTAGACAAAATAGGAAAATACACATCTACTCTATTTTTCTGAAAGGAGAGATACAAAGCAAATTCATTGTTAAGCATAAGACCAAACTTTACCATATAACAGAAAATAATATATAACCATTAGAAATTAGATTAGAAATTCTTTCTGTAATCTCATGAAATTTCAAATTGATTAGAATAAAATGGAATTAAATCAATTCAAAATAGACTAAAGAATTAAACATAAGACCTGAAATTGTAAAACCACCAGAAACAAACATAAGAGAAAAGCCCCATGATACTGGTCTTGGCAAAGCTTTTCTGCATGTAACCCCAGAAGCACAATCAACAAAAGCCAAAATAGAAAAACAAATTACATCAAACTAAGAATTTTCTACACAGCCAAGGAAAGAAGCAACAGAGTGAAGAGGCAACCTACAGAATGAGAGAAAGCATTTTCTAGCCAAATATCAGATAAGGAGCTAATGTCCAAAATATATAAAGAACACAATTCAATAAAAAGAAAATAGATAACCAGTTTTTAAAGTGGTAAAATGACCTGTTTAGATATTTATCAAAAGAAGACTTACAGAGGGCCACAGTTATATGATAAGCAGTTGAACATCACTAATCTTAAGGAACACGCAAATTAAAACCACAATAAAATATCACCTCACACCTGTTAAGATGGATATTATCAAAAGGATGAACTATAACAAGTGGTAGAAAAGATGTCAAGACAAGAGAAACCCTTGTACACTGTCGGTATAAATGTAAGTAACTGTAGCCATTATGAAAAAGAGTATGGAGGTTCCTCCAAAATTTAAAAATGGATCCACTGTATCATCCAGCAATCCCCCTTCTGGATATATATAAGAAGATATGAAATAAGTATGTCAAAGAGATATTTGCACTCCCAAGTTAATTACAGTATTATTTAGAATAATAATACTATGAATTAACCTGTGTCCATCAAGAGATGAATGGATAAAGAAAACGTGCTGTAGATGCCCAAGAGAATATAATACAACCTTAAAACAGAAGAAAATCCTGTAATTTCTGACAATACGGATGAACCTGAAGGGCATTTTAAGTAAAATATGCCAGGCACAGAAAGACCAATATCACATGATCCCACTCACATATGGAATCTACAGAAGTGGAACTTATAGAAATCGAGTGTAAAACAGTGCTTTCCAGAGACCAGGGAATGAGGGTATTGTGAAAAAGTTGGTTAAAATTTTAGTTAAACAAGAGGAATAAGTTCGAGAAATCTATCATTATGTCATGGTGACTACAGTAAATAACAATATATTGTATACTTCAAAATTGCTAAGAGAGTACATTTTAAGTTTTCTCACCACAAAAAATGTAAGGTAATGCATATATTAAATAACTCACTTTAGCTATTCCACAATAAATATATCAAAATATTATATTTTACACCAAAAATAGACACAATTATGACTTGTCAATTAAAACATAAATTTAAATAATTGAGAGTGTTTGAAACAGAAGATGATAAAGTTAAAAACACTTAGAAAAAGGGTTAAGAAATAATTGTATTGACAGTATATAAAACATTGTGATAATTTATCGCTGTGAGTTACATCCAGTACAAAATTTTGCTGGGCGATAGAGCGAGACTCCGTCTCAAAAAAAAAAAAAAAAAAAAAAAAAAAAAAAAAAAAAAAAAAAAAAAATTTTGCTTGACTCTTAGTAGAAGGCATGGTATTTAATCAAAAATAGGAAGAGAGAGAGAGAGAGAGAAAGAGAGAGAGAAAAAAGGAAGGAAGGAAGGAAGGAGGGAAGGAGGGAGGGAGGGAGGGATGCAAGGAGGGAGGGAAGGAGGGAGGGAGGGAGGGAGGGAGGCAAGGAAAGAAACAGAAAGAAGGAAGGAAGGAAGGAAGGAAGGAAGGAAGGAAGGAAGGAAGGAAAGAAAGAAAGAAAGAAAGAAAGAAAGAAAGAAAGAAAGAAAGAAAGAAAGAAAGAAAGAGAAAGAAAAGAAAGAAGAAAAGAAAGAAGCCAGAAAAATTTTCCTACAAGACTATCTTCAGTCAGATACCTTCAAAACTTCCAAGTGGACATGATAGAGAGAGAATGAGACCTCTACATATCAGTTTTGAAATATGATTATTCTCTTAAATTGTGTTTCTGTGATTCATCTAAGGAATATAATTTAAGAAAGTATATATAAGAAGGTTGGTTTCATTTTTAAAGCATGACAATATAAATTACGCCCTAAAATGAGTTACAAGTTACTGGCTGTAATTCACAAAAAGGTTAGGCAAATGAGGCAATTTTCAGTAACTTGGAAAAGTTACTAAAGTTACTAGCTCTCTAGCTAGTACAGAGGTGACACTGGGCGTTAGATTCATCCCAACTAACTCAGAGCAATTTGCTCTTACTCCATGCAGTGCTATGATGAAGATTTCAAGGACTATAGGAAGGAAAAGTGGACACTTCAGTTTTTTTGGACAAGGAAGGGAGGAAAGAGGTCAAGTAAATTACAAATCGGATACAGGCTCAACAAGATTAAAACATAAATGCTGACCACAGTTAGTTTTTATTTACAAATGTATATTAATGTTATAAGAAGTTAAATGCTTAGAAAAATGTATAACTAATATAGAAAGTACCCATAATCCTACCACCCATTTAAAAAGTTTATTTCAGAAATAAATATTAAAAATAGTTCTAAGGAACACTCTACCCTTTCCACATTCCAAACATTCTCTAAATTTTTTATATGTACTTCTTGTTATGCTTTTTCTTTCATATGCCTGAATCTATTAACTATATATGGTATTATCTTATGAGTTTTTAAGTTTTAGACTTTCTGTAACATATATATTACTGCATATATTATTCTGAAATATGTTTTCCCCCAAATTAAGTTTTTGAGGTTCATTTATGTTGACATGCATAGCTCTAAGTCATTCTCTTTAACTGCACTGTAGTTTTCAATTATATTATTATACCACTATTCATCTGTTCTACTAATTGATGAATGTTTGACTTGTTCTTTATTAAAATTTTTATATCACAATAAATTAATATTCTTGTATAGATCTTTCTTTTTAACATGAAGAAAAGGCTTTCTTGAGTATATATGGAAAGAGAATTACTGAGCATAGAGTACACAGATTTTAACTCATTTTAGTATTTCCAAATTAAGTTCTGAAGCACTGTTACAATTCACTTTTATCAATAGGATTTGAGAGTTCTTGCTGATCATGATCAAAAATAATTGGCATCATGTTATTAAAAATGTATGTAAAATATTCTAATATTGTTTTTAAATTAATATTGTTGATTATTACAATATTTTGTACATCTACAAATTTTTAGAATGTTATATTTTTAGAGAATGTTAAGCATTCACATCTTCTGACTTAAGTTCCCATATTTAGCCTTCTTTTCTATTAGTCTTCTTTTGACTTATAAATCTTATTTATTTATTTATTGTAATTATTAATGCTAAGTTAGCTATATGCATTGTAGTGCTCTTCCCCCAAGTTGTCAATGTTCTTACATTTTATTTGCCTAAATATTTTTCTAGTCCAATGCCATATGTGAACTTCTATACGTTTTCCATAATTTTATTTCTGTTTTGAAATAATTAAAAATATAGAAACATTAATGAAAAATTTCAGAGAACTCACAATCCCTTAGCCCAGATGCATTTGTTGATCTCTCTTTTTCTCTCTCTCTCATACATTAGTCACACACACATATAAACATACTTTAAAACCTTCTGATCCCTTTTAGGTTAGGTTTTATTAATATATATCACACACTTTTAGGCTAAACTCCACTCCAAATTTTTATTATTTTGCATTATGACCAACAATATATAAAGGTCACTTGTCAACACAGTCTTACCAACAGAAATGACTATCAAGCTTTTGAACCTGATGAGTGAGAAATGATATTTCAATACAGTCTTTTTAAAGTTGTTTTTAAATTTCAACTTTTATTTTAGATTCAGGGGGTACATGTGCACATTTGTTGTATGGGTATATCGCATGATGCTGAGATTTGGGATATAATGTTCCCATCACCCACATAGTAAGCATAGTACCCAACAGTTAGTTTCTCAGTCCTTGTCCTCCTCCGACCCTCCTCAGTCTTGTAATCCTCAGGGTATGTTGTTGCCATCATTATGTTCATGTGTGTCCAAAGTTTATCTCTTATTTGCAAGTGACAACATGCTGAATTCAGTTTTCTGTTCCTGCATTAATTTGCTTAGGTAATGACCTGCAGCTTCATCATTGCTGCTGCAAAGGCCATGACTGCATTGCTTTTTTTGGCTGTGTAATATTCCATGGTACATATGTACCACATTTTCTTTGTCCAGGCCACTCTTGATAGGCAACTAGGTTGTTTTCATGTTTTTGCTATTGTGAATAGTACTGAAATGAATATAAGAGTGCATGTGTCTTTTTGGTATAATATTTTTAAATATATACCCAGAAATGACATTGCCAAGTTGAATGATAGCTCTATTTTTAGTTCTTTGATAAATCCCCAAACTTCTCCCCATAGTGGCTGAATTAATTTACATTTCCACCATTAGTGTAAAAGCATTCTCTTTATTCTGCAGCCTCCCCAAATTCGACTGTTTTTTGCCTTTTTAGTAAGAGCCACTCTGGTGTGAGATGGTATCTAATTGCGGTTTTGATTTGCACTTATCTGATGGTTAGTGATGTTGAGCATTTTGTATATGTCTGTTGGCTGCTTGTATGTCTTCTTTTCAGAAATGTCTGTTTATGTCTTTTATCCAGTTTTAATTGAGTTTTTTGTCAATATTTCAGGGTTTTTTTTTTCAATTGTTTTTGAGTACTTAGTTATAAGCTCTTCCCCATAACCAATTAATACCCATTATGGTTTCTCCTAGTTTTTTCTCTGAATTCTTACACTTTAGGTATTTCGTTTAAATCTTTAATCCATAATGAGTTATTTTTTGTATGTGTATACGATGAAAGGTAGAAGTCGAGTTTCATCCTTCTGCATATAGCTAGCCAGCTAACCCAGCAGCATTATTAAAAAAAATTAGCCAGGCGTGGTGGCGGGCGCCTGTAGTCCCAGCTACTCGGGAGGCTGAGGCAGGAGAATGGCGTGAACCCGGGAAGCGGAGCTTGCAGTGAGCCGAGATTGTGCCACTGCACTCCAGCCTGGGTGACAGAGTAGGACTCTGTCTCAAAAAAAAAAAAAAGAAAATCCTTTCCTCATGGCTTATTTTTGTCAACTTTGTCAAAGATGAGATAGCCATTGGGGTATGTCTTTATTTCTGTGTTCTCTGTTCTGTTCCATTAGTTTAGGTTTCTACTTTTGCACCTATACTATGCTGTTTTAGTTTCTGTAGCCTTATAGTATAGTTCAAAATCAGGCAATGTGATGTCTCTGGCTTTGTTCTCTTTGCTTACAATTTATTTGGCTATTTGGGCTCATTTTTGATTCCATATGAATTTTAGAACAGTTTTTTTTTTAATTCTGTAAAAAATGTCATTGTTAGTTTGATAAAAATAGTGTTGAAGCTGTAGATTGGTTTGGGCAGTATGACTGTTTTAACAATATTAATTCTTTCAATCCATGAGCATGCAATGTTTTTCCATATTTTTGTGTCATCTATGATTTCTTTCAGCAGCGTTTTGTAGCTCTTATAGAAATATGTCAACTCCTCTGTTACATATATATCTCCTTGGTTAGGTATTTGTGTGTGTGTGTGTGTGTGTGTGCCTTGAAAATAGCATTGTGTTCCTGATTTGGCTCTCAGCCTGAACATTTTTGGTGTGTGGAAGTGCTACAGGGGGGTTTTCAAGATGGCAACTAAGTGCAGACAAGTAGAACAGCTCTCAAGAAGAAACTGAGATGACTGGTGTGCTTTCAACAGATCTTCAGAGGGAAAGTGGTGAGAGTGGAAAGAGGGAGGACACAGAAGCTGGGCTGAAGGGAGAGAAAGGTGGGAACATATTATGGGGCTATCGCACACCATGACTCATTTTGGACCACAACAGCTCAAGGGTAACAGGTGAGTTGAACTGGCAAGAAGCAACCCATTCTCACTATGTGCCTCTGGAACCCCAGCAGGAGGGAACTCCTCGACCACCACAGATACTCAAGGTGGCAGGGGGAGCTGTTTAGGGAAGTGGTAAGGGCAGCAAGCCAACTGAGGTGGGCCCCAGAAGGTTTAGAGAGAGAGCATTGGTAGTGAAGCATGGCTAGAGGGATGGCTCAACTTGCTCCCATAAGAGAGCCCTAGGGGATCTGTCGGACCTGACCTCTGCAGAGTGGTTTACGTCATCAGACTAAGCTTGTCTAACCTGAGCACCCCTTGGTCTGCTGGCCCCAGCCTAGCCACATCTGCTTGCAGGGCACTCTTGGGTGCCCTGGGGCCTGCACCATAGCTTCTCTGCCAGTGAACTTCACCTGACTGGTGGAGAGCTCTAACAAGGCAGCCCCTATGGCCACACACCATCCCATATGTTCCCTTCCCATACTGCAGCTTCTCCAAGGCCCACAGCAGCTCCCCATATTGCTATAGTGGTACTTGCCTGCACAGGCAGGTTTTGCTTTACTTGTCCCTCCAGCATGTGGGAGTGAAGTCTGCTCCCCTTCCCCTACCAAGCATCATTGCAGAGGGATTCTTGGAGGGCACAGAGCCAGCAAGCCCCACTCCTGCAAGCACCTCACCCTTCCACTAACACTGCCCAGAAAATAGTGGATCCCCTCACACCCTGAGCGATTACTTCGGCTTGCTGGAAACAGAGATGGCACTCAGCCCTGTGTCTGCCAGCACTCTGCCCCCAAGTCAACAACACCTCCAGAGCAACCACTCACACAGTCTCCAGCAGTAGACCCCTGCCCCCTCCAGCTGTGTTGCCTCCACCACTGTGGTGAGTGCCCACAGAAAGGGAGGTACTCTGGCATACAGTATTGCATTGCTGCAGCTGCTGCACCTCAGACACCCCAGTGCAGTGGATTACAAACCACAAGGAGCCAGAGACTAAAGCTGGGGCCCAATACAAATCCCCCAGAATTATAGTATGCAGTCCAGGAGTTGGGAGCTGAGTTTGCCCCACTGAAATCTCCCAGAAATGAAGCTAGTTGGCTAAATCCACCTTACACCACAGTCAAACACTCAGGATCATCAAATAGGATTTTAAAAAAACCAAAACCATCCAAAGATCAGCAGCCTCAAAGATTGAAGGCAGATAAGCCCTCAAAGATGAGAAAGAATCAATGCAAGAACACTGAAAACTCAAAAGGTCAGTGTTCCTTCTTTCCTCCAAATGACCACAACACCTCTCCAGCAAGGGTTCTGAACCAGGCTGAGATGGCTGAAATGACAGAAATATAATTCAGAATCTGAATAGAAATGAAAATCATTGAGCTAAGGAAGTACATTGAAACCCAATTCATGGAAGCTGAAAATCACAATAAAACAATGCAGGAGTTAAACAGATGAAATAGCCAGTATAGAAAAGAATGTAACCGCCGGGCGCGGTGGCTCAAGCCTGTAATCCCAGCACTTTGGGAGGCCGAGGCGGGCGGATCACGAGGTCAGGATATCGAGACCATCCTGGCTAACACGGTGAAACCCCGTCTCTACTAAAAATACAAAAAATTAGCTGGGCGTGGTGGCGGGCGCCTGTAATCCCAGCTACTCGGGAGGCTGGGGCAGGAGAATGGCGTGAACCCGAGAGGTGGAGCTTGCAGTGAGCCGAGATCGTGCCAGTGCACTCCAGCCTGGGGGACAGAGAAAGACTCCGTCTCAAAAAAAAAAAAAAAAAAAAAAAAAAAAAAAAAAAAAAAAAAAAAAAAAAAAAAAAAAAAAAAAAAGAAAAGAATGTAACCAACCTGACATATCTGAAAAATCACCCCACAAGACTTTCATAGTGCAATCACAAGTTTTAACAGAATAGACATAGTGGAAGAAAGATCTCAGAGTTTGAAAACTGGCTTTCTGAAATAAGACAGGCAGAAAAACATAGAAAAAAATGAAAAGGAAGGAACCACACCTCAGAAAAATATAGGATTATGTAAAGAGACTGAATCCACAACTGATTATAATCCTTGAATGACATGGAGAGAATAGAAACAACCTGGAATGCACATTTCAGGATATCATCCATGAGAACTTCCCCAACCTATCTAGAGAGGTCAACACTCATATTCGAGTAATTCAGAGAACCCCAGTAAGATAGTTTACAGGAAGATTATCCTCCGAGACACACAACTATCAGATTTTCCAAGGTCAAAATGAAAGAAAAAAATTTAAAGTAGTTTGAGAGAAACAGCAAGTCACTTACAAAGGGAAGTCCATCAAATTAACAGCAGACCTCTCAGCTGAAACCCTGCAAGCCAAAAAAGAAGGGAGGACAATATTGAACATACTTAAAGAAAATAATTTCCAATCCAGAATTTCATATCTGATGAAACTAAACTTCATAAATAAAGGAGAAATAAGATCATTTTAAAGAAGCAAATGCTGAAGGAATTTGTAACCACCAGACCTGCCATGCAAGAGCTCCTACAGGAAGCACTAAATGTGGAAAGGAAAGACCGTTAACACCCACTACAAAAACAAACTGAAGCACACAGATGAGTGACACTATAAAGCAACCACATAAACAAGTCTGCAAAATAATCAGCTGACATCATTATGACTGGATCAAATCCACTCATATCAATACTAACCTTAAGTGCATGTGGGCTAAATGCCCCAATTAAAGGACAGAGTGGCAATCTGGATAAAGAACTGAGACCCACTGGTATGCTGTCTTGCAAGAGACCCATCTCATATGCATTACACACATTGGCTCAAAATAAAGGGATGAAGAAAAATCTATTCAGAAAACAGAAAAAAGCAGGAGTTGCAATCCTAGTTTCTGAGAAAACAGAAGTTAAACCAACCAAGATCTAAAAGACAAAGAAAGGCATTACATAATAGTAAAGAATTCAATAAGAAGATCTAACTAAAAGAGATATTTTCACTTATTTTCCTATATGGATGCCTTTTATTTCTTTCTCTTTCCTGATTTTGCTGGCCAGGACTTCCAGTACTATGTCGAAGAGGAGTGGTGAGAGTGAGCATCCTTGTTTTGTTCCAGTTCTCAAGAGGAATACTGCCAGCTTTTGCCCATTTAGTGTGATGTGTCAACACAGTCTAACACTTACTTTAGCATGAATGAAGTGAAACATGTTTTCACATTTTTAAAGGTGATTTTGTGTTTATTTTGTAAATTGTCTGCTAATGTTTTCTACCTAATTTTCTTCATGATTATAATACTTTTTTCCTCTCAATATTTTTTCAGTGTTAGGAATATTAGCCTTTATATTACATATATCACAAATACATTATACCCATTGGTAATTGTCTTATGACATTCATAAGTTGTTTTTATTTTGGTCATGCAAAATGTTTGAGATTTTGGAACAAAATTTATTACTCTTTTCTTTAATTGTATGTGAATTTTCAGCCTTATTTAGAGAATATTTTTAATATTTCAAATTCCGTTTTCTAATAATTTGAAATACTGCCTCTATTAGTTTTCTAGAGCTGCTGTAACAAAATATCACAGAGTAGTTGGATCAAACAACAGAAATTTATTTTATCACAGTTCTGGAGGCCAGAATGCCAAGAGTAAGCAACCAGCTGAATTGGTTTCTCTTTGGGTCTCTATCTTTGCAGTTGGCTTACAGATGACCATCTTCTTGTGTCCTCAAGCATCTTTCCTCTGTACAGACATGGCCCTGTTGTCTCTTTGTCCAAACTTCCTTTGTAGTATACTTTAAACATTGATGGTGTTAGCCAAACTTCATGATTTTCCTTTTTTAAAGTGTCTTCATAGATATTATTGTCTCTATTTTTTCTATGAAATTTGGTATTAATTAGATCTGGAAATAAAAATCTTACTGGCAGTTTTATGAAGTTCTTATTAAATTTATAACTTAGTGAAAACTTAAATGTTTTGACCAAAAGCAGATGCGTTTTTATTTCTTCAAGTCTACCTTTGTGTCTTTAGAAATGATTTAGTTTATTCATATAGATTTCAAAATATCTAGTTAAGCATAGATTTCAAATATCTAGTTAATCTTTTTCCTAAGAATTTTATAGTTTTGTTTATTTTTCAATGGGGTCTTCTCTTTCATTTTATCTTTTAAGTGGTTATTATTATAAATTTTTTCATGTTAACTTTATATTTTATTCTCCTGTTGAATTATCTTATTGTTTTAGCCTTTTTAATCCTCTATGTATTTCCAGTTATTCATTTGTATCATCTTCAAATTAAAAAAAATTATTTCAATTCTTATTTCTTCATTTTTTATACCCACTAACTACAATGAGTAATATCTGTAGTACGATATTAAATATAACTGGAGATTTAGGACATCTTTGTCTTGTCCCTAACCATAGTGAGAATGGCTCTAGTGTTTTTCTATTAAGCAGAATGCTGGATTTAAAATTGAGATATATACACACATTTTATAATGTTAAGGAAGTAGCCACTTATTCTTACTTGCCAAAAATCTTAATGAGTAATAAGTGTTGAACAAAGTGAGAATATTTTTTACAGGCTTTAGGAAGATATACTTTTCTCCTTAGAAATACTAGTATATTATATTAAAATATTTCATATTATTGAAATATCTTTGCATTTTTATATGAACACACTTCATGTCGTATTTTCTCATTATTATGACTGATTCTGTTTATAAACATTTTATTAAAATATTTTCATCAATATTTATGTATATTGGTCTGCATTTCTGTGCCAACTTTATTATCTTTAATTATAAATTTTATACTTAATATCATGTGGAAGTTTCTTTCATTTTCTTTTCTCTAACACAATTTGTGTACTACTAACACTTTCTTATCTCTAAGATTTTGGCTTTATGGAAGGTAAAACAATTCGAGGCTTTGTGGATATGTGCACCCAATTCTGCCTCTGTTTTTAGTTATTGAGTAGGGTCTTCCTTTATACATTTTCTTATTTAGTTTTCCGTGTAAATTTATGTACTTAAACCGTTCATCTCCATTGAAGTCAATGTTTGTCAACTGTATCCTCCTATGGAGTAATACAGATAACCTATGTTTTAAAGTTTATTTGTGAAGTGTGGTGCAAAATTATGTTACGCTTTTTTTAACATATTTATTTTGGGTACCTCATAGTTTATTCTTCATTTATGACTTTTTTCTTTGTCTTCCTTAGTTTAATTAGTTCTCATTGTATTTCTTACTGTTTCATGTATTTCATATCAGAGTTTTAAAATTCTGTGTATTAGATTTTTTGAAAAGTCTAAATGCTCATTTAACTACTTTAAATATTGATTAAGTGTTTTCATTTTCTTCAACTTTGTGAATGGTTTGGATAGGGTTTTTATTGCACTTTCTGTTTTCTTCTTGTAGTATTTCATATGGATTTTGATTCTTTCTTTTCCTAGGCATTTCTTTGACACTGTTGCAAGTCCAAAAGTATCCATAGAGGTGTAAATCCAGTTGGCATGTGTGATTGTCTGAAAGATATATTTACAAAAATAGTATCATATGGAGTTTAAACTAAGAATCAATAGACATTATAATCATTTCTAATGATATTTTAATTGACAAGTCATATATTTATTTTCATTATTTTAACTATTATTTTAACTTGTTTGGAGTATTGCTGGAAAAGAAAAGTTAACGCACCCTGCCAAAGTTGCTAGTGTTTCTTGTGCTGTCACACATACTATGTGCTATATAATGAAGTGAAATGTAGTGTGTGTATGAGTGTGTGTGTGTAGAGACAGACAGACAAACACACACACACATACACACACACGGAGAGAGAGAGAATTATATAATTTAAAAACTCTCTATTGGTTTCTTAGCGAAAGCCTTTTGAGGCCCCAAATCTCCCAAACTCCCATTCTTTTCAAAGGGCCAATAAAAAGAAAAACATCCTATAGAAAGGGAAAGGGGTGAAGGGCAGGGTCTCTCTTCAGTTTATACAAAGTCATGGTGCTTCTAAATCAGACCTAGCACATGCTTGACTTTCTATGAGATAACAAGAAGACAGTGAGCTATGTACTTGCTGACTCTTTTTTTTAAAAGACCTGTTCTAGACTGGGCACAGTGGCTCACACCTGTAATCCCAGTATTTTGGGAGGCCGAGGTGGGCGGATCACCTGAGGTTGAGAGTTCGAGACCAGCCTGACCCACATGGAGGAACGCCATCTCTACTAAAAATACAAAATTAGCCAGGCGTGATAATGCATGCCAGTAATTCCAGCTACTTGGGAGGCTGAGGCAGGAGAATCACTTCTACCCAGGAGGCAGAGGTTGCCTTGACCCAAGACCGCACCATTCCACTCCAGCCTGGGCAACAAGAGTTAAACTCTGTCTCAAAAAAAAAAAAAAAAAAAAAAAAAATCTGTTCTACACTGAACCACACTGGTTGATGTCTGCTAGAGTCTTTTTTTCAGACAGTTTGACATCCTGGGATTCACTCAGCTCTCCTGGTGCCAATTCAATTGTAAATTATTATTTGTTGTGCTTGCAGGTCACTAGGTGTGCCAATGACCATATGTTTGCTAAATCACTGTATATGAGTCACAGACAAGCCTGACTGAAAAAGTCACTTGGCTACATTAGTGGAGGCAATGTGTGCTTTCAGAGAGTGAAATGAGCCGATGTCAAGAACATACCTTGAACAGCAGGATATTGTTGACAAATGAGATCTTGTTAGTCTCTGAAATCTGACACTAGTGGAAACATATTATGCTTTTATTTCCTTTAAAAAATATATACACAATAATGATCAGATGATCTTACTTTCTAGTTTCTGAATGTTTTTAACATAAACTGTAGTTGACCTCTACAACAAATCCTAGTTGAAGAAGATATATGCTAATTGGCATTAGCAACTTTTAGTAAAATGATTCTTGACATGTTGGATTGCTATTTATCTTTACAGACATCTTTGAGAAAAGTTTGTTAAAATATGTACATAGAAGCTCAGGTTAAATATACTTCAATGGAAAATAATTTTTAAGAACTTGAGTAGATAGATTTTAGGAAAGTGTTGTTGCTGAGTGTAATTGGATTGTATCTGTTATCTATAGCAAACCCACCAAGAATTTTAGGAAAAATAATGCATTATCAATTATGTCACTGTACTAATTCTTTCAAGTATATGCAATCTATTATTTTTTAAAAGCTGCTTACTATAAATTATCTAAATATTAATATCTCTACCATAAGTTCACTCCAAAATTTATTTGCTGTAGAACTATTCATTGTGGAATACGTATGCTAGGATATTGCTGAGTTTAATGGTGCCTCACTTCTGAAAGATTTAACCTAAGCTGACACATTCCTAAAACCTTCCTGTTAAGTATGTAAGTTACCATCTATTTCTTATAGTTCTCTTTTTCCCCCAATTTGTTAAACACACCCATGAATGTATAACTGATTAATCTCTGTTGAAGAGGGTTTTATTTTTCTTTTCTGCAACAGGGATGATCATATTTCAGAAAAGAAGAAATTATGCTTTAAAGCAGATCAATAACTTTTATACCTGAATAAGGCACCCCCAAAATGGAAAACACTCACAAAAGTTATCGTGGCTCTGAGGAGGTTAAATTTGGTTCCTCAGTAAAGGGAGGCAGTAAGCCCAGAGCAGCTTCATGGGTAAAGCAAGAATAACTGTTATGTGGAAGCTGTTAGCCTGACAGTAGATTGCTATCTAGGGATTTTCACTCTCTGCTATGTTCCCTCGCACACTGTGTGAGAAATGGCAGTGGGAGATATTTTAGCTAAGATATAAAAGAAGATATACATTTTGCACAGTTAAAGGCGTAGAAAATCAGTCAATTCTTTAAAAGCTCCTTGGAAAGCTCAAAGACTACATCGACTTTCCAAATGTTCTATTAGAAGTGTCCCAGATACAACTTATGGTCATATCTCCTCTGAGCTTGTTCTAGAATAAATGCAGTAGGAGTGCATCCTCCTGGCCTCAACAAGTTCAGGGTTTTTCTTGTTTACTGATGATGAGATAAGCATGCTTATATGATATGTACCCTATCTCTTATTGTTCATATATCTTGGTTATGGAATGGTTGAAATTATGTCTTAAAATATAATTGTGTGAAATTTTTCAAGACCATTACGCAGATTATAAAAGTGACTCAGTTGACTGACGAAGGTGACTTTATAATTTATTGTCCAAATTTGAATGTTATGTTATAGAGAATGAAATAGGTAGCTATTAATAATTATGCCTAGAACTACTGTAGCAAACTGGGCCTTATCCAAAACAAAAACAAAAACAAGCTATGTGGTCACCCATTCATAGGTCATGATTTAAATATGTGTATTTTTATCAATAATAATTAGGTCTCAAAAATGTCTATTAACCCTTACTAGCAAAGGATTTTCTAACTAAAGAGTCCTAACTGGGTGGGGCAAATCTGGGAGGGTGAAGCTTTACCCTAAAAAGAGGTTTCATGCAGTAGTTTCATCCAGTAGCTGGTATTTAAGCTTGAATAAAGCAATGTATTAAGTTGCTTGTAAATGTGAATGAAAAATAGGAAATTCAACAACTTTCTTATTAAGCAATATGAAATTAGAGCAGAAAGTCTTAGCTTATAGTTATATTTGAAATTCCTTTTTTGACTTATAATGTGAACATTTAATTTTATATATGTAAATATATTTATCTGGAGAATTAAGTTTTAATATATCATATTTAAAATCCCTCTCCAACTCTAATATTCTGTGATGACCACTACAAATGATCTGTGACTTTTAATGGTTCAACTTAATTTTCCGACTTTGCGATAGTGTGAAATCCATACACATTAAGTAGAAACCATAACTTCGAATTTTGAAATTTGGTCTTCCAGGTTAGTAAAATGCAGTACAATACTCTGTCAAGATACCGGGCCGTGACGGCGGGCCACAGCTGAAAAAATATGCCACAGAAAAAGGTCACGAGGTAATTTATTTGCTTCAAGTTTAAAGGCTCTCCATCAGCTGGTTAGAAAACCTACACCCTATCCTCTAGAACACCTTATCGTTACAATCAAGAGTGTAAACAACTGAGACTCTGCAGGGTATCAAATGTATTTTTGACTTATGATGTTTTCAATTTAAAATAGGTTCATTGGAACTTAACCTCATAGTAAATTGAGAAGAATCACCAATTCTGTTTTCCTGGGTATACATGAAGATACTTGGAGATGTCGAACCTTCCAAGAGACAGAGAATTTATTGGAAAGAAACATAGGCAAAGTGAATAAAAAAGAGTTCAAAGTTCTCTGGGATCTTTTATATTCTACCATTGCCTCATATTCATTCCTCACCTAGGCATATTGAACTACTTTAAATTCTCAACACACCTCTTATTCCTGCATGCAGTGTGTTTCCTACATCAAGAATGTTTTTTTTTTGCTCCTCATTCCCTTCAACTTTGGCTTTTCTAACTCCCATTTATCCTTCAAACATTGATCTCCTAATCTCAGTTTGAAATCTGTTTGCCGAAATCTCACAGCATGCTGAGTATAACTCCATCATAACATTTTTCACAAACTCTGTTGTAATTGTTCATCTATTTTATATCCATACTAAACTTTGAGCTCCACGTATTTTTCTACCTCTGTATCACTAGTATCTAACTCAATGCTTTCCATATAGAATGTGTTCAATACGTCACTGACTGAATTAATGAAAAACAATATTCCTCCTTCAAAAAGAAATGAATCTGTAACAATAGAAAAAATATTTCTATAAATGTGTTGCTAAAATATCCATCACGTACATAATCCTATATGTAAATCAAGGTAAAAATAAGTTAAATTTGTACTTCACTCATGCCATACTTTACAGGATTCCTTGGGATTTATGCTGTTGGAGCTGCTGTGAGTAAAACCACTCACAAGGGGAAAACCGCTCACAAGGGGAAAAAATGTGCTTATGATGACCAATTCGCTGTGTTAGGCGTAATAATTTAGAGACTAAATTGACGTTAATGGTTTCCAAGATGGGTCTACTTGTACACTAAATTTTGCTCTGTAGTGTTTTAGGGATGTTTCATTGAATAAAAAAAATCTATTTTATTTCGTTTTGTGTCCTCATAGCCTCTAAATAAGCATTCCATTTACTTTATTACTTTTTGTAAAACTCACATTCTTTTTTCCAGCACTGTATACTTGCATCTGCACATGTCAGCTAATTTTAAATAGCCTTAACATAATCTTTCTTTAAGCAATATTAAACACAATAAAATATCACACACACACACACCCAGAGACACACACCCTCTCCTCACTTACAAAGTTATATGGAATCAGCATTTTCTTACTGATCAAGACTAAAACAAATTTCAATGATTTATTTTTTAACTTCACCTTCTTCCCAACCATTAATCTTCAATTATTGTCCACAGTTTGTAAATTATAAATTTGTAACATTTCTCAAAGCTATTCATTGCTTTCCACTGCTTCTGACTTTATAAATTATACCTTAATTAGTCAGTGGCTTCCTAACTGATCTCATTGATTTCAAATTATATTCTTTAATAATTTTGAACAGTATTATTAGATTATTTATCTTAAAATAAACTTTAGTATCTGGCACATATTCTAAAATTAGAGTAGCAACTTTGTGCCTACAAAGTATTGTCCAAATTTGATAATCCGATCTTTTTAAAGACCTTTCAACATCTCCTTCTGCTGTGTAACACAGTCTATCCTCTTTAGTGGAAATAGTGGTCTCAAAATGTGATTTGTCTAGATCCATTTACTCCTGTTTTAGTTCTTACCACAAATTTTCTCATTACACCTCTTTAGCTCTCCATACTTTCTTCTTTCCTCTAAAGTGGCATGAATGTTCTGTCAGGACCTAAATTCAGATGGCTCTCATTTATCTCCAGCTGTCATTCATTTACAGTTACTGTTTCCTTAACTGTTCCTACTGACCAGGATGCTTCAAATGTCCCGAAGATCAACTTCAATTTCTTAAATTAAAATAATTTTATACTCATAAGTGTTTATAACTGCGAACATTTTGAGCATCTTGGTGACTGCAAAAATATGCCACAGAAAAAGGTCACGAGTTAATTTATTTGCTTCAAGTTTAAAGGCTCTCCATCAGCTGGTTAGAAAACCAGCACCTTATTGTTCCTCAGGGATAGTAACAAATGCACCTAAAGAATAGGGATAAGTTTTTGTCTTCTCCATTGTATAAGTTTTGTCTCTTCTAGCAAATTGAAGAGCATTTTAAGAGTAAGAATGACTGAAGGATTTTATCATGTCTTACTTAGATTTCTGCAGTCTTCTAGCCTCTCCTTTATATCGGTCCAAAATATTTTTTCTCTTCACTGTCCAAGCCTAATATTATTAACAAAGGTAATTACCTGATGTAATATTAGATTAAATGTCACAAAATCAGTGTTTGGGTCTCATTTGTACTATAGAATTAAATTAATCACTCATATCCTCTGAGATGAGTATTGTTTTTCTATTTCATGTAAATAATGATTAGTATTTTTCCCTGCTCACCTGTAAGCTCATATTATATTTTTCACAACTATTCACTTTTCTTTCTCTCCAACACCTTGGGAGGACTATATTTCCCCACTGTATTAACTTTGTGCTTGGCCAAGTTACCTGCATCAGCCATGGAGATGTTGGGAAGACATGAAATACATCAGTTCCAAGTTTCTGCTAGTGCTTTTGCCCTGCTGCTATCCACCATAGAAAGGGTTGTGACTGCTTCAAGTAGCTATCACTCTTCTTCCTTGGTCTCCAAAGGACAAACATGTGGATCAGGACTAAACCTAAGGACAGTCAAGCTCAGGTGAGCCAAGAAGAATCCCAGGCTACCTACCAACCCATAAGTGAAAAAGAGTTTGTTTCTAGCTAATGAGTTTGTATATTTGTTGTTTATGCAGAATCCTTGCAGCAGAATCCGACTAAGACTTCGTTACAGAGTTGTGGTGATCAAACAGGTTTCTATACACAAATGTAATTTATAAATGCTGTAATATAAAAATCTTAGTTATTACAGAGAGCAAATGAATCAAAGATAAAAAATACATAACTGTATCATTTTACACTTACAAGTTTCTAGAATGGGCAAAACCAATCTATGGTAATAGAAGTCAGAAAGTAATTGCACCAAGAGTAGAGTTGTCAGTGTGGGTAATATTAGGCAGGGCACTAGGAAACATTTTGGAATAATGGAAATGTTTGAAAAATGTGTATGGATATTGGTCACATAAATATATATAATGGTCAAAACTCATCAAACTTAAACATTTTATTATATGTAAATTATAATTCAATTTTTTTAAAAGTTAAATGTTGCTGAGTCACCCTTGAATTTCACTCTTATGCCCAAGTACTCACTCAGTATTTTCACTTGAATGCTGATAGGCAATTCACACTCAGTATACTAAAAACCAAACTCTTAATCCCAGCCACTTCCTAGGAAAACTGCTCTTGCCATCTTATTCTTCATTCAATAAATGACAGCTCCATTTCTCTAGCTCCTTAGGTGAAAAATTGGAAACAACATTGATTCCTATTTCTCATAGACTGCATGCAACCCATGGACTGTCACTACTTGCTCTGTTAACACCCCCGTCCAAGCCATAGTCAATTCTCCCTTATCATTTACAAGGATCCCCACTTCTATCTTTTGTTTCTGCTGTCTTTTCCTAATACACCAGTGGAGTCATATTTTAAAAAGTAGGTCAGATCATGCATTATTTTCTGCTTAAAACCATCCAATGGCATCTATCTAAATAAAAGGGAGAAAAAGGGGAGTTTTTTTTTTAACCAAATACTGTCATAACCCTGAGTTATATGTACCTCATCCACTTCCCTGACCTCATCTCTTGCTATTCTTCCTATCGTTACTTTGTTTCAGTCAAATTAGTCTCCTTGCCTTTTCTGAATGTGAAAGAAGGGACTGCCATATGAAGAGCTTTACACAAATAATCTTTTCCTCAGATAGCCGTAGTGCACATAGTACGTTCTCAATGAATATTTGTTAAAATGAAGAATAAAAGAATATGACTTTTGCATATTAGTTTTCTGTTTAGTTGCATCCAGAAACATTACAATTTCCCAGGAGTTATTCAGGCTCAAACACCAGCTCTGGAAGCACTGGCTGCTTGTTCAACCTAATTAGCATTACTTACAAAGGAAATGTAGAGCAGCTCAGTGCAAGTGTAAAGAAAGCATTAATCAACCTGAGTGCAAAGCTTAAAGGCAAGATAGTAACAGAATCTACCTCTCCACTCCTTTAATTATTCTGGTAGCCACAAACAAAGCAGAATGATGAGAAAGGATGGACGCACTGGAGAGAGCTCTACCAAGATTCTGTCCCAAGGAAGTTGTTCTGTCTCTCATTTCCTTCCAAGTTTTTGGCACTTCCTCCCTATTTATTTATCCAACCCTATATGCATCTAAATAAATATTTCTAAATCTCTGCAAAGTGAACTTAATCACTCTAGAGGGGAAAGTGCCTGCATTCTAAAATTTTAAAAGCCTGGCTTATTTAAATTAAACGAACACAAACTGCATTCAGTGCTTTGCACAGATAGAAGGGAGGAGCAAGAGGCCTAAAACGGTATGATGCATCTGAGCATGCATTAAGACTAACGTTCTCTCTTCTTAACTTCCGGTTTTTCCAGTCCTTAATTCATTTAATATTAGTAGTAAAGTATAATTTTCAAAAGAGATAAACTTATGACTCACATACAAATATAAAATGAACACTTGTCAAATATTTTGGTCAACTAATTAACGAATGAACCAATAGACATGAAAATCAGTTCAAATGAGAGTTTAATTACAGGAATTTGTATTCTCTATGGCATAAAATTCATTCACGTCACCAAAAACATGAATAATTCTAATTGTTGTCAGCATCAGTGTATTTTACAAGCCATCTTCTACATCCAGAGCTGTTAAATTGCTAGTCAAAGGCGAAATTGCACACCCCTATGGAATCAAATAATCTCCAGACAATTCACTGAACAAAGCAAGCCTGTACTCAAAAGAAACCAGGATTTCATTTTGCCCATTTTCAAGTCGCTGGCAATTTTTCCTGACATTAAAAAAAATGCATCACCTTATTTAAACATAGTAACTTTCTAAAAACACATGGCACTGAAAAATCCTCTGAACAGGGAACTACTTTAGACATCTTTATTATATCAAGAAAACAATGTGCACGTTTGTTTTTTTTTTTTTTTCCAGACTCTCCTTTGATTTGTGACTTTTAAAAATTTACTCTCTACTGGCCCAATTTTAAAAAAAGAAAACAATTCTATTCTTCATTGCCACAGTGAAACAACCATTTGTCATCAGCCTGTGACTGCAAAAATGGTGGGAAAGCAATAAGAAAAAGGCTACAGTAATGCTTGATTTACATTTATTGTTTTCCATTTTTCATTTTCATGTGTCTAAATCTCGAGTGTTTCTACTAACAGAAGAAATGGTCTTTTCTCTTTGGAAAAAGTAAACTCATTGAACAATGCCACATACATTGTACAATACTGTTCCGAGAGTTGCACTAAGACACACATAAACATAAATACCCCCATTCTCAAGAGTCTGTTATTTTAGTATGTTATACACAGGGTTGCCTGTGAGCGTTTTGATTTTACAGTTTTTCATGATTGCAAATCAAGTAAGGTTTAGAATTGTATATAAAGTTTAAACTCCTTCTCACTCTAATGGCTTAGAAAATATCTTTAACAATAAGTAAATAAATTAATAAGGAAACTCTATAAAAATTTTAATCTTCTCAAAAATATCAAAATTTGAAATAAGTTGTCCCATAACATTATCACCACCACCACCACCACCACCACCACCACCACCACCACCATAACATGAAATCCATTTGATAACTTAGCCTCGATTTTAATTCTAGACAATTTTTTACTGAAGATCAAATCTTGGAAATGGTTTCACAAATCATTATTATTTATACTGAGCGTACACTCGTTTTCCTGTTTCACCATTTTAAAACCAGTTAACCACCTTCTTTCTATGGGGGCATATTTACATCTTCTCCTGCCCTATGATGAATTTTCCTTGGGGTAACATACGCTCCTTGAATTTGTTTTTGTTTTGTTTTAGACAGAGTCTCAGTCTGCCACTCAGGCTACAGTGCAATAGTGCAATCACAGATTATGGAAGCATTGATCTCCCAGGCTGAAATGAGCCTCCAGGCTCAAGCAATCCTCCTGCCTCAGTCTCATAAGTAGCTGGAACTACACCCACACACCACCAAGCCCTGAGGACTTGCTATATTGCCCAGGTTGGTCTCGAACTCCATAGCTCAAGCGATCCTCCTGCCTCAGCCTTCCAAAGTGCTGGGATTATAGGCATGAGGCATGGTGCTCAGCCTCCCTGATTTGTTCTTATTCTACTTGGGGATAATAGGAAGGATACATAGAGTTCACATGAATTTACATCAAATCATCTATATTGCTATCAACAGCCAGTCTTTTTGATGCTAACGTCAGTTCCATCTTTTTTTTATGAACTTAACATCTTACTCATTTCATTTTGCTTTTAGTTTTTCAATTGTGTGCTTGTTATTCAGTTATCTTATGATATAATTACTGTTTCAATTTAATCCTGACAGATGTTCTTGTAAAATTGAATAAATATTGCATGCATCATTCATTATTTCTTGATATGCCAACAATCCATGATGATAATAAATATTTAAATCTGTTAAAGTACATTTAAAATCTTATTTATGGTTATACCTACACATTCCCATGTAAGTAAAAGCAGATATCCACAGAAAGATCAGATGCCTCTTGAATGCCAATGATTACACAAATCTATACTATATATATACTATTCCATACAAATATAGCCATTTAAAAATATATGATTAAAACCTAAGATATTAAGAAAAATAAAAAATAAAATTTTCTATTAATAACATTAAACTTAATAGTTTCTATTTCTCCCAGTACCTAATGTTGTGAAGAAAAATGATCACTGCTATGAAAAATAGAGAAGACAAAGTAATCAGCAATGATCAAAACAATCTTGAATCATTTACTTTTATAAATTGTTGGACTTCAATGAATCAAAATGTGACATTTTTGGGAGGTTAGGCCAGTTTTATGACTGGCCTAACTAGGAAGAAAATAGATAATGGCTGGCCGAGATTCTGTAATTTTAAAGTAATGATTAAAAAGTAATTTGTTTGTGTTTGTTAGCTTTGCAAAAGGAATTTCTTAGCTGACTAGCCAGAGTCTAGAAATTATCACTTGTAAATGTACTGCTTATTGTTTAAATGCTAATACTTATGGAAAGGTATAAAAGAAAAGTTAATTGTACTTATTGAGACATTTAGCTATCTCAAAGATTAGCAATTCTGGTAATTAAAAGCTATGAGGCAGTGTCCCTGAAATTTAAGTGATGTCCAAGTGTAATTTAATGTAATGATTTTTACTGGATTCTGTACCAATGTGTGTTATATTTATTTTAATGTTATTTTAAAATGAATGAACATAACAATAGACACAAAGCAGTTCTTAGTATAATTTTAAATAACTGTGAACAAAATTTCAAATTAAATATAAATAATTTGGCAAAACCAACTAAATTCAATTAACGCACAGTATTTCTTGTAGTAGATATGTTTTTCTCCCCTAAAGCAGTTCACCATTTTTGAAGTTAAAAAAAAATAGTAGTATCCAGTTCAGGTTTAGATTAATTGTGATTCTTTATTTTGACTTTAGTAAAATTAAGGTAGAAAGTGCCTACTAACATAGGTATACTGTACAAATCATTATTAATAACGTAAAATATGTTTGCTAGTTTCAAATAATTGCAATATTCTTTTCCCATGAGAAGCTATCAATGGCTAACTTTAACAAGCTGTCTCTAAAAACTGTCTCACTCACACTTGGATAAATTAAGCTATATTGCTTTACTGAAATTTACATTAAGTGCCAATCTAATCCAATTATGGCTAGTGTCATGGCCGTAACATTTATTCATTTTATATTGACTGAAATATTTATTGTCAATGTACTTTCACAAGTTAGGATCTAAAAACAATTTGATCGACATATTATTTTGCTAGTAGTGTGAACGTAGTAGTGATGATAATAGAATAGATTTCCTTGAATTTGATGTACCTCTTTTAGGCGTAATATGACGGCTTAATTTTTCCACTATTTTTTTCTATTTGAACTACTGAACTAACTATAATTACAAAGAACCTCTTTGGTCTACATATACTGCAAAAGTGAATAATTCATGAAGATATTTAATGATTCTATGTTTATTCCAATAATGATTACTACATGCTTACCTTTGATGTTTATGGGGATAAAAATAAGAAGTTTTATAAAAGTTCTTATAGACAATTCACAAACCCTTGAAAATATATTCAAATATTCCCAGAAGCCCAAAATACTCAATTAGAGAACAACTCCTATGCAGTAGTAGTATACCAGGACAAATGAGTTCCCATATTGAATTGATGACAGTTGAGATATGGAAAGAATAAAAAGATCAGGAACAAAAGACTCCAGCTGTAAAATGATTGGTTTGAGTTCAGGATGGGGAAATAATACACGTCACAGAAAAATTTCTGGGAAGCCAGAGAGAAATGTTTTGGGCATGTAGAGGCTGTTAGACCAAGGGAGGAAAAAAAAATAAGGAAAGAAAAAATAAAGAAAATAGAGAGAGAAGGAGAAAACTACCATGTGAGGTAAACTCTGAAGTCAGCCAATTGCTAGTTATTTGAGCACAATCTGAGGAAAAGCAAGGACATAAGTATATTTTGGAGCCTTTTTTGTTAACCAAATAGAAGTTATATTTTAATTGAAAGAATCAGCAACTCTCATCTTTTGCTCTTTCTTTCTGATAGAATCAAATCTATTTATTCTCTGAATGCTCATAACAATACTTTCTAATGATGGAAATCAGCTGAATTATGTAGATTTAATTAAGTATAAGTATAATTAAAGGGAAAAAATGTGTCACTGAAATAACTTTTAACTTCTCAGTTAAAAAGGAAGACAGTATTCAGGTCAATGTTTCTGGCTGGAGCTATATTAAGAAACTGTTGAGTTTTCAAAAGTTATTTGACCATCTGTCTTCTCTTAATCAGGTTCTAACAGAATAGGTTGTAAGCACGGGACATAATAAGAATGTGAGGAAGTGTTTCAAGAAGATCACCCTGAATCACTTGTTTAAAAAATGTTATAGATTATAGAAATGAATACAATAGAGTTGTTTTACCTTTTTAAAAAGTTCATACTTTCGTCTGCAGTATGATATTAAAATAAAAAATAAAATTATCTATACATATTTTCTCATGAATTTGAAATGAGAAATCGGGGTCACAAGATTACTTGTGTTGCTATTTCTTTTCCCAAATTGGAACTTTTCTGTTTTACATGTCACCCAAGAGTTCACAATGAATTATTCCAGGATTGGACAACTCCTTTTATTGAAATCTCTGAAAATAAATGCAGGAATACTCAGCCAGAAACTCTGAGTGGGTGCTAGCTGACACTGTTAAATAATCTCTTGGCCCAACTTCTCAGTACCTCCTACGTTCTACCACAAAATCATGCAGACAGATATCTGTAGCTCAGTAATTCTACAGTTAATATTAACTCTCAAAAGGCTATAAAAACACTACACCAATTATCTTTATTTAAAAATCTTTCAAACAGCAAAATAGTTGGGATTACATTACTGATTAGTACTGTCTTTTATAAAATCCTTTTATAAATTATGATTTCAATAACATTCATAAAGTCCTTCTACTGGTGATAGATGAGACAGAGTATCATTGCAGCCCTTAAATATTGCCTATGTCTACTAATTAGAATGCTTCCCCAAAAGTGGGTGAGCCTAGTACAACTATGAAGTGGCATTAACTCTGAGATGACTATGAAAGTTTGGTCTTAAGACAACATCTGCTCATTTTCCTGTTGTGATCTTAGAGCATCGTTACCCAGAGGGAACTTCAATCAAATATTTCTGAGTTTAATGTTTCTGAAGATTACTTTCATAATTATACTATTTGATTCATGAAATGTTGAAAAAGTCTCCTATGTTTCCCAATCAGAAAGATGAAGATTCACGTCATTCCTCTTCATTCATTAATTCTACTCATGAAGCAATTAATGCTTCCTGAAGAATATATCTATGCTTATGTGTGTAGGTTCTAGAGTCAGATTACTTGGGATTTAGTCTCTGTTCTATTTTATTTTTAGCTTTTGGACTTTTTTTTTTTTTTTTTTTTTTTGAGACGAAGTCTCGCTCTTGTCCCCCAGGCTAGAGTGCAATAGTGCTATCTCGGCTCACTGCAACCTCCGCCTCCTGGGTTCAAGCGATTTTCTTGCCTCTGCCTCCTGAGTAGCTAGGACTACAGGCGCCTGCCACCAAGTCTGTCTAATTTTTGTATTTTTAGTAGAGATGGGGTTTCACCATGTTAGCCAGGCTGGTCTTGAACTCCTGACCTCAGGTGATCCGCCCACCTTGGCCTCCCAAAGTTCTGGGACCACAGCAGTGAGCTACTGTGCCCAGCCAGCTTTTGGACATTGAATAGCACAGTATACAGAAAGTTATTTGCTATATAATTATTACATAGTACTTCCATTAAAAAGGTTATCATGCAGATTAACTGAGTAAATGCATCTCAAACACAGGACAGATCATAATACATAGTGAAGTACTCAGTAAACATTAGTTATTATTTTTGTACTATTCTCATGCTTTTCCTATTGGATGAGCTTTATATATATTTCATTTATACATCTCACTTCGACAATTGCAAAATGAATTCTGACTAAAATACCTTTAGTATTGTTCTCTCCATTTTAATCAAAAGTTAGAGTGATGATGTAAAGGCTTGAAAATCTCCAATGAATTGTAATATCATTTGAAATACATATCCCAATATTTATGTTTGCATATAATGCTCTATTATTTCTGAGCACTATCCCATAACCTCACTGATTTCTTCCACTGTCTCCTTAGTTCATGTTCACTCCATTCCAGCCACTTTGGCATCATTCCTATTCCTGGAATACACCAACCATACATCAAACTCTAAAGATTTCTTCTTGTTTTCTCTGCTTTCCACATTTGCCCCAGATACACAAATAACTCACTCCTTTTTTTTTTTTTTTTGAGATGGAGTCTCGCTCTGTCACCCAGGCTGGAGTGCAGTGGCGCAATCTCGGCTCACTGCAAGCTCCGCCTCCCAGGTTCACGCCATTCTCCTGCCTCAGCCTCTCCGAGTAGCTGGGACTACAGGCGCCCGCCACCACGCCCGGCTAATTTTTTGTATTTTTAGTAGAGACGGGGTTTCACCGTGGTCTCGATCTTCTGACGTCGTGATCCGCCCGCCTCGGCCTCCCAAAGTGCTGGGATTACAAGCGTGAGCCACCGCACCCGGCCATAACTCACTCCTTTACTCCTACATCAACATTTTGTTGTTTGTTGTTTTCAGATGCCAATTTCTTATTGAAATCGTTTTGACCACTTTATTTAAAAAGTTTTCCACAATAAAATTAATTACCCTATAGCCAACCAATCTAATTATAAACAAGTGTGAGAGAGCAGAAACTACTAATGTTAGAAATAAAGATGTAACACTTCACTACAGATCCCACGGACATTAAAAAACTAGTTAAGAAACACTATAAACAACTCTATGTCCACGAATTTAATAATCAAGGTAAAATGTATACATTTCTTAAAAAACAGTCTGCCAAAATTCATACAAGAAAATACGGACAATTGTAATAGACCTACCTTTAGTAAAGATATTGACTCAGTAATTAATAACCTTTCAACAGAAAGTTTTAGGCTCAGATGGATTCACTCATAAATTCTACCAAACATTTAAGTAAGAAATTATACCAAGTCACTATATTTTTTTCCAGAGGACAGAAGCAGAGAGAATACTTCCTAACTCAATTTATGAAGCCAGCATTACCTTAAAAACAAAACCAGAAAAATACATTACAAGAAAATAAGGCTACAGACCAATATCTCTCATGAACACAGATGTGACACTTCTCAACAAAATATTAACAAATGGAATCATACAAAGTATGAAAAGAAGTATATACAACAACCAAGTGGGATTTATCCCAGGTATGCAAATCTGGTTCCCTATTCAAGGATAAATTATTGTAATCCATTACATTAATAGGTTGAATAATAAAAGTCACAAAATAATACTAATATGAAAAAAGAATTTCACAAAATCCAATACCCATTTATGATAAAAACTAAATTAACTAGAAAGAGGGCAGTTTCACAACTTGCTAAAGAATTTCTACAGAAACCTACAGTTAACATCATAAGTAATAGTGAGATACTTAAATCTTTCATGCTAAGATGAAGGAAAAAGCAGAGATATCCTCAATAACCAATGCTTTTCAACATCATACAGGAAGTCCTGGCTAACACAATAAGACAAGAAAATCAAATAAAACATATTCAGATTGGGAAGGAAGAAATAAAATGTCTTTGTTCACAGACGACATGATAATCAATACAGATAATCCAAAAAAAATGGCAAGAAAACTCCTGGAAATAATAAGCAGGTATAGCAATGTTGCAGGATACAGAGGTAATGTACAAAACTCAATCACTTTTCTATATACCAGAAATAAACAAGTGAAATTCAAAGTTAAGCCATAACACCATTTACGTTAGCATTCCAAAATTGAAATACTTAGGTATAAGTCTAACAAAAATATGCACAATCTCTATGTGATGAAGACTACAATGCTCTGATAAAAGTAATTAAAGAACAAAACATAAAGATATTTCATGTTCCTGGCTACAAACAGTCAATATTATCAAGATGTCATTTTTTCTCCTATTATCAAGATGTTAGGTTTTGTCAAGAGTCAATATTATCAAGATGTCCGTTTTTCTCAGCTTGATCTACAGATTCAATGCAATCCAATCAAATCCTAGCAAGCTGTTTTGTGGATACTATCAAACTATTTTAAAATTTATATGGATATGTAAATAATCCAGAATAACTAACACAATACTAAAAGAGAAGAACAAAATTGAAAGACTGACACTAGTCAGCTTTGAGATTGATTATAAAGCTACAGTCATCAAGACAGTGTAACACTGGCAAAAGAAGAGATAAATATATCAAAAGAACAGATTAAGGAATCCAAAAGTAGACCAGCACAAACGTAATCATTTGATATTTGACAAAGGAGCAAAGGCAATACAATAGAGAAAAAGTAATTCAATCTAGACACAAATCTCATACTCTTGAAAAAAATTAACTCAAAATGGATCACAGACAGACCTAAATGTAAATAGAAAAACTATAAAACCAGAAGATAACATCAGAAAAAATCTCCATGATCTTTGGTGTGTTGATGACTTTTTAGATACAAAACCAAAGGCATGATCACTGAAAGAAATAATATATTAGCTGGATTTCATAAATTTTTTAAAAGTCTGCTTCATGAAATACACTGAGAGAATTAAAACATAGGTTACAGACTGAAAGAAAACATTTGCAAAAGACATATATGATAAAGGACTATATCCAAAATATACAAAGAACTCTCAAAACTCAATAATGAGAAAACAACCTTATCAAAAACTATTCCAAGATCTTAACAGATACATCACCAAAGAAGATATACAGATAGCAAACAAGCACAGAAAAAGATGCTCCATATGTCATCAGAAAAATGCAAATTAAAGCAACAATGAGATACCATTACACGTCTATTAGAAAGGCCAAAGTCCAGCACACTGACAACACCAAATGCTAGTGAGGAAATGGAGCAACAGAAACTCTTATTTATTGAATGGTAATGCAAAATTAAAATTGCACACCATGAAAGACATTTTGGCAGTTTCTTACAAAACTAAATGCATTATTACCATACAATTCAGTAACTGTGTTCCTTGGTATACAACCAAAAGATTTGAAAATTATGTATGAGACTATAGTGGTAAATGCATGCTATTATATATTTTCTCACATTCATAGAATATGTGACACCAAGAGCCAAATCTAATGTACACTATGGAATTAGGGTGATAAATAAGTACTGGCTAACCAATTGTAAAAAAAGTACCACTCTCCAGGTGGATGTTTATAATGGGGGGGGTTAAGCACATGTAGGGCAAGGGGTATATGTAAAATCTCTGTACTTACTGTTCAGTTTTGCTGTGAACCTAAAACTGCGAAAAATTGAGTCTGGTAAAACACAACACAACAAAACAATAAAAACAGCTCTTCTCAACCACTGCACCACTGTTCCTGTATTTTCCCTGATTTATTTATTGCTGTATTACTTGTCACTCTCTAATATACTGTATATTTTCAACTTTGTCTATTTTCTTCCAATATTTTTCTTAAAATATAAAGTCCGCTAAGTCAGACTTTTCCCTTCATTTATTTTCTCCTGTATCCTGAATACTTAGTTTTTGGCAGTACTTAGACAGTATACCTTAATTTGTTGAATGTTAAATAAACAAATATGTCAATGAAAGTTAATTGAAAGCTTTAATACATCTTCCAAAAACAAAAGAAAATTTGGCAAGTGGGAAGAAAAGGACAATTACAATATCTTTTCTCCCACCCCAAAAATGTAACTGAGATTGCTTCAATGTGATATACATAATATTCATTTAATCTTCACATTAATCATACATATTAGATGCAGTCATCTTTTTTTTTTTTTACCAAAAAACCACAGAGAGATGTATTTTTTAAAGGTCATATTGAGTTGAAGTGTAAAAATGCAAACGCAGAGAGATTTGGCTTCAGACTGAATGATTTTAACCGCAGCTCCTCTATAGCATTTTGGTATATTCTCTATTTAGAAGGAAGAATTGACCTAGAAATAGGCAACATGGGGTAGAATGAACAAGAGACATTCATCTGGCTTGGAAAATTGGAATAAGTTAGGATTTAAGTGAGAAGAATTATAATAAGGATTCTTAATATATAACCTAGAAAAAAGAATGCTGAATTTAATTTTATCTCAGGGAATTTAATAATCATTTAGTAGAATAAATAATTAGCCTACAGAACACTTTTACCAGATAGCATATTGGTGCACAAATAAATTAGTATCAAAATGCAAATTGTACATCTTAAATTTATGTAATTTTATTTGTCAATTATACCTTAATAAAGCTAGAAAAATAAATATAAAAAATCAAAAAATATCAAAATGCTCAAGCATGAGTACACACCCTTCCCTTCCCCTCCCTTCCTCTCCCTTCCCCTTTCCTCACCCTCCCTCCCTCCCTTCCTCGTTCTTCTCCTTCTCTTTCTTCTCCTCCTCCTCCTTTCTGTTCTTTTTTACTCTCTCTCACACGTTCTTTTTCCAGTAAGACATACCAAGGCACATAAGCAAATAATTATAAGCAGAGCAGTCTTGCTGAACTCAGGTGAGGTGTGAAATTTTGCTACCTCCCACACCCACCATCAACCAAGCAACACTTAGCATGATCCTATGTTATTTAATTCTCCTCAGAAATAGAAACAGTCTGGAAACAACCATTTTAAGCACAATTTAAGCTTAAGAGACACATGGTATTATTTACAACCTGTAATCCTCTATATTTCTAATGATTATTTTTATGAGGCTTAATCTAAAATTAATATATCTGTCTAGTGGACATCTTCACACCTCACACAACACCCACATTCTCACCAAAAGTATTCTTTTGCCTAATAACTTTGTTCATGTCTCCCAGATCTTGAATGCTTATATTCAATTTCTCCTTCATCTAGACTACCACAAAATATGTCAGATGTATCCTTCAGGTATCTTTAAATACAGACACTCCTCTTTTTATACCCTACTTCCATCTCAAGGCCCTATAATTATTAATCTGTATTATTTCCCTGCTTCCAATCTCTTCTCCATCTGCACACTGCCAACACAGTGATGATTCTAAAACACCTAGTGGATAATAACAGCCATTCAATGGTGCTCTGTTACCTATAGGACAAAGTCTAATCCCTTTATCAAGGTCTCCAACTTTTATTAACCTACCACTGTATAATTTTTCAAATTATTCTCACAATTTTCTCCCACATTCTGTAATCCAGTCAGAATAATTACATATCTGGATCATGTCATTGTCTTTGTAGGGCACATATTTATTTGCAGGTTTTCTCTTTTGGTTAAATTTTATTATTCACATTTGCTGTCTAATCAATCATGTATGCTGTAACAAAGCCTTTCCTAACTCTGTTGTGAAACACCCTCTCGCCAGCCCTTCACTGGGCTCCAGGACAGCTTCCTTTATGCTTCGTTATAGACATCAAAGCGCACAATGTAGTTATTCTCTATCAAGAAAATTTTGATGTCAGAAATCATGGGCCATCTTTTCAAAAATGTATGGACTGAGTATATACAATTGTCCTTCAGAAAAGAGAGAGTCATTATATACATATGGGTTCTTACAAATTAATCATTTTTTCTAATTCATTAAATTTAAAATGTCATTTGTTTAAAAAGACACCATTAGTTTACACACTAATAAGAAAGGGAAAAAAGTGTTGCAATTAAGTTATGACATGTATTGAACATGAGACTCCCCAATTAAAGAATGTTAAAATACAAAAATATTTGGCCACATAAATGTCTTCTTTTGAGAAGTGTATGTTCATATCCTTTGCCCACTTTTTGATGGGGCTGGAGAGGCTGTGGAGAAATAGGAATGCTTTTACACTGTTAGTGGGAATGTAAATTAGTTCAACCATTGTGGAAAACAGTGTGTTGATTTCTAAAGGAGCTAGAACCAGAAATACCATTTGATGCAGCAATCCAATTACTGGGTATATACCCAAAGGATTATAAATCATTCTACTATAAAGACACATGCACATGTATGTTTATTGCAGCATTATTTACAATAGCAAAGACTTGGAACAAACCCAAATGCCCATCAATGTTAGACTGGATAAAGAAAATGTGGCTCATATATACCATGGACTACTATGCAGCCATAAAAAAGAATGAGTTCATGTCCTTTGCAGGGTCATGGATGACCCCAGAAGCCATCTCAGCAAACTAACACAGGAATAGAACACCAGACATTGCATGCTCTTACGCATAAGTGGTAATTGAACAATGAGAACACATGGACACAGGGAGGGGAACATCACATACTGGCGTCTGTCGGGAGGTGTGGGACAAGGGGAGGGAGAGCATTAGGACAAATACTGAATGCAGGCAGGGCTTAAAATCTAGATGACAGGTTGATAGGTGCAACAAACCACCCTGACACATGTATACCTATGTAACAAACCTCCATGTTCTGCACATGTATGTCAGAACTTAAAGTAAAATTTAAAAATAAAAATATACATATATATATAAAGATTGTCTTAAAATTGATAAAATATGATACTATATTTTGAATGCTAAATACTGTTCAGGGAGGAAGCAATAATCAGAAATGTTTTCAATCAGTTTTAAATTGCTTAAAGAAGATCCTTGTTTAAAATTTTGTTAAATAAAAGGACGGGGGTAAGCAAACAACATAGATGTAGTTAATTTCAGATTTTCAACCTCACAATTGCAGGTATTTATTGTAATTGCAATTAAACATTTTAAATCACTTGAAACAAGTAAAATTCTCTACTACAATATGATAATTATGAATATGCAAATAAAACATAATGTAAAAACACACAAGCAAAAAAAAAAAAAAAAAGAAGCCCAACTATCTAATGGTGTTAGAGTGGAAATTGTCAGAAAGAAGATGTTAAAAATTAGAAATTTTAATGTTATCACATATAAATAATATATTATAATTTAAAAATTATATATAGATATGTATATGTTTAAGTATATGATAAAATTATTAAATGAAGTATTTAAGTGGATAGTTCTCTTATTTAACTACATATCTAAAATTTGATTGGGGAATTTAGGGTTTTTTATTAGGAAGTTATTTTTATTAAAATATTAAATATATAGACATATATGTATATTAATTTTGAATTTACAGAGCTGAGGACATTGCCCATGAAAAATACGTTTTAAAGAAAAGTTTCATTGCTGAAATATATAATTATGCTAAAAAACATTTAATTGATACAATAGAAACGAAAGAAATATATTAAGAGGTCTGGCATAGTACTTTATTAAAATCAAGTGATTAACTGTGCTAAATATAAGAATATAAAATTAGGCCGGATGCAGTGGCTCATGCCTGTAATCCTAGCACTTTGGGAGGCTGAGGCGGGCAGATCACGAGGTCAGGAGATTAAGACCATCCTGGCTAACACAGTGAAACCCCGTCTCTACTAAAAATACAAAAAAATTAGCCGGGCGTGGTGGCGGGCACCTGTAGTCCCAGCTACTCAGGAGGCTGAGGCAGGAGAATGGTGTGAAGCTGGGAGGCGGAGCTTGCAGTGAGCCGAGATTGCGCCACTGCACCCCAGCCTGGGCAACAGAGCGAGACTCCGTCTCAGAAAAAAAAAAAAAAAAAGAATATAAAATTAGAAAATTATTTATGTTACTGAAGGGTGCATCTTCAGAAAATTAGAATGAAATACTAGAATATGTAGAGTAAAACACCTGAGAAACACACATATATAATACATACACACACCTATAGATAAGCAAATCACAGAGCGATAGATTGATTGATTGATAGATGAGATTGAATTAGCTGCTGTATAAGAAAAAATAGAAAAAAAATAACTCTTCAAACTGAAGTGCCAATAGGCCAACAGGTGGCATAAAAGAAATGTCTGCTAAATTACTAGTCATGGCTGAGTTAAACTAAAAAAGATACAGATATACGGTAAATCTTAAAATTCCAAGATACAACTTATGTGTAAATGTTTTGGAAAACTTTTTTTTTTTTTTTTTACAGCCACATTTACCAGCAGACAGTCTTATTAAAGCATGTGACTGTCCAATGGTAGCCATGTCAGGAACTTATATAAAGAGAATTATATTCTGCAACAAAAAATATCCCTTGGAACATGCATTGCATTGTAAAAAATGTGTTCTAGAGTGAGTCATATGTTATAAAAGAGATTTGGAGTGAGGTGGTCCTGAATACATAGCCTAGATATTCCAATAATCAACCCTATTTACTTGAGAGAATTACTAAACATTGAGATTTGGTATCTTCATTGATAAAATCAAGGTACTAATAGCTGCTTAAAGTTTTGTTGAGAAGATTAATTGTATATATAGATATATATACAATATATAGATATATCTGAAATTCACAAATACACAAAAAGACTAACACACAAAACTTCATAATTATTGTTTCTCTTTGCCTTTGTAATTATGACAATTGTTTATAAACTGATCTAAAAAGCAAACTCTTTCAGAATTTTGAAAGCTTATAAAAATTTGTTTTAAATGTCAATGAAATAAGTCTAAAAAGCATAATTCATGATTAATGTCCAACTTTTTGAAATTAATCTTTATACTCATTTTCTTGCCCTGTGGTATGCTATATTAATTATCCTTGAAAATTTCTGGCATTTGGAATGGTTTTATATAAATTCTTAACATTCTTACTTTTTTATTTAATTTAAATGAACCACTGATGAACTGTGAAGGTGTAAGTGGAGTCTTAGAATGACTGTATCTGTTTTAATTATTGGGTGAGAAAATAATGTCAAATTTGTTTAAGAGATAGGCCATTGGGTTTCTGATACTTATGAATAATGGAATCATCATTTTTGAGAGTTAGGACACGAGTGTGTGTGTATTTGTAAGGATAGAGATGCAAAAAAGAGTTTCCCATCAGAGAAAAGCCCAGGACTTGAGAGCTTCACTGCTGAAATTTACCAAAAATTTAAAGAACTAATGTCAATCCTACTCACACTATTTCAAAAAAGTGAGGAAGAGGAAATACTTACAAACTTATTCTATAATACTAGCATTACCCAAACACGAAAACCAGACAAAAACACAATAACAACAAAACCTATAGGCCAATATTGTGATGAATCTAGATTCGAAAATCACAAACAAAATCCTAACATGTGAAACTGAACAACATATTAAAAAGTTCATTTACCATGATCAAGTGGAATTTGTCCCAGTGATGCAAGAATGGTTAAACATATGCAATGTACACAACATAGGCAAATCAATAAACGTCACATCAACAGAATGAAGGACAAAAAAAGTGATCATTTGAACACATGCAGAAAAAGCATCCAATAAAATTCAACATCCCTTCATGATACAAAAAAACTGGGTATGGAAGAGCATACCTAACATGATAAAGGCCATATATGACAAACCCACAGATAAAATTTTACCGAACGGGAAAAACTGAAAGCCTTTTCTCTAAGACCTCAGACAACGCAAGGACGCTTGCTTTCACCACGTTTTTCAGCACAGCACTAGAAGTCTTAGCCAGAGCAATTAGACAAAGAAATAAAAGGCATTCAAACTGAAAAGGAGGATACATTTTCTTTCTTTGCAAATTACATGATCTTATATATATAGAAAAACCTACAGACACCAGCAAGAAACATCTACAATTGAAGACTAAATTTAGTAGAGTTGTAGAACACAAAACCAACATACAAAAATTAATAGTGTTTCTATATATCAATAAAAAAGTAACTGAAAAAGAAGTTAAGAAAGTGATCTTATGCACAACAGCTACAAAAAATAAAATGAGACACTTAGTAACAAATTTATCCAAGAAGGTGAAAAATCTTTACAATAAAAATTATAAAACACTAATAAAAATATTAAAGAAAATGCAATAAAATGGAAAGATATTCCATATTTATATTTTAGAAGTATCAATATTGATAAAATGTCAACACTACCCAAAACATTCTACAGATTCAATACAATTCCTATCAAAATACCAATGAACTACCTTCACAATATAGAAATAGCAATCCTAAAATGTACATAGAAATAAAAATAACCAAGAGTTACAAATAGCCAAAGCAATCGTGAGTGAAAAGAATATACCTGGAGGCATCACATTACCTGACTTCAAATTACACTACAAATTTATAGTAACCAAAGCAGCATGGTACTGGCATCAAAACAGACACATAGACTAATAGAATTGAATAGTGAACCCAGAAATAAATCCATGCATTTCAGTCAACTCATTTTTGACAAAGGTGCAGAAAACATAAATTGAGGAATAATCTTTTCAAAAACTGTTTCTGGGATAACTGGGTATCTGTATGCAAAAGAGTAAAACTATACCTCTATCTCTTACCACGTACAAATATCAAATGAGCGGCCGGGCGCGGTGGCTCACGCTTGTAGTCCCAGCACTTTGGGAGGCCGAGGCGGGCGGATCACGAGGTCAGGAGATCGAGACCACGGTGAAACCCCGTCTCTATTAAAAATACGGAAAATTGGCCGGGCGTGGTGGCGGGCGCCTGTAGTCCCAGCTACTCGGAGCGGCTGAGGCAGGAGAATGGCGTGAACCCGGGAGGCGGAGCTTGCAGTGAGCCGAGATTGCGCCACTGCACTCCAGCCTGGGTGACAGAGCGAGACTCCGTCTCAAAAAAAAAAAAAAAATCAAATGAGCATGGATTAAATAATTAAATGTAATACCAGAAACTATGAAACGTCTACAGAAAAACATTGGAGAAAATACCCAGGACATTTGTTCAAGCAAAGATTTCTTGAGTAGTACCTCAAAAGCATAAGCAAGCAAAGCAAAATTGGACCAATGGAATCATATGAAGCTTCAAAGCTTCTGTACAGCAGAGAAAACAATTGACAAAATGAAGAGACACCTATATAATGGGAAAAATATATTTGCAAACTACTCTACTGACAAAAAGTTAATAACCAGAATATATAAGGAACTCAAATAATCTAATGGCAAAAATAAAACCACAAATATTCTGGTTAAAAAATGAGAAAATATCTGAACAGGTATTTTTACAAGAAGATATACAAATAGCCAACATGCATATGAAGAAATTCTCAACATCAGTAATAATCAGTAAAAGGCAAACAAAAACTACAATGAGTTGTCATCCCATCCCACTTAAAATGTCTGTTATCAAGAAAGATGAATAATAATGAACACTAGAGAGGATGAGGATAAAGGTGAAAGCATGTACACTGATGGAGGTGTGTATAAATTAGTAGAGCCACTATGGGAAACAATATATAAGTTCCCCAAAAATCTAAAAGTATAACTACCATATGATGCAGCAATTTCACTGCTACATTAATATCTAAAAATAATAAACGCAGTATACAAAAAAGGCATCTGCATTCCCATGTTTTTGCAGCACTGTTCACAATAGCAAAGGCCTAGAATCAACCAAATGTCCGACAACAGATGAATGGATAAAGAAAAGAGAGTGCATATAGACGAAGGAATATTATTCAGCCATAAAAAGAGTAGAAAATTTACAACAACATGGATGGAACTGGAAGACATTAAGTGAAATAAGTTAGGCACAGAAATACAAATATTGCATGTTCTCAATCATGAAGATTGATGGTTACCAGAGGCTGGGAAGGTAGTGCAAAGGAAAGGATAAAGACTGATTGGTTAATGGGTACAAAAATACAGCTAGAAGAAAGAAGACCTAGTGTTCAGTAGCACAATAGGGCAACTATAGTCAAAAATAATGTATTATATATTTCAAAATAATTAAAGAACTGTCTTTGAAACGTTACCAATACAAATAAATTATCATTACACATGGTATGATTATATCAAAATGTCACATGTACTTCATAAATATGTACAACTATAATGTACCCATGAAAATTAAAAATAAAAAACAAATATGGATGAGAAATAAAGGGTTAAAACAAAACAAACAACAATGAAACCAAAAAATCAGCCAAGACACACAAATACAGTTTGAGTATGTACAAATATTTTCAAAGGATAGTGAACATTCACCCCCCCGTTTAATGCTGTATCATCAACACTGCACCTATAAAAGTATGTTTCTTTTCAGAATCTCCTCATATTTTAGGTATCATGACGTAACGCATGTGTCCCTTTGAGGGATCTAATATCATTTGTGTTTTTAAATATTTTATAATAATTTGTTGTTTCATTTGCCATATGAGTGATTAAAACTTTAAGCTAAAAAGTATCTGAGAAAGGTCTCAATCAATTTTGAGATTTATTTCGCCAAGGTTGAGGATGTGTCTGGGAAAAAGGAACACAAAACCACAGGAACATCTGTGACCCTGCTTTTTCCAAAGAGGGTTTTGGGATGTCAATATTTAAACAGGAATGAGCAGGCAGCAGGGGAAAAAGGAAGAAAAAAAAAGAGAGATAGGAAGGTATATAAAATGGGCAAGAGTTGCATTCATTTGAATCTTTGATCGGCACTCACTGAATATAAATTTTACATGTCAAAGGCAGGGTAGAATACTCATTATGCATTTGTCTCGCACTCAGTGAATATGTTTTTCACATAAGATAAACACAGAGTAAAAGAAGCAGTCAGATATGCATTTGTCTTAGTTGAGCAAAGGAATGATTTCCAGTTCTGTCCTTTGTCCTATACCTGTGAAGATAAGCTGTTAATTTGCATTGTAAGGGTGAAATTCAACAGAACTGTTTTTGAGTAAAGATCATGGAGCCCACAAGGAATTTCCCTGTGAGTTAATTGTGAGGGAGGTATGTTGTCTTTTATCTTTGTAGCCATCTATTTAGGAACAAAATGGGAGGCAGGTTTGCTCAACGCAGTTCCCATACTTGACTTTTCCCTTTGACATAGTGAGTTTGGGGTCCCAAGATTTTTATTTTCCTTCCACAAAACACTCAGATGTCCTCAGAAGAGACACTTTTTATATCCGCCTAAGCACTGCCACTTAATTGGAAAAGATAACCCCATTTTATTTCCATGCCTCTCTTGACATATCATATCATAATGTATACAATCATTTTTCTTTAATAGGGGCAGAGACCTACGTTTTCCTTTGTAATGTGGAAAAACAATGTTTTAAATAATTGCACTGTATAAACTCATCAAGTTGCATTCCCAGTAAGTCCCAGAATAAAAGGCTGAGCTAATTTATATTAGGTCATTTAGCTTGAGTCCAAGGTATAATTCTCAAGTTGTTTTTTGTTTTTGTTTGTTTGTTTGTTTTTGTCCTTACAGTTGTAGTGCTTAGCTCATTTCATTGTTCGTTGCTAGGATTTCCTCTGTCTGGTTTTGACATTCCACGAGCAACTTACCAAAGGACTGACAGTTGTTGAACATGATGCTAAAATAAGCTAACAGAATTTTCACATTGACTTGAACTGAAAACACACACACACACACACACACACACACAAACTGAATTTATTTTTTTGCTATCACTGTCAAACTTTTTTGTATTTTCATTACTAAAAAAGTTATAAGTTGACTTATTTTATTCTCATTGTTATGTTTTTTTTTTTGAGACGGAGTCTTGCTCTGTCGCCCCAGCTGGAGTGCAGTGGCGTGATCATGGCTCACTGCAAGCTCTGCCACCCGGGTTCATGCCATTCTCCTGCGTCAGCCTCCCAAGTAGCTGGGACTACAGGTGCCCGCCACCACGCCCAGCTAATTTTTTTTGTACTTTGTAGTAGAGACGGGGTTTCACCTTGTTAGCCAGGATGGTCTCGATCTCCTGACCTCGTGATCTGCCCACCTCGGCCTCCCAAAGTGTTGGGATTACAGGCGTGAGCCACCGTGCCCAGCCTTGTTATGGTTTTAATGTTAACACATATGGCTAAAGGACAAATCACCAAAAATACTTCTTATATATGAAAATATATATGTCTTTAGTAATGGTTAAGAGGTGCCAAAGGAGAAAAAAAAACAAATAATATATTTATACCAGTTTTTTTTTTCAACTTTAATATGTGCCTTAATATAGTTAGAGAAGTTTAAAAATGTACAAAGAAATTGTTCTTCATTGTTTAAAAGAGCCAGAAACAAAAAGTTCTGTTGACATGTTCAGTATTTTCTTTTCCTAAGAGACAATAACGGTCATGTTTTGATTGCCACAGTTTCTACCTGCGGAATCTTTCATAACTCCATCTTCTGCTTTAAATAAGACATCTACATTCCAAGTTGAAGATCCAAGCTGCAAAGAATGCACATAACTTTGGTATTCGTATTAATTTTTCACATCTACATATATTATTTTCTTGATAAAATGCATGTACGAACAAAAGAAATTATAGAAAGAAGACCATGTTGTAAATTGTGCGTGCATTGTCTCCCAAATATTTTCCTACTTTTTAATTCTAGAAGATGACCAGATTCTAAGTTAACTGAATTTCATTCAACAAATTATTATTTTTTTTTATTTTTAGTTTTTTTTTTATTATTATACTTTGTTTTAGGGTACATGTGCACAATGTGCAGGTTTGTTACATATGTCTCCATTACTGATGACTGTACTTTAACAGTTGATCCCTGGATTTATTTTGCATTCTTTACATGTGTTCACTATAAAAGCTGATCATATTTCTGAATCACTAAAGGAAGATAAGAGCAACAAATATAGCCAAATTATACAAGGAAGAAAGAAAGGAAGGGTGTGAAGAAAGCAGAGAAAGGGGAAAATACTAAAAAAAATTAAATTAAAACAAGTATATATGATCTTCTTTTTTTTTTTTTTGAGATGGAGTCTCGCTCTGTCACCCAGGCTGGAGTGCAGTGGCACGATCTCGGCTCACTGCAAGCTCCGCCTCCCGGGTTCACGCCATTCTCCTGCCTCAGCCTCTCCGAGTAGCTGGGACTACAGGCGCCCACCACCATGCCCGGCTAATTTTTTGTATTTTTAGTAGAGACGGGGTTTCACTGTGTTCTCGATCTCCTGACCTCGTGATCCGCCCACCTCAGCCTCCCAAAGTGCTGGGATTACAGGCGTGAGCCACCGCGCCCGGCCAAGTATATATGATCTTGATAAATGGAAACTTGTTAAATTCCCCCAGGTAAAAGATAATGTATAGATCTTAAATTTAAAAACAAAAAGAAGTTTTATTCTGTTTACAAAAATATTTTTTAAATGAATCAAAATGTTAAAAAAAATCCAACAAAGATAAAGGGATTTTAACATATATGCCAGGTAGATTCTAATAAACATACCAAAAATTATGTAAAGTGCATAGAGAAAACTTCCCTTCCAGGCTTGATACTTAATCTGTCAATTTTTCCCCTACCTTTCCTTGAAAAAAATAACAAGTGTCCTTAGTTTCTGGCTTATTCCTATATGTTTGCATTAGACATATAGAAACATGTATGCAAAAGATACATGTATAGATAAATATGTGGTATATAGCAGTTTAGTAGTTCTCAAAATGTAATTAACGGAGCCTTAGGAATACTCATTACTCTTTCAGGAGTTTTTTTTTCATTTTTATTCTGTTTTAATTATATAGTGCATAATTAAGTAAAGCACTATTTTTCAAATAGGCAATGAATGTTACTATAAACAATATATGAGTAAAATATCCATTTGTGTGCAAGGTAAACCAATTAAATTTAACATAAGAGTATAAACTTTTTGTAAATATGATTTTACGTTGCAAATAACTTTCAGAAAATAATACTCGTCAACTTTTTATAGTGTCAAGTAAAAATTTTTACAATTATCTGAATAAGTTATTAAAATACTATCTTTTCCAACTATGTATTTTTTGTGAGGATATACTTTCTTACTACTCTTCAAACAAAACAACATATCACAACAGATTGAATGTAGAAACAAATATGAGTATCCAGTTATCTTCTCTCAAGCCAAAAACTAAAAATATTTTTAAATATATAAAATAATACCACTCTGTCACTAATGTTTTATTTGGAAAATATAAAGTTTTAAAACAACTATTGTGTTAACATGTAACAGAAATATTATTGTTGCTTTTACATTACTTAAAATTGTGTAATTTAAAATTTCTCAAATTTAATTTCTATTGTGATATATATTAGGAAAACAAAAGGTCTTTGAGTCTGCCATAATTTAAAAATCGTAATGAGAATCTGAAACTAAAATGTTTGAAAGCCATCAGCATAGTGATTAAGAGCATGGCTTCCAGGGTCACATTTTTTGTTTTCACAAGCCAGCTCCACCATTTTCTAGTTAGCTAGTTTTGACTGTTACTGAAGTTCTCTGTGTCATATCCTTATCTGTTAACATGATAATAATAGAAGCTACCTGATACTAGAATTCGGGAGAAATTTCCCCTGTGCTGTGACAGTTAATTTTATGTGTCAACTTAACTGAGTTAATTCCCAGACATCTGGTAAAATATTATTACTATTGAGTGGGTCTGCAAGGATGTTTCTGGAAGAGATTGGCATTTGTATCAGTAGACTGAGTAAAGAAGATCTACACTCACTAATGTGAAAGTGCATCATTTAATCCACTGAGGGACAAAATAGAAAAAAAAAAGCTAGAGGAAGGGTAAATTCTCTGTGTTTTCTTGAATTGGGACATCCATCTTCTCCAACCTTAGGACATGGGAGTTTCTAGTTTTCCCACTATATGGTCTTAGAACTCCAAGACTTACACCAGAACCACTTCTTGCACCCCAAACATTCTCCCCTACCCCTATTCTCAGGCCTTTGGCCTTAGACTGAATTGCACCATCAGTATTTCTGGTTTTCCAGCTTACAGACAGCATTCATGAGACTTCTTGGCCTCCATACTCAGGTGAGTCAATTCTCACAAGAAATTTATCCATCCATTCGTCTATCTATCTATCTATCTATCTATCTATCTATCTATCATCTATCTATCTATATCTATCATCTATCTCATCTATCTACTATCTATCTATCAATTATCTGTCTATCTATATACCTACCTACCTACCTACCCATCTATCCATCCGTCCATCCATCCTATTTGTTCTGTTTCTCTGGAGAACTTCATCTAACACACGTGTGTTAAGTATTTTAATGTTACATGGCACAAAAAAATTGTAACTACAAAATCATGACTTCAGCTTGGATATTAAGAAGGTATAAAAAGGATAAATTAAAACCAAAGTAAGTAGAAGAAATTAAGCAATCAAAATAGAAGCAGAAGTAAATTAAATAAAACTGGGTAAATAGATACATTTCAAAGGTGATTTTGTGAAAAGAAATAAAATTAATACACCTTTAGACAGAATGAAAAAAAAGAAATACAAATTAACAATATAAGAAATAAAACAGGGAGCATCACTTTGGATACCACAGATATTAAAAGACTAGTAAGAGAATATTAAAAACAACTTTATATCAATAAATTTGATAACTTTAAAAAATATGTTTCTTGAAATAGAAAGATTTGTAAAACTAACTAAAGAATTAGAAAAACCTGAAAAAAGGATCACTTGAGCCCAGGAGTTCAAGACCAGCCTGGGCAATATAGCGAGACCTCGTCTTTACTAAAACTTCTAAAAATTAGCCTGGTGTGGTGGTGTACACCTGTGGTCCCAGCCACTGGGGAGGCTAAGGCAGGAGGATCGTTTGGGCCCAGGAGTTTGAGGCTTCAGTGAGCCTTGGTGACAAAGTGAGACCCTGTCTCAAAAAATATAAATAAATAAAAATTTTTAAATTAGCTTTATATTGTTTTATATTTAAATCACAAAGTTCTCACAAGGATAGAGGTTGTTGAGGGTGGAGCCAAGATGGCCGAATAGGAACAGCTCCGGTCTCCAGCTCCCAGCCCCAGCGACACAGAAGACGGATGATTTCTGCATTTCTGCTTGAGGTACCGGTTTCATCTCACTAGGGAGTGCCTAACAGTGGGTGCAGGACAGTCGGTGAAGCGCACTGTGCGCGAGCCGAAGCAGGGCGAGGCATTACCTCACTCGGGAAGCGCAAGGGGTCAGGGAGTTCCCTTTCCTAGTCAAAGAAAGGGGAAACAGACGGCACCTGGAATATCGGGTCAGTCCCACCCCAATACTGCGCTTTTCCAACGGGCCTGGAAAACGGCACACTAGGAGATTGTGTCCCGCACCTGGCTTGGAGGGTCCTGTGCCCACAGAGTCTCGCTGATTGCTAGCACAGCAGTCTGAGAGCAAGCTGCAAGGCGGCAGCGAGGCTGGGGGAGGGGCGCCCGCCATTGCCCAGGCTTGCTTAGGTAAACAAAGCAGCCAGGAAGCTCGAACTGGGTGGAGCCCACCACAGCTCAAGGAGGCCTGCCTGCCTCTATAGGCTCCACCTCTGGGGGCAGGGCACAGACAAACAAAAACTCAGCAAGAACCTCCACAGACTTAAAGGTCCCTGTCTGACTGACAGCTTTGAAGAGAGTAGTGGTTCTCCCAGCACGCAGCTGGAGATCTGAGAACGGACAGACTGCCTCCTAAAGTGGGTCCCTCACCCCTGAGCAGCCTAACTGGGAGGCACCCCCCCAGTAGGGACAGACTGACATCTCATTCAACCGGGTACGCCTCTGAGACAAAACTTTCAGACGAACTATCAGACAGCTGAATTTGTGGTCTCACGAAAATCCGCTGTTCTGCAGCCACCGCTGCTGACACCCAGCCAAACAGGGTCTGGAGTGGACCTCTAGTAAACTCCAACAGACCTGCAGCTGAGGGTCCTGTCTGGTAGAAGGAAAACTAACAAACAGAAAGGACATCCACACCAAAAACCCATCTGTACATCACCATCATCAAAGACCAAAAGTAGATAAAACCACAAAGATGGGGAAAAAACAGAACAAAAAAACTGGAAACTCTAAAAAACAGAGCAGCTCTCCTCCTCCAAAGGAACGCAGTTCCTCACCAGCAACGGAACAAAGCTGGATGGAGGATGACTTTGATGAGTTGAGAGAAGAAGGCTTCAGACGATCAAACTACTCTGAGCTACGAGAGGAAATTCAAAACAATAGCAAAGAAGTTAAAAACTTTGAAAAAATATTAGAAGAATGGATAACTAGAATAACCAATGGAGAGAAGGGCTTAAAGGAGCTGATGGAGCTGAAAGCCAAGTTTCGAGAACTACGTGAAGATTGCAGAAGCCTCAGTAACAGATGCGATCAACTGGAAGAAAGGGTATCGCTGATGGAAGATGAAATGAATGAAATGAAGAGAGAAGGGAAGTTTAGAGAAAAAAGAATAAAAAGAAATGAACAAAGCCTCCGAGAAATTTGGGACTATGTGAAAAGACCAAACCTACGTCTGATTGGTGTACCTGAAAATGATGGGGAGAATGGAACCAAGTTGGAAAACACTCTGCAAGATATTATCCAGGAGAACTTCCCCAATCTAGCAAGGCAGGCCAGCATTCAGATTCAGGAAATACAGAGAACGCCACAAAGATACTCCTTGAGAAGGGCAACTCCAAGACACATAATTGTCAGATTCACCAAAGTTGAAATGAAGGAAAAAATGTTAAGGGCAGCCAGAGAGAAAGGTCGGGTTACCCACAAAGGGAAGCCCATCAGACTAACAGCTGATCTCTCAGCAGAAACTCTACAAACCAGAAGAGAGTGGGGGCTGATATTCAACATTCTTAAAGAAAAGAATTTTCAACCCAGAATTTGCTATCCCGCCAAACTAAGCTTCATAAGTGAAGGAGAAATAAAATACTTTACAGACAAGCAAACGCTGAGTGATTTTGTCACCACCAGGCCTGCCCTAAAAGAGCTCCTGAAGGAAGCACTAAACATAGAAAGGAACAACCGGTACCAGCCACTGCAAAAACATGCCAAATTGTAAAGACCATCGAGGCTAGGAAGAAACAATAGCAACTAACGAGCAAAATAACCAACTAACATCATAATGACAGGATCAGATTCACACATAACAATATTAACGTTAAATGTAAATGGGCTAAATGCTCCAATCAAAAGACACAGACTGGCAAACTGGATAAGGAGTCAGGACCCATCAGTGTGCTGTATTCAGGAAACCCATCTCACGTGCAGAGACACACATAGACTCAAAATAAAGGGATGGAGGAAGATCTATCAAGCAACTGGAAAACAAAAAAAGGCAGGGGTTGCAATCCTAGTCTCTGATAAAATAGACTTTAAACCAACAAAGATCAAAAGAGACAAAGAAGGCCATTACATAATGGTAAAGGGATCAATTCAACAAGAAGAGCTAACTATCCTAAATATATATGCACCCAACACAGGAGCACCCAGATTCATAAAGCAAGTCCTGAGTGACCTACAAAGGGACTTAAACTCCCACACAATAATAATGGGAGATTTTAACACCCCACTGTCAACATTAGACAGATCAACGAGACAGAAAGTTAACAAGGATATCCAGGAATTGAACTCAGCTCTACATAAAGTGGACCTAATAGACATCTACAGAACTCTCCACCCCAAGTCAACAGAATATACATTTTTTTCAGCACCACACCACACCTATTCCAAAATTTACCACATAGTTGGAAGTAAAGCTCTCCTCAGCAAATGTAAAAGAACAGAAATTAGAACAAACTGTCTCTCATACCACAGTGCAATCAAACTAGAACTCAGGATTAAGAAACTCACTCAAAACCGCTCAACTACATGGAAACTGAACAACCTGCTCCTGAATGACTATTGGGTACATAATGAAATGAAGGCAGAAATAAAGATGTTCTTTGAAACCAACGAGAACAAAGACACAACATACCAGAATCTCTGGGACACATTCAAAGCAGTGTGTAGAGGGAAATTTATAGCACTAAATGCCCACAAGAGAAAGCAGGAAAGATCCAAAATTGACACCCTAACATCACAATTAAAAGAACTAGAAAAGCAAGAGCAAACACATTCAAAAGCTAGCAGAAGGCTAGAAATAACTAAAATCAGAGCAGAACTGAAGGAAATAGAGACACAAAAAACCCTTCAAAAAATTAATGAATCCAGCAGCTGGTTTTTTGAAAAGATCAACAAAATTGATGGACCGCTAGCAAGACTAATAAAGAAGAAAAGAGAGAAGAATCAAATAGATGCAATAAAAAACGAAAAAGGGGATATCACCACCGATCCCACAGAAATGCAATCTACCATCAGAGAATACTACAAACACCTCTATGCAAATAAACTAGAAAATCTAGAAGAAATGGATAAATTCCTTGACAAATACACCCTCCCAAGACTAAACCAGGAAGAAGTTGAATCTCTGAATAGACCAATAACAGGTTCTGAAATTGTGGCAATAATCAATAGCTTACCAACCAAAAAGAGTCCAGGACCTGACGGATTCACAGCTGAATTCTACCAGAGGTACAAGGAGGAACTGGTACCATTCCTTCTGAAACTATTCCAATCGATAGAAAAAGTGGGAATCCTCCCTAACACATTTTATGAAGCCAGCATCGTCCTGATACCAAAACCTGGCAGAGACATAACCAAAAAAGAGAATTTCAGACCAATATCCTTGATGAACATTGATGCAAAAATCCTCAATAAAATACTGGCAAACCGAATCCAGCAGCACATCAAAAAGCTTATCCACCATGATCAAGTGGGCTTCATCCCTGGAATGCAAGGCTGGTTCAACATACGCAAATCAATAAATGTAATCCAGCATATAAACAGAACCAAAGACAAAAACCACATGATTATCTCAATAGATGCAGAAAAGGCCTTTGACAAAATTCAACAACGCTTCATGCTAAAAACTCTCAATAAATTAGGTATTGATGGGACGTATCTCAAGATAATAAGAGCTATCTATGACAAACCCACAGCCAATATCATACTGAATGGGCAAAAACTGGAAGCATTCCCTCTGAAAACTGGCACAAGACAGGGATGCCCTCTCTCACCGCTCCTATTCAACATAGTGCTGGAAGTTCTGGCCAGAGCAATCAGGCAGGAGAAGGAAATAAAGGGTATTCAACTAGGAAAAGAGGAAGTCAAATTGTCCCTGTTTGCAGATGACATGATTGTATATCTAGAAAACCCCATTGTCTCAGCCCAAAATCTCCTTAAGCTGATTAGCAACTTCAGCAAAGTCTCAGGATACAAAATTAATGTACAAAAATCACAAGCATTCTTGTACACCAATAACAGACAAACAGAGAGCCAAATCATGAGTGAACTCCCATTCACAATTGCTTCAAAGAGAATCAAATACCTAGGAATCCAACTTACAAGGGATGTGAAGGACCTCTTCAAGGAGAACTACAAACCACTGCTCAATGAAATCAAAGAGGATACAAACAAATGGAAGAACATTCCATGCTCATGGGTTGGAAGAATCAATATCGTGAAAATGGCCATACTGCCCAAGGTAATTTATAGATTCAATGCCATCCCCATCAAGCTACCAATGACTTTCTTCACAGAATTGGAAAAAACTACTTTAAAGTTCATATGGAACCAAAAAAGAGCCCGCATCGCCAAGTCAATCCTAAGCCAAAAGAACAAAGCTGGAGGCATCACCCTACCTGACTTCAAACTATACTACAAGGCTACAGTAACCAAAACAGCATGGTACTGGTACGACAACAGAGACATAGATCAATGGAACAGAACAGAGCCCTCAGAAATGACGCCGCATAGCTACAACTATCTGATCTTTGACAAACCTGACAAAAACAAGAAATGGGGAAAGGATTCCCTATTTAATAAATGGTGCTGGGAAAACTGGCTAGCCATATGTAGAAAGCTGAAACTGGATCCCTTCCTTACACCTTATACAAAAATTAATTCAAGATGGATTAAAGACTTATATGTTAGACCTAAAACCATTAAAATCCTACAAGAAAACCTAGGCAATACCATTCAGGCCATAGGCGTGGGCAAGGACTTCATGTCTAAAACACCAAAAGCAATGGCAACAAAAGCCAAAATCGACAAATGGGATCTCATTAAACTAAAGAGCTTCTGCACAGCAAAAGAAACTATCATCAGAGTGAACAGGCAACCTACAGAATGGGAGAAAATTTTTGCAACCTACTCATCTGACAAAGGGCTAATATCCAGAATCTACAATGAACTCAAACAAATTTACAAGAAAAAAACAAACAACCCCATCAAAAAGTGGGCAGAGGACATGAACAGACACTTCTCAAAAGAAGACATTTATGCAGCCAGAAAACACATGAAGAAATGCTCATCATCACTGGCCATCAGAGAAATGCAAATCAAAACCACAGTGAGATACCATCTCACACCAGTTAGAATGGCCATCATTAAAAAATCAGGAAACAATAGGTGCTGGAGAGGATGTGGAGAAATAGGAACACTTTTACACTGTTGGTGGGACTGTAAACTAGTTCAACCATTGTGGAAGTCAGTGTGGCGATTCCTCAGGGATCTCGAACTAGAAATACCATTTGACCCAGCCATCCCATTACTGGGTATATACCCAAAGGACTATAAATCATGCTGCTATAAAGACACATGCACACGTATGTTTATTGCAGCACTATTCACAATAGCAAAGAGTTGGAACCAACCCAAATGTCCAACAACGATAGACTGGATTAAGAAAATGTGGCACATATACACCATGGAATACTATGCAGCCATAAAAAATGATGAGTTCGTGTCCTTTGTAGGGACATGGATGAAACTGGAAAACATCATTCTCAGTAAACTATCGCAAGGACAAAAAACCAAACACCGCATGTTCTCACTCATAGGTGGGAATTGAACAATGAGAACTCATGGACACAGGAAGGGGAACATCACACTCCGGGGACTGTTGTGGGGTGGGGGGAAGGGGGAGGTACAGCATTAGGAGATACACCTAATGCTAAATGACGAGTTAATGGGTGCAGGAAATCAACATGGCACATGCATACATATGTAACAAACCTGCACATTGTGCACATGTACCCTAAAACCCTAAAGTATAATAAAAAAAAAAAAAATTAGAAAAACCTTACTGGCTTTATATTAATATAAAATTAATGAATTTGCCACTATCATCCTCCTAACAAAGAGATCTCCCTGCCTATATGTCTTCAGTGGTGAATTCTGCAAATGACTTAAAAGAGAAATCATACCATTTTTTCATAATCTTTCAGCAAATAGGGGAAGAAAGAAGACTTATAAACTCATTTTATGAGGTCAATGCCAGCCTAAGGTCAAAATTAAATACATTACAAGATAAAAAAAGAAAATTTCTCACCAAATTGAATCCAACACTATAAATAAAAAATATATAATACACTATAGCCAGGTGACATTTACTCCAAGAATATTGTTTTAAATTTCAAATGTAAGTCCATATAATTTACCATTTTGTACCCACAAAGGACTTCAGTATAAAGTGGGTTGAAAGGAAGAGAGAGACTATTTGTTGTTTCCGATCTCAAGAATAATCATTCCATATTTGTTGAGGTCATATTTGTGTATGGTGTGAGGAAAGCATCAAAGATTGTTTTTCATTTTTTAAAAATATTTTTGAACATGAATATGTAATGGTCCTAGCACCATTCATTCGACAGACCATCTTTTTCCCCAACATATTTTTGTGGTGTCTCTGTAAAACTCAGTTGGGTATTTGTGGGCTCTCAATTTGATCCCACTGACCTATATGTCTATTATTATGCCAGCACCACACTGTCTTGATAACTGTACCTTTATTGTAAGTTTTAAAATTGGATACTGAAAGTTTTCCAGTTGTGTTTCCTTCAAGAACATTTTACAATTTTCAGTGTACTAGTATTACCCTTATTTTGTTCAATTTACTCCTGAGTAGTCTTATTTTTTATGATTTTTGTGAATAAAAAATTGTATTCCTAATTTCATTGTTGTGTTGCCCATTGCTAGTGTGTAGAAATGTAATTCATATTTTATATTGAACTTGTATTCTATGACCTTGCTCTGTTTACTAGGTCTAATTGTTTGCATGTGTCTGTATTCCTTAGGATTTTCTGCATATGGAGATAATTCATCTGTAGGTTAAGTCAGATTTTTAATTCATATGATTTTCTTTTCTTGATTGCTTTTGCTAAAATTCATGTTAAACAAAAAATGTAAAGATTCTCTTTAACATGTTCTTGTTCTTAGAGGGATGGTATTTACTTATTCAACCAATAAGTAGATTTTTCACAGATGCTCTTTATCAGGTTAAAGAGACTTCCTTGTAACATGTTTATCATCAATGCTGTTGAATTTGGTCAAATTGTGAAACTTTTGAAATAAAAATGTAGCGTTTTTCCTTTATTCGGTTAATATGGTGAATTATGTCAATTGATTTTTTTTATGACAAACCAACCTTATGTTTCTAGGATAAATATCACATGATCATGTTGTATAATCTTTTTTATAGGGTATAGCATTTGATTTGTCAACATTTTGTTGAAAATGTTTGCATCTATGTTTATGAGGGATATTGATCTTTTTTTTTTTGTCTCTTCTTGTTATGTCTGACTGGCTTTGGTATCAGAATAATACTGGAATCAAAAGATTAAAAAATCTTCTTATTTTGTTTATGTTGTGAAAGTATTTTTGAGGTATTATGTTTTTTCTGTAAATGTTTTATACAATTTAGATATCCCACAGCTATCTGATATTGTGGTTTTCCATGTGGAAAATTTTTAAACTACTGGTTCACTTAGTTACTTGTTATTGGTCTATACACATTTTCAATTTATTAAATCAATTTTGATAATTTGTGAATTTCCAAGATCTTATTTAATTCATGTAAGTTATAAAATTTGTTATTCTAAATGTTTTCATAGTATTCAATTGAAAATTATTCATTTCTAAGAAATCAGTTGGAATGCATCCACTTTCAGGTATAATTTTTGTTTTCTTAGTGAGTGCAGGTAAAGCTTTGTTGTTGTCAGATATTTTTAAAGAACCAACTTTTGGTTTTATTGATTTTCTCTATAATTTTCTGTATTCTATTTTAAGCATGTGTTTATTCCTGTTCTAATCTGTATTAGTTCCTTTCTTCTAATTGCCATCAGCTTATGTGTCATAATTGTGCTAGATTTCCTGAAGGTAGAAGCTTACAGTATTAATTTCATATTTTATTCATTTCTAATTTTCTTGTAAGCACTGTTTGGCTGTATCTTAGAAATTTTAATATGTTACATTTTATTTTCATTTAGGTCAAACTATTTTATAATTCTCATAATTTTTTTGATACACTATTTTTAAATGTACTTAACTTCCAAATACTTATTAACTTACAAAATTTCCATCAATTCTTAATTTTTAATTTAGCATTTTGTGGTAGAGACCGTATATTCTATGATTTTTCTTCTTTTACATTTATTAGGACTTGTTCTAAGGCATAGATTATGGCCTATCTTGGTGAATGTTCCATGAACACTTTATATGAATCTACACTTTGCTGTTTTGGTGCTCACTGTTTTGTAGATGTCTTTTAGGTCAAGTTGGTTGATAGTTCTGTGCAAGTTTTCAAAATAATTGCTAATTTTCTGTCTAGTCATTTTATCAATTATTGTGAATATATTATTGAAATATTCAAGTTTTTATTGTTAAATTTCCTATTTTTCTTTTCAATTGTCAGTTTTAACTTCATATTTTGTGGGGCTCTGTTGTTGGATTCACATACGCTCATACTTCTGAACTCTTCCTTTCCACCACTATGTAATGCCTGGTCTCCAGTGATAATTATCACCTTAATGTCTATTCTTGTCTGATATTAGTATAGCTACTGTAGCTATGCTAATATTTTGTTACCGTCTGCTTGGCGTATTTTTCACCATCCTTTTACCTTTAACATTTTTTTAAAATTTAAAGTGTGTTTCTTGTAGACAGCATATATTTGTTAGCTCTTTGAACCTATCTATAGCATCATCATCGTGAAACATTTTGGGCCCTCCTCAAGGCAGTTTCCGCTGAATTATTTTTATTTTCTCATCTATGATCTAAACTTTCCTATTCGTTTGCATGCCTTAACATTTTTGGTTGAAAACTGGACAATATAATAATTTAATGTGGAATGTGGAAAATCTGGAAATTGGATTCTCCCCTCCCTTTCCTGGGTTTGTTGTTGTTGTTACTGCTGTTTGTTTTTTTTTGTTTGGTGCTTTTTTGTTTTAAGTCTCGCTCTGTCACCCAGGCTGGAGTGCAGTGATGTGATCTTGACTCACTGCAACCTCTGCCTCCCAGGTTCAAGTGATTCTCGTGCCTCAGCTTCCCAAGTAGCTGGCATTACAGGTGTGTGTCACCACGCCTGGCTAATATTTTTGTGTGTATTTTTAGTAGAGTCAGTGTTTCTTTGTGTTGCTCAGGCTGGTCTTGAACTCCTGAGCTCAGGTGATCTGCCTGCCTCAGCCTCTCAAAGTACTAGGATTACAGGCGTGAGCCACCATGCCCAGCCTGCTGTTTGTTTTTTGAGTGCCATTCCTGGACTGATTATGTAATGCTTGTGTTATCTATCATATGCAACCACTGAAGTATCGCTTGGTTGGGTTAGCTAATGAATGGTCATACATTTCCTTAAATTCCTTGTACCAATAAATATTCCACCTTAGCCAAGAGGGTGTGTGTGTGTGTGTTAGGATATACTTTCATTTCTCAGGCAGTTTATAAATCTGCCTTAGCTTTCCCTTATTGCTTGTACAGAGCCTAAAGTCAGCCAGCCAGAGGTAATTGAAGCATCTTATATCTTTCCTGGACAAGTAAATAGCACTACATATGCACACTGCCTCCTGTCTTCTATATCTCTTCTATATCTATCTACATCTCTTCTATATCTATCTATCTTCTATATGTTAGAGTTTTACAAAGCCCCCTCTGGACATTTAGTTCCTAGACCTATCTTTTGAACTTTGGCTAGGTTTTTGTTTGCTCCAATTGGTATCACAGCTTTTGGCAGTTAATCAATTGAAAATGATTGTTTTTAGCGAATGTCCAAGGATAAGACCTTTCCTATAGAGAGTCAAGTCACATTTTGACAATAGGGCTTTCCAAGGGACTGTAGAATAGATCATGTAGTAACAATGGTCTGGGGACAGGGCTTTATAAGGAGCTCCAAACCCATGTGTTTCCTTCAATGGCTGTTAAGGTTGCTAATTTTCACCAGAATCTATTGGTCTTCAAGACTACCATAAAACAGGGTGAGGGGATAAGGGTAGGCCAAGTTAAATGTTTTAAGACCCATCATTCTTACTGAGGTTCAGTAGTTTTTCTTGAATTTTTTTTAAAGACTGTTACAAACTTTGAGTTAATTTTCAGAATTCTGAAATAGTAGATTTTATTTTTTTTTTTACTACTTTCATTGCTTTTGTGGAGAAGTAGAATTCTGGGGGTCCATTATCCAAAAGTGTGACCTCCCACTTTAACATTTAATATAATTATCGATATGATTGAATTTATATCTACCACTATGCTTTTTCTCATTTATTCTTTGTTAGTGTTTTTCTCATTTTCTGATTTATTTTGTCTTAATTAGAAAAAAATCTTTGTCTCATAAATATGAAATATATATACTCTACAAGTAAAAAATACTCTATTTATAAGACTAATTTCTGGATCTATTCTCACCCACGTGCCCAAATTGACAGGTACAAAAAATATTCATTAATGTTTGAAATTTTAAATAACACTAAAAACTAAATTTCAATTGACAGGAGAATAAATACAGGTGATTTAATTGTGAAACAGCTTACAGTCCAGCAGTGAGAATGAATGAACACAGATACATTTTGAAATTGCAATGTGAAGGAGAAAAAAAGAATCCTGATATCTTGGATACTTCGGAGATAACACTGTTACATGTCTTCCTAGAGCCGGGGCTGTTCTAATTGGCAGATATTTTTACTTAGCTGCTTTTGCCTAAGCCCAGATGCCCTTTTCATTTCATCTGCAAAAGCAACATGGAGTAAAACAAAGGTATACTACCTCTCCTGCAGTTTAAAACTGTGTATCCAAACAGACATTAGCCCTTCAACATAGCTCCTTGCGATGATGAGGGCTCAGAGACTGTATGCCTTACCTCACTGATTATCTTTGGCAAGAACTGTAAAGGCTCTCAGATTTTACCTTCCTTGCAAGCTAAATTTTAACCTGCTACAATTTCATGAATTTTGATACATGGCCCTGAATCATACAAAAAGGAATTTTTACTCCAATCAGTAGTAGAATCCTGAATGTCAGCAGATTTACATCCCAATTTCCACAGGGTAGCTTGAATTGATCCAGATTATACCTGCTCACATGAAGATTGTGGTATGGGAGAGAAACCCTGAGCTTATGAAACCCGATTTTTTTTTAATGGGCAATAAGCATCCCTACACTGTGCACCAGATGGAGATGTTATCTCGATTAAACTGGACAGTGACTATGGCTGCACTTTTACTTTGGAAATGGCACTATTTTTATTTTCCAAGCCGGTATGAAAACCTGTCCTTTGCACAAAAGAGAGATGCTGTCATTATGTTCCAAGGCTGTACACTAGAGCAACTTTTCTTTTTTCTTCTTTTTTTTACAGAGTTTCACTCTGTCACCCAGGCTGGAGTGCGGTGGCAGCATTCTCAGCTCACTGCAGCCTTGACCTCTTGGGCTCAGGTGAGCTACTCAGCCTCCCTAGTAGCTGGAACTACAGGCATGCATCCTCACACTCTACTAATTTTTGTATTTGTATAGAGACTGGGTTTTGCCATGTTACCCAGGCTGGTATTTTATTAAACTCCTGAGCCCAAGTGATCAACCTGCCTTGGTCTCCCAAAGTGCTGGAATTACAGGCATGAGCCACTGCCCCTGGCCTATAGAAATATTTTTGAAACGATATTCCAAAAAAAAAAAAAAAAAACAAACACCACATGTTCTCACTTATAGGTGGGAATTGAACAATGAGAACACATGGACACAGGAAGGGGAATATCACACACCGGAGACTGTTGTGGGGTGGGGGGAAGGCGGAGGGACAGCATTAGGAGATATACCTAATGCTAAATGACGAGTTAATGGGTGCAGCACACCAACATGGCACATGTACACATATGTAACAAACCTGCACGTTGTGCACATGTACCCTAAAACTTAAAGTATAATAATAATAAAATTTAAAAAAATCATAAAAAAAAATAAAATAAAAATAAATTAAAAGAACAGCCAGTGATTTGTTAACAAGACATGGAGAAATCTAAGAGACACAAGAAGCATTGTCTACCAATATTCCACAAGTTACTTTTGTCAATAAGGTCTCCTTGTTTTCCCTTCATAGCTTGCTGCTTTGATGTATGCATTCTCTCACCACTCTTCAAGTACTGAGTTAAAATATTTTACAAAGGAATATGTATTGCCTACTTCCACTTATCTAAACTTCAGTATGTCATGAAATAAACAACATATTAATGAGGGAAAACAATTGGATATAAAACAATAAATAACAACAAACAAAAGACAAAAGTTTCAAGGTATCCCTACCCACTGAGGAGAAGTAGGTATATATAATCAGATTAATTTACCAAAATCCTGTACATGTATGTATATGATTAGTAATATTCTATACTTAAACCAAACACTTAGATTTTCTACTGAGAAAAGTTAGAAACCTCATTTTATATATACTTATCAATATTTAATAAAAATGATCTAATTTCTATTTTAAGTAAAAAAGATTTTTACAGTACTACTGTCTAGAAGACTTTTTCTTTTTATTTTAATTTAAGAAGTGAAACGTATGGATTTAATTTGCCTGAATATAGTGAGATCAATTTTATTCTATAGTCACAATCTATGCTCCCAACATTTAATTTGGTTTTACCAAATTCACACTAGTAATCATAAAAGGAGATGGTAATAAACCTGCTTATCTGGTAAACCTTTAGTATACCTTTGGAGTTGCTGGTGTTGCCTGTAATCTGTGACTATGAGGAATCCTACATAGGTCAAACTGCTCCACAAATTATTACCTATTATAAAACCAAAACAAATATTTTCCACTAAGGAGGAGCAGAAGAATGTTACAGAGGGAATGGGATTCTGTTTTAGTAAAGCATGATTCTAATTGGAGTACTATCATTGAGAAATAATCTATTTCCCTGTCTCTTAATCACAACATCTGTAAATTATGAAAATTAAACCTAAGTCTGTAGAACTAAAGCATTTCAGGATTTTATGATTATGCTCTGAGATACAGAACAATGAGAGTTAGAACCAATTTTTCAGAATTAATGATGGTATATTGAGACTACTTTTAAGTTTTTTGCCAACTTATCAACTTATCTTCATACACTTTGTTTTACAATGAAATTATCTAAAAGTCAATTACATTAAGTCTGTACTAAATTTATTAAAAAACACCAAAAATACATCATTTTCTTATTTTCTATTATGTCCATTCCCCTTCATGTTTATGTATGAGTTTCCTCTTGTTTTCAGAAAACACTTCGTAGTTTCAGTACATCCTTAGGTAACCAAAGACTCTTGGGATGAAAGAAACCAGGATGGCTGGGCCCTTGGCATTTAAGAAACAAAGGAAATACCTACTATATGGCTTTATGACAAGTTTTAGGAGACTTATTGCAGTATATTTACAGTAAAATCATATCAAAAGTAGCAAAATACTTGAAATCATTGGTAAGGCAGTTTGAAATTTTGTTAATGCAGATATTGCAAAAATTTTACAATGAAATGGTTGAAAAGATTCAAAGTCTCTCTAGTCTTAATATCTGACTTTGGAAAAAAGAGACCATTTGAAATAGAATTTATATAATTATTGTGAACATCAGTAGAATGTATGTGTTTTAAAACACATCTTATCTGTAAAAATATAAGTACTCAGTAATCAATAGCTATTATTCTTTTTTTACATTTCAAAAACTGTGGATATCAGCAGAAAATTAAGGTGAGGCAGATGAGATCACAAATGCTTGTGTGTTTGTGTATGTGATTTCTGAGAATAAAAATATGTTTGAAGACACACGCAAGAGCAATAAAATTAGAAAAAAAATCTGTGTGATGACTGACATGCCTTGGCTTCAGCAGCTTTTAATTAGAGCATGTTCTCACACTTTAGATTTAATACTGAAAGCAAATAATATATTCCAACACATTGATGGCATAAGAGATATTAGTTTTGTATTCTACACTTGGTTGATTAGAATAGATTCACTAACCTCACATTTTTATTTACCTAAACAAATGTTATCTAGTGAAAAATCAGCATATACAGATGATATCTAGGGGTAACCGCTGTTAGGTTCTTTTTTTTTTTTTTTCTTTTTCTGAGACAGAGTCTCACTCTGTCACCCAGACTGGAGTGCAGTGGCACAACCTCGGCTCACTGCAGCCTCCATCTCCTGGGTTCAAGCGATTCTCCTGCCTCAGCCTCCTGAGTAGCGGAGATTACAGGCTTGCATCACCGTGCTCAGCTAATTTTTTTGTATTCTTCCTAGAGACAGGGTTTCTCCATGTCAGCCTGGCTGGTCTAGCACTCCCGACCTCAAGTGATCCACCTGCCTCAGCCTCCCAAAGTGCTGGTATTACAGGCCTGAGCCACCGCACCCGGCCCCATTAAGTCTTTAATAATGTCATTGCTTCAAGTTCTTAGTTTATGAATCAGGCACAGTATCAAAGTCAGCCAGAATATAGAATTTTGCAAATTTGGTAAAAGGATTTGATTGTTTAATATATTTATTTAAATTGCATGGATTCTTTGTATCTCATTTGAAAGACAAATGTATTTCTATTTTATTTTTGCACTCTTTGGCGAAACACAGTAATGAAACGTATGTTGAACTCATCAGAATGGAAAAACTCCGAAGAACAAAAACAAAAGTCCATAGTCCTAGGTTTTTAATAATTAAGCATTGTTTAATCATCATATTTACAAGTAGAAAGATTTTAAGTTTTTAGAATGAAAGAAAAGTTGTTTTCTAAATATTTTCTGTTCAAATCTTAATGATACCATGCAAAGTCCATTTAGTGTACTGCAGACTAATTAATTCCCTTTAAAATTTTAGTGTTAAATTACAGCTTTTATTTAATTGTGGAACAATAATTCAGACACAAAACAAATTTTAATAGTTTATTATCCATGGCCTAAGTCATCTCAATCATAGATTAATATTAAGGATAACTAGAGCTTGACATTGTCAGTAATATTTCTGAAAATTTACATTTGCCAGAATTTAATTCATATCAACATTCTACTTGTGCAAAGATAAACCTACTGAGAAGAAAAAACATTACTAAGCTGTGACATTCTAAGATCACCCTGCTTTCACCTGGTCATATAAGTCCCATAGCTAGAAAGGCCTGTGGAGTTTATGTAGTCTTCCAAACTACAGAGAAAACAGGCAAATTATCAGTTTAAGGCTCTGTATTCTGAGAACTAGGCCCAGAAAGAATGTTGAAACCTGTTTCTCATTCTCTTTAGCTGTATGGTCTTTGGCAAAATATCTGAACTTTTTAAGTATTAATTACTTCATTAGTGAAATGAAGAAAAGAGATTTTAACTGAAAGCATATAGGGACTATTAATGGAGATAATGTTTATAAAGCACTTAGAACATTACCTGGGCATTGTAAACACTCAATAAATGCAAGTTTCTAAAAGCCATGTGCACATACAACTTTATCAGTCCTTCTTTAAATTATATGACACTCCTTATTTCTTGATAAAAGACGAGGCACAGATTAGAGCACCATTTCTCAAACTTTAATGTTGATCTCTTTAAAAATGAAGATTCTAACTCATTTTGATGGTGGTGGAAACCTGAGTTACTTTATTTCTAATAAGTTAACTGGTAATATAGATACCTCTAGCCCTGGGACCACACTTTAAGGAGCAAGGCATTCGAGTTTATATGTTTTAAAATGTGCATTAATTACAGAGAGCCCCATAGTTCACAGGCAAATGCCCTGGTATCCCGTAAAATGATCCATTTGAAGGATGCTTAAAGATTATGGGAGGTGATATGAGTTGTGGAAAGCAAAGGGCTAACTTTGGCTTTCTTCTCAGTTTCAGATTACTTATTCTATGGATGCTGTGGGGATATTTCAAAATCTGCTCCCTATGGATGGATGGCAGCGTGTTATTTGGCAAGGATTTTTTACTTCAATTCCTCCCATGCTCTGTAGGTATGCCAAAATAAAGAAAATAAAACCACTTTTAACTGACAAAGTCTGGCTTACTTGTAGAAAATATTTGGGATTGTGTTTTAGACTTTTGAATTTTTGAATGTCTAAACACTTTTTTCACCAAAAAAAAACTTATTTAAAAAACAATCTATATCCGGGAAGTGTCAATTGTTTGTCACAGACAAAATCATTCTACACAAAACAGTAAAACACATTTCATATCATATAAATTTAATTATGCTAAATTTAATTTAATTTACTTTGCATATGAATAGGCTCAATTTTATTCCACATAGAAAAAATATTTGAACTTAACTATTTCAGGGAAGCATTTCTAACAACATTTGGTTCAAATGTTATTTTTTAGAAAATTATTTCCTGTGGTATTTGTATAATCAGATATCTGGAACCTGCAAGTTTGATGTAGCCTAAGGAGTTTAGCCTTCCTGTTCACCTCTCTTCTCCCAACCAGCAGTAGAAATACACACAGAGACCAAAGCATAAAGAATTTCAGGGGTTGGGCTGCTTTTTGACTTATATCGTCTGTGTTCAGAAAATTTCTTTTTTTTCTTTTTTTGAGACGGGGTCTCGCTCTGTCGCCCAGGCTGGAGTGCAGTGGCGTGATCTCGGCTCACTGTAAGCTCCGCTTCCCGGGTTCTCGCCATTCTCCTGCCTCAGCCTTCCGGGTAGCTGGGACTACAGGCGCCAGCCGCCACTCCCGGCTATTTTTTTTTTTTTTTTTTTTTTTGTATTTTTAGTAGAGACAGGGTTTTACCCTGTTAGCCAGGATGGTCTCGATCTCCTGACCCCGTGATCCGCCCATCTCGGCCTCCCAAAGTGCTGGGATTACAGGCGTGAGCCACTGCGCCCGGCCCACAGAATTTCTTTTTATTTACAACTTCAGAAGAAAAATCAAACAAAAGCAAAAGAATAGAAAAACAGAGAAACATTCCATAAGCTTGCATTGTCAATCATGGAATTTAGAGCTGATAAGAACAGAGATTTAATGGGTGCAGGAAATCAACATGGCACATGGATACATATGTAACAAACCTGCACATTGTGCACATGTACCCTAAAACCCTAAAGTATAATAAAAAAAAAAAAAAAAAAGAACAGAGATTTATTCTCCTCTCCCACTGCATGGACAAGTTTCCACTGCAGTAACAGTAAGCTTTATGAGGGCAGAGGTATTGTCCTGTCCACTGATAAATTATTCATAGACAAGATAGTGCCTAGAAACCAATATTTGTTGGATGAATAAGTGTTCATTCAGCAACAACTGGAAAAACAAAAGCCCATACGAGGAAAGAAAAATGACAAATAAACAGACCATAAAAAAGTAAACTTACGTAAACTGTGACACAGGTTTGAATTACCCTCATTCGAAAAAGATATTTTATAAACTCTAAGAACTAAGAGTGAATATTATTAAAAAGTGATTTTATTTCAGCACAGTCATTTCCCATAAATAAATGTATCTAAGCTACATCATAGGGAGGCCTATTAACATTTGTAATAAAAATTTAGATACATTTATTATTTAATTCATGCAACTGAAGGAAAATTTGAGACTTTATATGTAAAACCATATAGGCCAATAGCTGAAATTTATTATAATAATTCTTTTTATATTAATATACATAATTCCATTATAACAAAAATTTGGATATGCCAAATGTTGCAATAAAAATATGAGAACTCTAAAAATACTGGGCCATCATTTCCTAAAAAATACTTTCATTGAACTTTTTCTCAAAAGACATCCACTTTCCTATGCTTTGCTATAGTATTGATTGATTGCTTTGAAACTCGCACACATTCTCCATAGGCATACTTGGTGTTCAACTGCAGGATTGACAGTAAGTAAAGACTGAAGACCCTGACCCTAAAACTGAGACATTTACTTTTTCCAAGCTGATTTAGGTCCAAAGTGTAGCTCCTTTAGTATTATGGTATAACCAACTGTAGTAAATGGCTAGACACAATGGTTAACACAGGTACAGAAATAGTTTCTAAGATTAATACTCTTTATTAATCATCATGATGATCATCATTGTCCTGATCAGAATTGTGATAGTTATATGAGTTGGTCATTTAATTGTGACTGTGATCTTTCAATGTAATTCCTAATGGAGTAACTGACTGTTCTATAAGACACAAGGAGAAGCTGACCTCCATTGTCTTTTCTATCAAAGAATGTGTATTGATTCACGTGCATTGCAGGGACGTAATTGTTAGGAGAATAATTCAAGACTTGACAGTTTCCATGGCAAATTTCCTAGCCTTCTAGTCTTTTTTCCTTCGCACACAGCCCTATCATAAAAATTCCTTCATTTTTAATCCATAACTAGTGCACAATGTCAGTGAAACCAAATGTCTATGTTGCTAATATTGTACTTTCTTCTAAAAGGGACATTTTTGTAATACATTTGTAATTTTGACCTTGAGATCAGTGAGTGTAAATGCTATATCTATATGGTTCAACATACAAAATGAATATGGATGTTTTTTAAAAAGGTGAAAAGTTGAACACATCAATGTTTTCCCTTAAATATTTATGTCAATTTTCAAAATTTTTAACTCTTTCACCAGTCCTTATCTTTTGCATATCTTCTACTCAATTTGTTTCTTTGCTTCTTTTCTTCTCTAAACTCAATGGCCAATTATTTATTGGGTGCTATTGTTCCAGTAATTTCCATTTCTATAAATATAGCTCATATGCTATTTATCACTTTTTTTTTTTTGAGACGGAGTCTCGCTCTTTCACCCAGGCTGGAGTGCAGTGGCGCGATCTCCGCTCACTGCAAGCTCCGCCTCCCGGGTTCACGCCATTCTCCTGCCTCAGCCTCTCCGAGTAGCTGGGACTACAGGCGCCCGCCACCACGCCCGGCTAATTTTTTGTATTTTTAGTAGAGACGGGGTTTCACCATGGTCTCGATCTCCTGACCTCGTGATCCGCCCGCCTCGGCCTCCCAAAGTGCTGGGATTACAAGCGTGAGCCACCGCGCCCGGCCTATTTATCACTCTTAAGCTTCTCATCAACCTGTTCTATCCCATACATATCTCTCTGAACAAATTATCTCAAATTATTTTTTAAGCCAGAAACATAAAGTAATATCAATACTAACATTCCACCACATTATACTGGGAAGTAAAAAGGAAAATAAATAAACTACCTGTTAGACACAGAGATTAGAAAGATGACGGCCAGAAGCTGGAAAGGATAGTGAAGGGCTTGGGATGGAAAGGTGGGGATGGTTAATGGGTACAAAAGAATAGAAGGAATGAATAAGACCTACTATTTGATAGTAAAACGGGGGACTATAGTCCTTAATGACTCAATTGTACATTTTAAAATAACTAAAAGAGTGTAATTGAGATATATGTAACATAAAGGATAAATGTTTGAGGAGATGGATACCCCATTCTCCAAGATATGATTATTTCACAGGTCTCTATCATAACATCTCATATACCCGTACATATCATACCTGCTATGTACGCACAAAAATTAAAAATAAAAATAAATAAACTACGTGTTATATTTATTATCTCAAATGGGGATAACAATAAATCATAATTGCTTCCTTAGAAATAAAGAATATAGATTGAAGTATCTTTGGAAAACCCCAAATTTAACCACAACATATAATTAGATGCAAGCTGAATTCCAATCTATTAAATTCCAAAACATTCAAAAATTGAAGGCTTCCATTTTATCCATTCTCTGATTACGTGTGTGTGTGTGTTTTTGGGTGTGGGGGTGTGTGTGTGTGTGTATACCATACATCTATAATCATGTCTTGCTTAAAGACTGGGAAATATTCTGAGAAATATATCATGAGGTGATTTCATTGTTGTGCAAACATCATAGAGTGTGCTTACACAAGCCTAAATGGTATAGCTTATTATAAATCTAGGCGTATGGTGTGGCCTGTTGGTGCTAGGCTACAAACCTGTACAGCTTGTTACTGTACTGAATATTATAGGCAATTATATACAATGCCAAGCATTTATGTATGTAAACATATCTAATCATAGAAAAGAAACAATAAAAATATGGTATAAGAGGCAAAAACAAAATGGTATACCTGTATAGGGGAGCTCCATTGCAATCTTATGGGACCACCATCATATTCATAATCTGTGGTTGATTAAAAGGTTGTTATAGGGTGCATAACTGTATATGTAACCACTATCCTCTTTAATAAACACCGTGCTGTGCTCTGTTCTACAAAACGTGGCCTCATGTATCTTCTAACACGATAGCACATATGCCTATTCCCTAAACACAGCATTGATTTAAATGTATTTAATATTTATAATTTAAATAATATTAGATGCGTACTGCAATTTGCTTCAGTTTACTCAATATTATATGTGAGAGAGATTTATCCGAGTTGTTCACTCTGTTTTATTGGTATAAAAACACATTGTAGGATTATGACAAAATCTATTAATTAATTCCCCGTTTACTGACATTTAGAGTATAACTGATGTCATAACTTTTAAAAAAATACTAATTTTTCCATAGTCATTAAAGATAATAAAGGGACACTATGAAAAACTCTATTCTCCCAAATTTGAGAACATGTATGAAATGGATCAGTTCTTTGAAAGAAACAGTTGGCCAACCTTGCACCAGAAGAAATGGACAATCTTAAAAGGGCTATGTCTGCTGAAGAAATTGAGTCAGTAATTAATAACCTTCTGAAACAGAATGCACCAGAACCAGATGAATGGACAGCAAATTCTATCAAACACTAAAAAATTATACCAGTCCTCTACAATCTTTTCTAGAATATATAAACAAAGGGAATACTTTCTAGCTCATTAGATGAGGCCAATATTATCCTACTGCTAATACCAGAAAAACACCACGAGAAAACTACATACCAATATCTCTGATGAACATAGATGTAAATTCCTTAGCAAAATATTAGCAAGTAGAATCCAGCAACACATAAAAAAGAATGATATACCACAATCAAGTCGGATTTATCCCAGGTATGCCAGTTTGGTTCAATAATCAAAAATAAATTAATGTAATCCATTACTGTAACTGGTTATAGAATAAAAATCATGTAATTATATCAAAAGATGTGGAAAAAGCATTTTACAAAATTCATGATAAAAACTTTCAGTAAAGTAGAAAGAGACAGCACTTTCACAACTTGAAAAGAAATGTCTACAAAAACCTACAGCTCACATCACACCTGATGGTAAGAAACCAAAAGCTTTTCTACTAAGATCAGGAACAAGACACCACTGCTTACCTCATGCCTTATGGAAAATTCAATTCCAGATGGACTGGACACCTGTGTAAAAATATAAAACCTTTAGAAGAAAATATAAAAGACTATTTCTATTACCCTACGTAAGGAAAGGGTTTCCCAGACTAGACTCCCAAAAAGCACAGAGAATTTTATTTGTTTTCACCTTTTCCTGTTGATATTTAATACCAGCTCTACCAGATAACAGTTTTACCTTTAAGTAGGTTCTTTAATTTTCCCTTTTTCAGAACAATAACTGCATAATTCAATCTTAATTACTCTGACTTAAAGAAAAAAAACTCATGTAACTACACATTGTTTATTGGTAGTTTATTCAAAATGTCCTTGGTTATTTTTAGTCCATTTTTGTTTATTTTTGAAAATATAATTTTTGTTTTTTAGTTTAAAAATGTGATAAATTACATCAATAGATTTTTTTTAAATATTAGCAATCCTTTCATTCTTGGATAAAAGTGCTTAGTCCCTTGTTTAAATCTTGCCAGAGGCCTATTTTACCCATAATTTTACAAAAAGAATGTTAACCTTTGTTTTTTATTCATCTTATTAATTTCATGTCTTTTTTATTGCCTATTATTTTTAGAGGATGCTCATATTTTGCAAGGTAATAATCATTTGCTAGATTTTGAGACCTCATGCATGGCCAATTTTTATAAATGTTCCATGTGTGTTTGAAAAGAATAAATATTTGTTAATGACTAAGCACAATCAAATACAGACATACATAAAAACACAAATACATATGTTAATTCATAAGATTAGTTTCTTAATGGTTTGATTGTTGTCTGAGCTATCCATCTGAGAGAACTGTGATAAACTTACCTCAAAACAGGGTATTTTTCAATGTAACAAACACATCAATTCTTCCCTAAATAACTTTCAACTTTTAAGGAAATTTCAACAAATGTAACAATCATTTGTTATTTTTTCCTTTAGAACATAACAAGTTAATCTCAACATTTGATGTGGGTAAATCAGGAAGATCAAAGTAATTTGAATTATTGGAATAAGGTTGAAGAGAAAAGACCAGTGAATTACTAGACTGCATGTGAAAATAAAAACAATTAGAAAAATATGTAAGATAATTTGTGTATTTAGTATAAGCAAATATAACTTAGATAATATATTGCTAAAACAAAATATGAAAATTATGTTATATTTTACTTTCTTCAAATGTAAATTTTCTGTGATTCAAAAAACTAAGAAGTGATGGATCAAAAAAGAAGTATTTTCAATATATTCAAGAGAATAATTTGTGTATTTAGTATAAGAAAATATAACTTAGATAAGATATTGCTAAAACAATCTATGAAAAATGATATTAAATTTTACTTTCCTCAGATATAAATTTTCTATGACTCAAAAGACTATAAGAAGTGATGGATCAAGAAAATATTTTCAATACATAGAGTTTAAAAAGAAAGTATTCAAAATTGTCAGATCATTAAAAAAAGGGTAAAATATAGTGAATGGAAAGAAAATGAATAGATAATTAATGGAAGAAAAATATCAATTGACAATACACAAGAAAAATGTTCAAACCAACTAATAATAATAATGTAAACAAAAAAAATTAGATATTTTCTACCCAAGATACTGGCTTAAAAATGTCTTAGAAAAAACTAGTTTTGATAAGAATGCAAAAACAGAGTCATGTGCTGGTAAAAATGGCATACATTTGTACTAGTACTTTAAAGAGTAATTTTGCAATACCTGGTAAAGCAAAAAATGTTTATAACCTGAAGCTCTAAAATAACCAGAAGCTCTAAAATACTTCTAAATGTATCCTATACATAAGAAAAACTTTTCTAATCATATGCAATGACATGTTCATAATAATGTGTATTACAGTATGGTTAGAATAATATATTAGAAACAATAAAAATGGATAAATTATGCTATTTGCCTATGACAACCATATAGCAGTGAAAGCATTGAACTAGAATCATATGTATTAATACATACATGGCCTGAAACAAAATGTCAAGTGAAAGAAGCATTATATAGCAAGATATGTACAGTAAATATAATTTATACTACATTATAAAACCTACAAAATTTTATTTTTTATGCTTATGGTTATAAAACATACTAATATTTGATTAAAATATCATAAGAATTTTTATTACCAAATTTTTATTTTAATTACCAAATTTTTGTTAATGATTCCTCTTTGGTCATGAGATACATTAGTATGATAAAGGCCTGCAGAGGCAACCTCCATTTGGATTTTATTTTTTATTATTATTATTATCTTTTTTTTTTTTTTTTTACAGAAAAGATTTCAACAATATGGCAGCCATAAAAATGCACCTGTCCAGTCTCCTGCTGACTTTGCTGCTGCAATTTGAAATCTGTCAGTGTATTAGTTCAATGGTCACTCTTTCCACTGGCTCCTCTAGCCAATAACTAAGCTCAACAGGGAAACTAAGGCAGACCTATACTTAAAAGATGTGACACTTCACCTGGAGTTTTGACTCCAGAACTGCTTGTGAGACTTGCCAACACTTCCCTAGAACTGCACTGCTGTTTTGGCATTTCTGCCTTTTCCTTCTTCCTTTACCACCTTTTTCTTTCAAAGGGTTCAAGTTGTATCACAGTCCTATAGCATTCCTAACCTCCTCCAGCTTGCTCCATATTTTTAGTCCACTCTGCGTTCCTCAGTGAATCTCTTGCAGGGCTTATCCTATCTTTCCATATTTCTGAGAGAACCCAGATAAACGCAAGCAAATGTGGCAAGCTGTTAAGATTCAATTAATCTCTGTGCTGAGTATAATGGTAAATAAGCATTTGATTAGGTGAAATAGTCATAGTTTTATATTTTATTTGTGTAGCTGTAATATGAGTAACTTAAATTTTCTTTTTATAGTTTTCAATGTTTTCCAAACTTTTTTCTTTGGGCATTCATTATTTTGTAATCTGGTAAAAATGTATATACCACATATGTATATATGTATGTATGTTTGTGTGTGTGTATGTATATGTGTATGTGCATATATGTTTATGTGTATGCGTATATAAAATCTCATATCTGAAAATCAACCAAGATAAAAATCCAGCAGAACTCTATATTATAGCAGTGTTTTGCTAAAATTTTACAGTGTGACAAAAAGAGTTAATATTTCGGTCCTAAGTTTTAACACCCACCCACATGTTATCTTTACATATCCACTTTTCACATCTCTGCTTACATTTTTTTCTTTAATTAGAAATTTGAGGCAGAATCACTTGTCTGCTGAAGTTTAAGAAAAATAAAAGCTTTCAAACAAATCTATGTCTGTATACAGCTCTCTCACTATCATTATGAAAAGGAATTTGGAATTGTTGACACTTTCTTCTATATAGGCATACACCTTCCCTTTTGATAACTTTTTTTAAAGCAGGGTTTACTTTTTAGATCATTTTAGCCACAATTTCCACAAGCTTTCTTCTTTCAGCAGACTTGATGGCCAGCCAGGAAAGGTCATTAAATCTTTCAAAGACAAATCTTCAGCCTTTACCCACCCACTCTTGAACCACAATGGACATGCATACACACTTTTCCAATCTTCTCTCTAATTTGTTTCCAGCAATTTTCTTCTATGCTGAACTACCTCTGTAAGTACTTTAGTACACATTTATTGCTGTCTCTAAATATTTGTTTTTGCCATTCAGGCTACTTGCATGGTCCTTTTCAGTCTTCCATATCAATTTGAATGTATAAATGGTCTTCAAAATGTATTCATTTTTATTTTTGAAAGTTTTTCCAATCTATTATAATTCTACTTTTTTTAAACAATTAGAAGACAAATACTATACTAAACTTTATTAGCTGCTTGATATTCCTAAGTAGTAACAGTTTGAAAGGAGATATATGTTTAAAGCAATTTAAAAACTTTATATAGTGCACAGCTAAAATTCACAAATGCGTGAATGTTTAATTAATGAACCACAACACTATTACTCTGGAGACAGCTGAGAGAGAAACATTCAGCAGTCATTTAAAGTGCCACTCGCTGCTATGGGAATAAATTAGCACAAGTCTTTTAAAGAGCACTATGTCAATATGTATCAAAAATTTATTTAAAATTGCTTTATTCTCTTTATTAGAGCAATAAAATTTCTAGAGATTTATTTTAAAAAGTGATGTGTCTGAAGGCAAATATTTTGCTATGTGGATGTTCTATGCAGCATTGTTTAGAATTGTAAAATTTACAAAATTATAAGCATGAACACACGGATATATTAAGAAAAGAGTATTATAATCATACGGTAAAACACTATGTATCATTAAAATCATATTTTAGAGAATATTTATTTGTTTATAATTTAATTCAAAGATGGGTTTAGGTTTTTCTAATTTTTTTCAATTGTTGCCATTTATATATATGTGTACCTAATGTTTAGCTCACACTTATAAGTGAGAACATACAGTATTTGGTTTTCTGTTTGTGCATTAATTTGCTTAAGACAATGAGCTTGAGCTGCATCCATGTTGCTGCAAAGAACATAATTTTGTTCTTTTTGTGGCTGTATAGTATTCCATGGTGTATATATACATTTTCTTTATCCAATACATCCTTGATGAGCAATGTGGATTAATTCCAAGTCATTGCTATTTTGAATAGTGCTATGATGAATATACGAGTGCAGACATATTTTTTGCAGAATTATTTATTTTCCTTTGGTTATATAATCAGTAATGATATTTCTGGGTTGAATGGTAGTTCAACTCAGTTTCTGAGAAATCTCCAAACTGCTCTCCACAGTGTCTGGACTAATTTACATCCCCACCAACTATGGATAAGTGTTTCCTTTTCTCTGCAACCTTACCAACGTTTGTTATTTTTTGACGTTTTAACAAAAGCCATTCTGACTGGTGTGAGATGTTATTCTGTTGTGGTTTTGATTGGCATTTCTCTGCTCATAAATTGGAAGAATCAATATTGATAAAATGGTCATACTGCTCCAGTTTACAGAATCAAGATATTCTTATCTGATATAGTTTGAATACTTGTCCCCTCCAAATCTCATGTTTAAATGTGACCTCCAATGTTAGAGGTGGGCCCAGTGGGAAGTGTTTGTGTTACTGGAACAGATTCTTCATGAATGGCTTGGTACCTTCCCCATGGTAATGAGTGAATTCTCACTCTGTTAGTTCACAAAGGAGCTGATTGTTTAAAGGAGCATGGCACCCCTCCTCTCTCTCTTGCCCTGCCTCTCACCATGTGACATTGCTGTTCCTCCTTTGCCTTCCACCAGAAGCATATGGTTCCTATACATTTGCAGAACAATAAGCCAAATAAATCTCTTTTCTTTATAAATTACCCAGTCTCAGGTATTCTTTTATAATGCAAAATAGACTAATACAGAAAATTGGTAGCAACCAGGACATTTCTATAAAGATACTTGAAAACGGGGAAGTGGCTTTGGGACTGGCAGAGGTTGGAAGAGTTTGAAAGGCTCATAAGGAGACAGGAAGATGAGAGAAAGGTTATAACTTAATAAAGAGTGATTTAATGGTTGTGACCAAAATGCTGATAGAAATGAGGACAGTGAAGACCAGCCTTATGAGGTCAGATGGTAATAAGGAAGTTATGGGGGACTGGAGCAAAGGTTGCCCTTTTACCCTAAGCAAAAGATTATGCCCTAGCAAAGAATTTGACTGCACTGTGCCCATGTGCTAGTGATTTGTGAAAGGTTAAACTTAAAAGTGATGACCTAAAGTATCCAACAGAAGAATTTTCAAGATGTGGTATGGCTCCTTCTAGCATCCTATTATCTGATGTGGGAGCAAAGAAATGATGTAAAACTGGAACTTATAATTAAAACAAAAGTAGAGAATAAAAGTTTGGAAAATTTGCAGCTTGGCTATGTGGTAGAGAAGGAAAGAGCATTTTCAAGAGAGGAAATCAAGAGGAATGAATAGTAACCACTTGCTAGAGAGATTTGCATGACAAAATGGGAGCCAAGTGTCAATTGTCAAGACGATGGCAAAAAGTCCTGGAAGACATTTAGTTTTCAGGACCATCCCTATCACCACAGGCCCAGAGATCTAGGAGAAAAGAATGGTTTCAGAGGGCAGTCCCAGGGCACCATTGCCCTGCACCATCTTGAGAGGCTGCTTTTTACATTCTGGTTGCTCTAGTTCTGCTCCAGCTATGTCTCAAAGGGCCCCAGATATGACCTGGACTGCCACTTATGAGAGTGCAAGCCACTGTAAGCCTTGGTGGTTTCCACGTGGTGTGAAGCCTGGAGGAACACAGAATGCGAAAGAAAACGAGGCTTGACAGCATCCACCTAGATTTCAGAGGACGTATGGGAAAGCCTGAGTGTCCAGGCAGAAGCCTGTGCCATGCGCAGAGTCTCTGCAGAGAGCCTCTGCTAGGGCAATGCTGGGGGGGAATGTCTAGATGGAGTCCCCATGTTGTGGCCCCACCAGGGCACTGTCTCACTGGATCTGTGGGACTGGGGCCACCGCCCTCCAGACCTGAGAGTGTAAAGCCAATGGAAGCCTATACTCTCAGCATAGAAAAGCCACAGCCCTCAACTCCAAACCATGAGAGCAGCTGTGAGGGCTGCAGTCAGCAAAGACACAGAGGTGGAGCTGCCCAAGGCTTTGGGAGCCCACACCTCATGCCAGTGTGCTGGGACGTAAGAAATGGAGTCAAGAAAAACTATTTTGGAGCTTTCAGGTTTAATGACTACCCTGTCTGGTTTCAGACTTGGATGGGGCCTATTGCCTTTTTCTTTTGGCCAATTTCTTCCTCTTGGAATGAAAATATTTACCCAATGCCTGTACCACCATTGTATCTTGGAAGAAAATATCTTATTTTTGCTCTTACAGGATCATAGGTGGAAAGAACTTGCCTTGAATCTCAGATGAGACTTTGGACTTTGAGCTGATACTGGAACAAGTTAAGACTTTGGGGGGCTACTGGGAGGACATCAATGTATTTTGCAATGTAAGCAGAACATGAGTTGGAGGGGCAGTCCGAGGAGGAATGATATAGTTTGGACACTTGCTTCCTCCAAATCTCATGTTGAAATGTGACCTCTAGTGATGGACGTGGGCCTAGCGGGAGGTGTTTGGGTCATGGGAGCAGATCCCTCATAAATGGTTTGGTAACCTCATCATGGCTGTGAATGAATTCTCACTCCATTAGTTCACATAAAAGCTGTTTGAACCTCCTGGTACGTCCTTCTCTCTCTCTTGTTCCCTCTCCATGTGACTCGCTTGCTCATCCTTTGCCTTCTGCCATGATTGGAAGCTTCCTGAGGCCCTCAGGAAGTCTGCAGAACCATGAGCCAAATAAACCTCCTTTTAATAAATTACTTAGTCTCAGTTATTTATTTATAACAACACAAGACAGCGTAACACCAAAAAGGACTAATTTAATTCCCACCAACAGTGTATAAATGTCCCCTCTTCTCCAAAGCCTTGTTAGTATTTGATATCTTTCAATTTTTTTAACAAAAGCCATTCTGACTGGTGTGTGATGGCATCTCCTTGTGGTTTTGATTTTTCTCTGCTCATGGATTGGAAGAATTAGTATCATTAAAAAGACCATATTGTCAAAAGGAATTTATGGACTCAATGCTATTCTTATCAAACTACCTATTTCATTTTTCACAGAATTAGATAAAACCCTTCTAAAATTCATATGGAACCAAAATAGTTCCCAAATAGCTACAGATATACCAAGCAAAGGGAATAAAGCCAGATGTATCACATTACTCAGCTTCAAATTATAGTACAAGTCGACAGTAATCAAAAGAGCATGGTAGTAATACAAAATGGACACATAGACCAATGGAACAAAATAGAGACACAGAAATAAAGACGTATCTATAACCATGTGATCTTTGGCAGAGTTGATGAAAAAAGCAATGAGAAAAAGACTCCCTCTTCAATAAATGGTGCTGGAACAACTGGCTATCCAGATTCAGAGTAATGAAACTGGACCCCTACATTTCACCATATAAAAAATTAACTAAAAATGAATTAAAGACTTAAATATAAGACCCCAAACTATAAAAATCATAGAATAAACCCTAGAAAATAACCTTATCAATACTGACCTTGGCAAAGAATATTTATACACATGCTTAAACTCACTAATTTTGAGGGTAAAAGTTTAGAAAACATTAGGTTTCCAGGCCGGGCGCGGGGGCTCACGCTTGTAATCCCAGCACTTTGGGAGGCCGAGGCGGGCGGATCACGAGGTCAGGAGATCGAGAACATGGTGAAACCCCATCTCTGCTAAAAAATACAAAAAATTAGCCGGGCGTGGTGGCGGGCGCCTGTAGTCCCAGCTACTGGGAGAGACTGAGGCAGGAGAATGGCGTAAACCCGGGAGGCGGAGCTTGCAGTGAGCCGAGACTGCGCCACTGCACTCCAGCCTGGGCGACAGAGCGAGACTCGGTCTCAAAAAAAAAAAAAAAAAAAAAAAAGAAAACATTAGGTTTCCTTACTTTTTTAAATCAAGAATTTCTAAAGTGATAAATGCATAAAATATTACAGAATATACTTTAAAATAGATCAGAAGTTATCGGAAATTAGCATAGTTAGTTGAATTTTCTATTTGCTCACCTATATTTTCTATTTTTATGTAATAAATACACCTAGTTTCTCTAAATACATAGAAAATAGGCATTTAAAAATAGTTTCCAAGAACATTTATATACACAGAAAACATTTATGACATAATTTTAAGTGAAAGTCTCAAAATTGTACCTAAAGTTTAAACCAAACCTTCTTTAATGCATTAAAATGTGAAGAAATATTCTTTCTGATTGGAGAATTAATGGGAAACTTCCATGTGTGTGTCTATGCACTCTTTAATTTTACTTTATTTGTTAAATTTGCTGTGATAAGCATTTATCTACTTTATATATTTTTAAAATATTAAACATTTAAAGCAAAATTCAATCTCTCTTTTGCTTATATTACAAGTTATTTAAAAAATAAATTTATGTTTAATAACCCTCTGACTTATATTACAAGTTATTTTGAAAATAAATTTATATTTAAGAGAAGGTGAGCTGCAGTCATTTTTATGCTACTTAAACACACCGATTATAAGTGCAACAATTATTTTCTTTATGTAGTGTGACATAAAGTGAACCTTCATAAAATAACACTATGTATGTCAGTGGTAGGATATGTTAAGAAAGAAAGACAGTTCCTGATTATGAAGACTTTATTTTAACAACCACTAAGAGATGATTTTTATACAGAATAAAAAAGTTTTGTGTTTGAGACCATTTGTTGAGCAACAAATATATAATTTTCTCTATTTGATAATCTTGATTTATAACCTTGAATGGAGGGTTGTGCAAATGTTCAAATCATCCTTCACTTCCAACTCTTTATAGCTGTATTCCTTTCTTTGCATAGGCTGGTCTCTACTGAGGACAGTTTAATGTTGCTGAAGTCTGAAGAAGTCTACTTTCAAATAATAAACTTTTTTCTTATAGAATGTAAATACAATGCACTGTGCTTAAGTAGTTTGTTGGAAGAAATGACCTACCTACTTTATTATCTTCCACATATTAGTGAACTGCTAAAGGTAACATTGGTGCCCTTGAGATTTGGCTCCACACTCTGGGAAGCAATACAGAGCCAGATTATTTGCTCTAGGAAACACACCCAGCAAGTTTGCTTTCGTGACAATGCTTGTATGCAAATGCAAGGATGGAAGGCTTGTTCTGTCTGTTCCTATGGTACCTCTGTAAGTACAATTTCTTTCCATATACCAAAAACATCAGTAACACCCAAGGTAGGGTTTCTTAATTTCAACATTATTGACCTCAGGGACCAGATAACTCTTTATCAGGGGTAGAAGCAGTGCTTTCTTGTGCAAGGCAGAACGTTTAGCAGTATCTTAGCCTCTATTCCCTAGATGCCAGAGGCAGCCTCCAGTTGTGACAACCAAAATAACGTCTCCAGACATTGCCACATGTTCCCTGGGGGCAAAATAGCCTCCCGATGAGAACTGCTGACCTAAGGGAAATTATAAAATATTAATAACAACTATTTCATAACAGAATGATAAATGGGCCTGAATTTGAATCTCGATTCTACAGTAGTAGTTACTGAAATGTACAGTCTTTGAGTCTCAGTTCCTCCACCTGTAATATTTGAATAATATTTTTCATATGTATAGCATGACCCACAATCCATTTGCAACTTTAGTGCCTCCCAGGGCAAATACTTTCATTCGTCAGTAAGAGGTCATTTCAAGGGAGATGTGAGAAGGCAAGAGTGATGTGTGTGTTGTCTCCTCCTGCCGCACACATCTAAAGCTCCTTGGTGAGGAGTGACACATCAGTGTTAAGAAGTGTTTGCCTTCAAAGATTCTTACGGGAGTTTTTCTCCTTTGAACCAATGAAATTTATATAGTTTATTCCATGTTTAATATTTTCTTCTGTTCAATTAAAGCTAAAATTTTAGGAAAACAACATCGCAGCTACCTAAACTAGCTGAGAAGTAGGCAGAAAAAAATACATTTCACTCAACTCTATGGCAAAGAGTTGAGGTTGGTCCTACTAGACATGAAATCCCAATTTGTAACCATGATTGCCCTTCTGAATATGGTAATGCTTTCATTTAAAGAAAATTAAAACTTAAAAATATATTTAAATACACAGTTCACTGGAATTTTGTCTATCCACATCCAGACGACCATGGAAAGAGTACATATTTCTTCAAAACTTGTATTCTCAGTGATTTAGTCTCCATCGTTCATATTTGTTCATTTTAGTCTCTTAGAGAAAAAGGTTTCCTTTTGGCAAATAAGCAATACATTAGCACTGGTTTAAAAAAATACTTGTTTTTACGTTTGTAACCAGTTTATAGTTTATATTAAAGTAGTACTTAGATTTCATCTATACACACACACACACACACACACACACACACACACACACACAGTTGACGATAAACAAAAATATCCTGACGAGTTATTGAAATGGAGAAAGAAAACGGAATCAGTCTTAAAGAATAATAAACAGGGATGGGTGGAATCATAGCTCTTTTTTGTATAAAAGAACATTTAGAGTTTGAAAACCTAGGATACAATGCAAGGCAAAGAGACAACAGTGGTAGCTATAGAAGGGAGAGAGCATAGCAGAAGTTAGGGGACATAAGTCTTTGTCATCATATCAGAAACACAGAGAAATCTGGGGGAATTTGCTGTAAGCAGTAATCTGCATACAATTTAAAGATCTGGGGAGGTACAAGGTTGGATAGAGTTGTTTTTCTTATCTAGAATGTTTTTTCTCCTATTCTCCATGGATCCTATAGGTGTTTTTGTTTTTTGAAGGGTTAATGGAGAAGTTTATTACAGCAGCGGAGATAAAATATTTAATCCATTATTTAGTCTGACTTTTGAGCCACCAGTCACTGGTTGTCTATTTCACTAACACATACAGATCAGAAGGTGCTCAATGTAAAAGGACCATAGTTCTTCAGGTGACATGTAACTCTGACATCTAAATTGGTTGGTCATGCTTGATGTGGGACCATCACTTTGAGTTCATTTTAGCTATAGAAACTTGGGAGATCTGAGTCTGGAAATACGTTCCTTTGTAGAAATGCAGTGATAGTAAAAAATAATTGACAGAAAAGTCAGGCAGGACTTATGTCCCTAAAACCACTTAACAATAATTATACCTCCAATGCTGAACATCTAGTCTTATAAGAAGGAAATTGAATACTTAGGCAAACTGTATTAGAAACATTGACTAGACCATGAGAAGTATATTTTAAAAATCATCTGAATGATTAACTTTGAAACAACATACCTAGGTTCTTCAATCTCATGAAAACTTCCTATTCTTCTTGCTTTTTCATGAAATTACTCACAACACCACTGTTCTTTCACTTCATACAGCTGTCAAACCATTAGTTATTCTTTTCTGGTTAGTTCTAAACCATTTCAATGATTCTAGCTTAGTTTTTTTTTCTGTTTGACATTATCAACTCTTATTTATTATATCATATTTTCAGTACAATCAGAAAAAATTTCAATCCTGTATCAATCTTTCTATGATCTCTAAACCTAAGCATAGTCCAGGGAGAAATCTACCCACACTCACAGATGGGTGCTCTGATGGTTAATTTTATGTCTCAACTTGAATGGGTTAAGGGATACCCAAATAACTGGAAAGCATTATTTCTGGAAATATGTGAGAGGCTATTTCTGAACTATTGATAGATTTGCATTTGAATCAGTAGATTTAGTAAAGAAGATTTGCCCTCACCATTGCTGGTGGGTATCCTCCAATCTACCAGGGGCCCAGATAGAACAAAAGGATGGAGGAAGGGCAAATTTTGTCTCTGCTCGAGTTGGGACCTCCTTCTTCTATCCTGAGACAGAAGCACTCCCCCGGTTCTTGTGCCTTTGGGTTAGAAATTGGATGTACACATTGACTCTTCTGGTTCTCCAGCCTTTGAGTTTGGACTGGAACTGTTCCAGTGGATTTCCTGGGCCTCCAGGTTGCATATTTCAGATCATGGGGTTTCTCAGCATCCAAAATCATGTGAGCCAATCCCTCAAAATAAATATCTATTTGTCTTTCTATGTATCTATCTATCTACCTCCTTTAGTTTTGTTTCTCTGGAGAACCCTGACTAATACAGGTGCTTCTACATATTCATAGTCTCCAACATAAATTGGACCCTGGCAATCCCACTATATTTATTTTATCTCCTTTTCTACACAGTAGATAATTTTAAATGTTCCCTTCTGCCCATAACGTTTTTCATATCCTATAAATCAAACTTCATTTTTAACAGATGTTTTTGTATACTGTTCATAGAGTCAAGCAATGAGATGAGAATTTAAGCTTTCATCCAAAAATCTGTGAATGAGGATATGTAACAACACTTTACACTTTACTGCTTCTTACTAAGGCATAGGAGAACTGTTCTTTCTACTCATTATCTATTTCTAATCCATCCTTTCTCATCATAGCTCTGACTTTCATCCTATCCTGCAATCTCTCAAACCCTACTTCATCTTCTGCCTCTCACATCATTACATATAACCACCTTTTTCCCTGCATTAAAATTGACAAGAAAATATGTAACAATATTTAAGTGTTCTTTGCCTTTGCACATTCCTCCACTTTATGCTCCGGAAAATAAATCACCCATTTGATATCGAATGTGAATAGCCCACAGAATACAGAACGAATATCCTTTGGGAAACAAAAAAGACATGTGACCTTGGTGAAACAAGTGAAAGAATAAATACATAAAACATCTATGAACAAGTAAAGGAAAGAAAAGCTTGAGAGAAGGAGGTCCAAAGGTGAAGGTGATGGCCATATTTTGGTGCCCATGTCTTGCACCAGACTAAGGTTCTGTGACTATGGATTAATTTAGGACAAAGCTGTTTTAGTAATTAAATTGAAATGATTTTTAAGAAAGACACCATGGAAGTCATACTGAATTTGAAATTTTAGTTTAAAAAAGATCTGAATTGGATGCTTTATGTAGAAAACAAGATTTAGGCCACATTATTTTTATTTCATATAATATAGGCAGTTTAAAAGTATTGCTTCTATTTGCAAAATGAGTTTATTTATTAAAACAATTAAAAGCGTATAAAAAAGAAGTCAATGTTAGATTTCCCAGGGTTAGTTTAACAATACCATTCTGCACTTTTAGACATATTGTTTCTAGAAATAATATTATAAATTATGATACTATAATCAGAAAAGCTTTAAAATTACTAAAAGGATTATTATTTCATAGCCTCCTATTTTTGTTTATAGAAATAATTTCCCATTATCTGAGAACTAATCGAAATTTTGTAGAAGTCTGTTCCTTGTTTTATCTTTTTTACTTCCTTGCTATAATATTAGGTAAAAGAGATAAAGTCTTACTGATATTTCTTTATTTTTTACAATCAACCACACTAAAACCTTATTTTAAAACTAATGAGAAAGAGGGTTTGCCATCCAATCTTAAATAATATTCTAGTCTTTCATATAGGTAATTTTTTTAAGGTCATAATACAAACTATATACTTATAAGTCACACTATGAAAGAAAAAAGTAGCCTTAATTATATCATCCATTTTTTTAAATTAATAGTTGCATTTGGATTTTACATTTGAATGTTTCTGGTTCTGCCTTCTCCCTGCTATTATTTTGGCAATTAAAAGGTAAATTTGTTTATGTATATACATATGTATACATACATACATATTTCTTCAAAGACTGAGCCAAAACTAACCATGGAAACATATTCCTTTATTTAATTTTGTTTACTTATTATTAAATAAGTAATGGCCTTTGTTCTCACATTTTATATTATTTCAGCTAACAATTACTGAGTGTTTTCTATTAACTATATATTGATATTGTAACAGGAAGAATAAACATGAAATATTGAACATGGCCTCTCTGGGAACCCAAATGGAGATACACAAACAAAGAAGTCATGGCATAATCTATATATGTATAAAATACTATGAAGGGACATGAATTAGTTTGGCTTTATGTAGTAGAATTAGAGAAGGAAGATAATCATTGAAGTCCACATCTTTTTAGGAAAGAATAGAGAAAGAAGAGTGAATTATAAAGAAGTAACTGCATAAGCAAAAATCAAATATTTTTACTCTTTCTGTCTGGCAAAGTCAGAAATTGGAATTTTCCTTAGGTTTTTTTTCCATAGAAAATTTAAAACTTGGGGCCGGGCACGGTGGCTCACGCCTGTAATCCCAGCACTTTGGGAGGCTGAGGTGGGTGTATCACGAAGTCAGGAGATCGAGACCATCCTGGCTAACACGGTGAAACCCCATCTCTACTAAAAATACAAAAAATTAGCCGAGCGTGGTTGCGGGCGCCTGTAGTCCCAGCTACTCGGGAGGCTGAGACAGGAGAATGGCGTGAACCCGGGAGGCAGAGCTTGCAGTGAGCTGAGATCGCGCCACTGCACTCCAGCCTGAGCAACAGCGTGAGACTCCATCTCAAAAAAAAAAAAAAAATTTAAAATTGTGTGATAGTAATCTGTTCATTCTATAGGTGTTTATTTAAGTATTGTATTACTATAGACTATAAAACTTACAAATTGCTCTTTTATATAATTATTTTATTTTAAAATTATGTTAATGTATTTGATAATTTTTATTTTCACTTATTTAGTAAAATTTATCATAGATAAAGAAGTTATTTTAGCAGGCTTTCATATTAAGAAGTCCATTGCAGAATAAAAATTAAAACCAAATTACAGGCTATCTGTCACAGAAATTATATACATCTCCTTTCAGCGCCATTTTGCTTACCTTCTATAATCAGTCATTTAGCTACACCTGAAGGTTCCACAGATATTTTGCTGGGCTGATGGTGGATTAGAGTATGTGAGAGGTAAGAGTTTGGATGATGTATAAAACCACTGATGGATAGTTTGAAAACTATCTAGTCATCAAAAGATTAATACCTAGAATATATAAGGAACACAAACAACTGAAGAGCAAAAAGAAAAAGCCACAAATAATCCAATGTTAAAATGGGCAAATTATCTAAATAAAAATTTCTGAAAATAAGGCAAACAAATGTCCAACAGCTATATGAAAAAGTGTCCAAAATCACTTGCAATTATGAAAATGTAAAATCACAATGAAACATCATCTTACCCTAGTTAGAATGACTATTATAAAAAAAATAATAACACATGGTAGCAAAGATATGTTGAAAGGGGAAGGCTAGTACACTGTTGGTGGAAATTTAAATTAGTAGAGCCAGTATAAAAAGCAGTATGGAGGTTCCTCAAAAAACTAAAATTAGAACTACCATATGATCTGGCAATCTCACTGCTGAATATATATCAAAAGGAATGAAAATCTGTATTTCTATGTTTATTGCAGCATGTTCACAACAGCCAAAAAATGGAATCAACCTCAGCATCCACCAATGAAATGGGTGAATTTAAAAATTTTGTGTATATGTGCAATAAAAAGAAAATCCTGGCATGTACAACAACATGGGTGTAATTAATAGAAATTACATTAAGTGAAATAAGTCAGGCACAGAAACACAAACGTCACATGTTCTCATTCGTATGTGAGAGCTAAAAAAAAAGTTAATTTCATGGAGGTAGACAGTAGAATAATAGTTTTCAGAGGCTGGAAAGTGTAGCAAGGAGGGAGCGATGAAGAGAGGTTGGTTAATTGGTATGAATATACTGTTAGAGAGAAGGAATAAGTTCTTGTGTTCAACAGCACAGTAGGGTAACTACAAATGTTAACACCCAAACTTCCCCAAATGGTTTTTAATCTAAACGAGACAACAGTAAAAATCTATGGCAAGAGGCTTATACAGATAGGTCACTAGGACATCCACAGAATAAGCCCTTATGAGTCTGTCATTTATGTAACTACCATTTATCACATACATTATAACAACCTCTTAGAACTACACATTTGGAACACGTACACTGAAGTGCAAACTCTTTTTGAACTCATAAGAAAGGAAAACATTCTATTATGTGGGTACTATATGTAGCATTGAATAGTGTCATTAAGAGGAATAATTTGTCCAAAAACATGGCTAAACACATGTGTGCATGCACTAACAGGCACATATTTTTGTGCTGGAAGGGGATGAGGAGACGTAAGTCATTATTTGCTGACCTTTAGCACAGTGTATTTGAAAACATGATTTAGATCGTTACAAGAAAAGTGTATTTGTGGTTTAAAAAAGTGTTTAGAGGAATAGCAAACATGCATAAATATATAACTGGTACACATTATTATCTCTGAAGTTTTTATGCCACCTTTTATGGTATAAAAACCACATCTTGACATTTTAGTGAACTACTTGACTCCACAAATGTGTATCTTCTTTGACTTTGATTGAAGTAAGTTTCCTGACTACTCTACTGATGACTGTGTAGTAAATAATGCATTTAAAAAATAGGAATAAGCCTTAAAATAAAAGCTGGGCAAGGAAATTGTATAATGTAACATATTAATATCAACTTTCTATCCAATGCAACAGCAAAGAAAGTAGAAAATGCATTTGTTACAGGAAAAAAATGCAACTAAAAATGTATCCAATGTCTTGTTGAAACCAGTAAAATTACACTTTAAAAAATATTCACCTATACACTTCTATCCATACGCACTTTATAAATTATGCTTATTTCAGTCAGATTCTGGGTGATGACTCAGAGCAGCAGAGAGAGAGACAGATAGAAGGCAATCAAGCTTCATGTGCCTTTTGTACTTAGCATACTTTGTCTTACTTACCCACTCTATCTCTTTCCCTGCCTCCCTTTCCATGATAGTACAGTTCAGTACGGCTAACTTCATTCTGGACTGACTCCAAATGGGTCAAAAACAAAACACAATTTATTTACTAAATCCATATGAGATGGAGTTCTGTGAATTGAGGCAATTAACCATTCTGACTTTTGTAGCTTAGTTATTATAGGAATCTCTAGAATAGAACTAACTTTTCTATATATGCTTCCCATACTTAATTTAAATATTTATTCTCTGTGAAGTAGGATAAGTGAGACAGATGAATACTAAACAACTATATTTCTCAGAAGAAAAAGAAATTATTAATGCATGCACACACACACAGACACACACACATAGTGTTTTTTCTTTTCAAAGAATATGCTTCCTACATGCTGCAACTATGGGGAACACTAACTGCAACTCCTCTTTCTCTTGTCTTTTTAGGTTATAAGAGAATGATTAATTATTCCACTTTGTTGCCCTGTTCGCCATTAAAGAGTCAAAGGAGTAGTTAAATATATCAACTGCATCGTCTCTATATAATTGAAATTTGTCATTATTTTGGCCATATGTCACAATTAAATATTTTTTGCGTTTGGGAATTCTCCTGAAGGAAAATACAGAAACTTGCTTCTCCTGCCAGGATGCACAGATTTGACCCAGATTCCACAAGTCAGAATCTACACATGAAGCTTTAATCTGGAAACCAGTCATGTGGGGAGGTAAGCAGCACTTGGGATTCGCTATTATGACATGGATGGCTGCAGTGTTGTTCCACACTCAGGGTCAGGTTGGCGGTAATTGTAGCAATAGTGCCTTGTGCCAGCATGTGCTAGTCAGGCTGCAGTACTGGTGCCTGGAACTGGCTGGGGTCAGTATGCTTCCCCTGAAGCAGTCTGTGGTATCCTTTGCTTGATATGTGAGTCATTAAAGCATGCTACTTAGGCATTCATTAAGATTCTGTGGGGTCTATAATAGTAACTGATAAATTTGTTTTCTCTTGAAAGTGTTTAGTTTACAAACAAAACAACACATATATGCTACCACCAATTTTAAAGCATATACAGTAATTCATTGCTTCAGGTTTCTTGAAATAAGTAATAGAGAACATGTATTGGTGAGCGTAGACAGAAGAAACCAACGGAAACAGCATCCTTGTCCACAGCTATAGGGAATAAATGAAATGTTTTCCCTATTATTCTGCTAGGAAGAATATATTTTCATCATAATTCTCTCCTTTATGGCACTCTTATTTTAGGGGTTGAAATTTAATACAATTTTAGTATGCAAGAAAAAATGGTCTCCATTGGAAATATAGTTAATATATAATTCCATATCGTGGCTTATTGTTAAAAGATGTTACCTTGCTCTGTACCAGCACACCTTTAATCTTTGGGAGAGCTGTTGATGATGCTGATCAGTCTCTTTAATGTTTGTCTTACCAGGGTTATTAATAAACTTTTCAAATAGCTGTGGGCTTTTGCTTATAGGGCTGTTTTCTCTCTGAAAACATAATAACATGATCAGCTTTCTTCATAAAGACTCTGGAAAGAAAATAATTCAGAGCTACTACCCTGAGCCATTGTTATTTATAGATATTTTATAATAGTATATAGGAAATATTTTGGTGCTGCAGCAAAAATATATAATTGTTTAAGGTGGAAAATTTGATAGAAAGAGATTTCTACTATGAAGAAGATATAAGTTTATCCTAGTGTTATGGTTTAAAGAACAATGTTGATCTTGGAGAATGCAAATAACAGCAGAGAGAGAATGTGCTTGAGTTAGGAGAAAGAGAGATGCAGCATTACATGGGCACCCTGGGGGTTAACCAGCCAAATTTAATATTTATCCCAGATCAGTAACTAAAATATCTGAAATGAGAAGCAGACATCCCGAAGCAGATGGTGTGGGTAAAGGCTGAGGTGGGACACACAGCAGAGAATCTTGAGCAGGAAAGCAGAGTCTGTGGGCTAAAAGCTGTAAGTCTACACTGGTCAGTACCAGTCCTAGAGAAGTAACTGACATGAGAACTTTTATCTCATAAAGTGTTCCTTACATTCATGTGTAAATTATTTGCAGATATCATTTTATATATATATATATATGTTTGTGTATGCATATATGTGTATATAATGATATTATCATTAGACCTTCGACAATTTTATAAAGAAGAAAGCCTTTCCCAAGAAAAAGAAAGAGCCTTAATGTATGGTTTTATTAGCTACGTGGCTAATGTAATACCATATGGCAGTTAAAATCAATGTTCTAGTGTCGTAAGTGAACACTCTTTGGGGCTATAATATGCAGGTCTATGCCTATTTTTTGAGTGAAACAGTCATCGAAAACTGAAAAATATTTCCAGTGAAGAGAACAAATATAAAAACATGCTTGAAGCATATTTCTTAGGAAGCAGAATAGAAAGATCAGAAATGGTGACATCAATAGAACATACAAAGATCAGTTTTGTTATACATTTTAGGCTGAATAAAAACATGTAGGTAAGATGTTTAATATCTGTATGTTGGGACTAGAAAGTGTCTGCCATTAGCTTTAAGTGAGATAAATCATCATATAATGTTATCTTATTATACTACACTTTTATGTTGAGGGGAAAGTATTTGCTAATTTAAACACAATGTTTTGCCTTGATTAAACAATTAGAACAAAGATATGTAACCTGAGCATAAATTCCTGTTGTGAAGTAGAAGACATACAATCCTCAATAAATTTTTATTCCTCATGAATCCAAATAGCTTATTAGACTATGAAATCCAAAGTTGACTCGATAATTATGAAGTTTAAGAGATTAGAAAAAACATAAAATCAATTGTGTTGTCATACTAGATTCTGTTTTTATACATAGTTATTACGCTACTTAACTTTTAGGGACTGAATTATGTCTTTCAGGAATTCATATGTTGAAGCCCTACTTCCCCAGTATCTCAGAATGTGACCGTATTTGGAGATAGGGCCTTTGAAGAGGTGAGTAACAAAATGAAACTAGTAGGGTGGACTCTAATCCCATCTAATTAGTGCTTTTATTAAAAGAAATCTGGACACACAGAGAGACACTAGGGGATCTCACATATAAAGGTCATATGATGACACAGAGAAGAAGGTAGTCATTTGCAAGCTGAGAACACTCAGAAGAAACCAAACCTGCTAAGGCTTTGATCTTGGACTTCTAGCCTCTAGAATGGTGAGAAAATTAATTTCTGTGGCTTAAGCCATCCAGTCTGTAGTATTTTATCATGGTAGCTTTAGGAAAGCAATATACTTACCATTGCATATGTTTTGGTGAACACATTCATATAATCTATGGATAATATACTGTATTCAATGAACATGTTTCATTTCGTTCTACCTGTTATTGTTCAGCTCTTTCATAACATATGCTGATGATTGGTATGCATTAACTTTTCATAACCTTTGAAATTTTGCATGAAAACCAAAAGCTATATTAAAAGGAGGAGTTAAAATATAAATATGATTTGTATATCTCCATGTCAAAATGGCTAAAACTATCTTTTTATAGTTATAAATATGCTAATTGTACATTTCTGCTTAAATGTTTTGCTCATAGCCAGTTATCTTTGCAGCATTTCTCTCTGTGTGCATGTTGAGAATTAAATAAAAAGGAATAAGGCTGATATTATCACAATGTGCAACAGCATATAGTACATTGTAAACTATGAAATAGCCTTGTAATTACTGACCACCCTTTACACTGGACACTGTGCAGTGAAAACTGTTCATTAAAATAGAACTCAATTTGATGCATACCAAAGATTTTCTCTTTTGTTTTCCTGCTTTTATTTATATAACTTCTACTCTCAGAAAGTACCTACAAAGCGTTTCCCACAGAGCAATGATTAAAAACTTATGAGTGGGAATATATTTTTGTCTGCTTCATAATAAAGCAAGAGATGAGCACTCTTAGAAATAGCAGGTGTAGTCAAAAATTTGGGTAGCCATGCTAATCAATTTAGAGACAAATGTTCTAATAAAGACTGACACGGTGACTCCTTTTCTCGATTCCTACCCTCTCAGATGTTTCACATGCATTTTTTCCTTTCAGAAAATGTCTTTATTGTACTGCATTCTCAATTCTAAAATATTTGTGAGAAATTATTTAGCACTCAGGATAGCCCAGAGCCTGACACATAGCTCTTGATATATATGTCTTGCATGTCTGAATTCAATGTTTTGAAAAGTATTGCAGCAGAATCTGAATTGTCACTTAAACATTGATGTTATAATATGAGTAACTGAATCAATGTATATGGCTTATTTTAAGTCTCGATACTAAATAAAACTATGATCAAGTGAATCAAATGGTTCATTATGGGCTTAATCATGCTGGAAAAGTGAATTGTAAAACTCAATTCTGGTCTGGATATATTATCCAAATTTATTACTGACAAATTGCTTACCATAACTTAATGCACTGGCAGCAATATATTATTCCACTTCCATATAAAAATGAGATAAATATATTGAAACTGTAATTCTAATTGTATTACCAAGCACCTGTTCTAATTTGATAATTAATCATGCATTTTAAAACAGACAGAAGTTAGCCCATACAAACTTTTTCCTACCATTTAAATGGCTCATGTAACTAAAACTATTCATGAATTTCTGTGAACTACTTTTTACTTTTCTTTTTAGTTAACAAATAGTAGTTGTATATGTTTATGAAATTCAGTGTGAGGTTTTGACACATGTATACACTGCAGAATGATCAAATCAAGCTAATTAGCATACCTATCAACTTAAATATCTGTCATTTCTTTGTGGTGAGAACATTTAAGATCCTTATAGCAATTTTGAAATATAGAATTCATTACTACTATCTATAGTCACTAAACTGCAACAGAACACCAGAACTTATGGGAGATATAACTAATTGAAACTCTGTACCTATTGACCAACGGCTTCCCTTTCACCAAACACTCTCACCCCTCTCTCACAGCCTCTGATAACCACCATTCTACTCTCTATATGTTCAAATTATTTGATAATTTTTTATGACAATTTGATTATTATGAGTTTCTGTGTGGATCTCTTTGGATTGATCTTATTTGGCCCTTTCAGATTTCTGGATTTGGATTTCTATTTCCTTTGTCAGGCATAGGAAGTTTTCTGCCATTATTTCTTTGGCAATGTCTACTGTCACTTTCTCTTCTCCTTCTGGTATGTTGTTACACTTGATGGTGTCCCAAAGGCCTGTTAACTATCTTCATTCTCTTTATGTTTTTCTTTTTGCTTTTCAAATTGCATGACTTTCAGTAACCTGTCTTCCAGTTCACTGACACTTTCTTCTGCTTGATCTAGTCTGCTATTGAACCCTTATATTGAATTTTTCAGTTCAGCTATAGTCCTCTTTGCCTCTATGATTTCTGTATGCTAATTTTTATGCTGCCTATCTCTTTGAGGAAATTCTCAGTTTGTTTTTGCATTGCTCTTCTAACGCTGGTGAGCAGCACTATGGTCATTATTTTGAATTACCTGTTTTGTAAATTACATATTCCCACCTTACTTGGTTCAGTTTCTGGAGATTTCTCTTTTTCTTTTATTTAGAATATATTCCTTTTATAAAAAATTTTTCATTGACTCTGTGTTGGTTTCTGCACATTACATGAGACTTTCCCAGTCTTGTCGCACTGGCATTGTATAGAAGAATCTCACCAATCCATTTGATCAGATATTTTAATGTGCCTCTCATTTTTTTTTTTTTTTTTTTTTTTGGTCCAAACTGCTGTCTGTTTGGTGGTCTCTTGGAGCTTAGGATGTGCCACATCCTGTCAATATTCTAAGACCAGTAAGATAGGAGCCAGACTCTCTAGATATAGGTGGAAAGATCGAAGTGTAGTATGTGTGTTTTAATCCCTTCTACCTTCACAATGAAGTTCAGCATAGCATTTACCGCTCACTCTCTCCGCGTTAAGCCAGGAATGGAATCAATTGCAAATGCCTGTACTTGTCTTCAGGCTGTAATCTAATTCTGGGGAGATGTCCACTTGGAGTGGGCCCATTGCATGTCCACCTATCTGTTTTCTGTGGTCTAGGATCACCCAGTAATGCAAGACCTATCTCTCATAGCTAAGTTGCTAAGGAGTTAGTCCCTCAGATGGAAGCTAGAAAAGTTGTGGTACTTGATGTGTGGCCAAGCTCCTACCAGGAAAAATGAGTAGAACTGGATTCATCACTGAAAAGGCTGGAGGAAAGGCTCCTGAGTGTCAAGCTGTGGTTCAGGCTGCCACAGGGCTATTTTTTGTTTACTTCGTTAGCTCTCTGATGCAAGTTCCTTTAGAAGCCAGGTTATTTCTGCACAACTCCATGAGGGCGTAGCCCCCAGAAGTGTGCATGCCCATGTAAAAGCAGTTATTTTTCTGTGATCTAAGGAGACTCCCACATGCCTAGTCCCAGAGATAAGAGGTTTAGGATGGAGGTGGCTGTAAAAGTTGGGGGCACTGGATGCATGGCATAAACACAGAGCTGCATTCTTAAAGCCCCTTCTCTGCACTGGTCTAGAGGAGGAAACCCCTGAAAGTGCTTGCAATCCATATACAATGCCAATTCCCCCCCCGCCACCCGTGGTCTAGATAGACTTGCATATAATTCGTTTCCTCTGTTCCCAGTGGTGGAGGTTTAGGATCCAGTCCCCTTCAGGGTGGAAGCTGCAAAAGTTGGAGTGCTCAATATGTGTACAAGCTCCTTCTAGGCGCGATTAATAGGCCTAGAGTTATCACTGGGACTGAGGAAAGACATTTACCACTGTCTACTTGTCAGTCACAAGTATCATGTGGAATTTTGTCTTCCGCTAAATATCGTGATTATACATGTGCAAATCTTTAAAGATGTTTATCTTAGTCTGTTACAGCTGCTTTAACAAATTAACATAGACTGAGAGCTTATAAACAACAAAAAATTATTTCTGGCAGTCTTGGAGGCTCACAGTGCATGACTGAGTCGCTGGTAGAATTGTGTGAGGCTCTTTTCCTCATAGACGGAGCTTTGTAGCTGTATAATCACAAAAGGGAAGAGGAGAACAAACTCCTCTGCGTCTGTTGTATAAAGGCATTAATCTCATTCACGAAGGCTCCATCCTCACGACCTAATCACCTTCCAAGGGCTCCACTTCCTAATATCACCCTCTTGAGTGTTAGGATTTCAATATATGAATTTTGGAGGAATACAAACATTCAGACCACAGTGACTCATTTTTGGATACTTTTTAGGTACACTTCAAAGTCTCCTCAAATAATTTACTATTGTGTGAATACTCCCCGATTTTCTGAAAATTCAGGAAAGTAAAACGCAAAGAGTGATCATGGATTTACTATATGATTTGACAATTATGACAATGTATTTCTTCTTTATATTCATTGAAAGATAAAACTTATTGCTTGATAAATCTGTTCATTAATCAAAAAATATATTGAATGCCTATTCTCCTATTGGTAATAAGCTACTATATGTTTTATGCAAAAATGAATTGATCTAGTTCCTTATTATGCTGAATTTCTAATATAGTGTGGATGATACGTAGTGGTTCGATTCCAAAATAGTTCTTGAGCACTATTCAGAACTAAATACTCTTCTATTTCCAATGGTGTTAATGAAGATAATAAAAGCTACAAGATAAATGCTCTCAGGGGAGTCTCCTTGGTAGATTATCTGTGCACATATGCTGATATATAGGAATTCCAATCAGTGGGCAATTCAGTGGTAAAGACAATCCCAGTAATGGTCATTCAGTCACAAATTCAGTGGTAGAGATAATATTAGCTCTAGAACCTAATCCATGAACAAATACTTTTAGTTGTATTAATTAGTGAGGGCTGACAGGTTCTCCACATCTCAGTGGCAGCTTAAATCCCCAAACTCACTAACAGAAAATCTTTTTTTTTATTATACTTTAAGTTCTAGGGTACATGTGCACAACGTGCAGGTTTGTTACGTATGTATACATGTGCCATGTTGGTGTGCTGCACCCATTAACTCATCATTTACATTAGGTGTATCTCCTAATGCTATCCCTCCCTGCTCCCCCAACCACACAAAGGCTCCAGTGTGTGATGTTCCCCTTCCTGTGTCCAAGTGTTCTCATTGTTCAATTCCCACCTGTGAGAACATGTGGTGTTTGGTTTTTTGTCCTTGTGATAGTTTGCTGAGAATGATGGTTTCCAATTTCATCCATGTCCCTACAAAGGGCATGAACTCATCATTTTTTATGGCTGAATAGTATTCCATGGTGTATATGTGCCACATTTTCTTAATCCAGTCTATCATTGATGGACATTTGGGTTGGTTCCAAGTCTTTGCTATTGTGAACAGTGCCGCAATAAACATACATGTGCATGTGTCTTTATAGCAACATGATTTATAATCCTTTGGGTATAGGCCTAGTAATGGGATGGCTGGATCAAATGGTATTTCTAGTTCTAGATCCTTGAGGAATCTCCACACTGTCTTCCACAATGGTTGAACTAGTTTACAGTCCCACCAACAGTGGAAAAGTGTTCCTATTTCTCCACATCCTCTCCAGCACCTGTTGTTTCCTGACTTTTTAGTGATCACCATTCTAACTGGTGTGAGATGGTATCTCATTGTGGTTCTGATTTGCATTTCTCTGATGGACAGTGATGATGAGCATTTTCTTCATATGTCTGTTGGCTGCATAAATGTCTTCTTTTGAGAAGTGTCTGTTCATATCCTTCACCCACTTTTTGATGGGGTTGTTTTTTTCTTGTAAATTTGTTTGAGTTCTTTGTAGATTCTGGATATTAGCCCTTTGTCAGATGAGTAGATTGCAAAACTTTTCTCCCATTCTGTTGGTTGCCTGTTCACTCTGATGGTAGTTTCTTTTGCTGTGCAGAAGCTCTTTAGTTTAATTAGATCCTATTTGTCAATTTTGGCTTTTGCTGCCATTGCTTTTCATAAATGTAAAAGAATGTTAGCATTGGCAGAGAAATGTTTGTATATAATTGTATATTGACCCCTCTAGGATGCATTTCTGTCAGGAAAGGAGATGTCATTCCCTATAAATCAATAGTCTTATGGTATCCTGCTTACACAATCCCAGGTTTCATAATAACAAAGAATAAACTAACAAGTTTTCATTCACAGATTGATAAAATTCCTAGACTTACATCTGCTAAAGAGAAACAAAAAGAAAAGGAGGTTTGGCAATAGAAGAAGGAGGAAAAAGGAAAGGAGGAAAAGGGAGAGCAGAAAAAGGAGAAGAAGAGGGAAAGGGGAGAGGATAAAGAGGTAGTGAAGGAGAGAATAAGACAGAGCAAGAAAAGGAAAGGAGAGGAGGAGAAGAAGAAGAAAAAGGAGAAAAGAACTTTATTCACATGCGTATTATCCATAATACAAAGTTGTCCCAATTTTAAGATTCCCATATTTATTTTCTGGTTTAACTTCATATCATCTTCCAGCTTCCCATTGGCTCAGAATATAATCCAAACTGCTTATTTTGGTCTATGTCCTCAATAATCTATATTCTGCAACCTCTCTAACTTCTTCATAAATCACTATGTTCATTGATTACTAAGTCTCAATACCAAATTCATTCAGTTATTTGCTTCTGTGCTCTTTCTCTTCCTTGCCATTCTTGTATAAATTTTCTCTTCTGACATTTTCCCCACTGATTATCTTTGAATAGGTAATACTTTCTTTGTCATTAGATCTAAGCATGTATGCCACATTCTCTGAGAGGTCCTCAGTGATATTGTTATTTAAAGTAGCTCTTTATCTGTGTATCAGCACAATGTATGTTTATTTATCTTACAGTTTGTTTTTCTTTTCTTATTCTTTTGCTTTTATTCAGACTCTATTCATCACTAGACCAAAAATTAGGCAGAAATAATACAGATCTTCATTATTGATTAACTAATGCTGTGGATATGTGTCTCCTATAATGTAAGTGCTCAAGAAAATAGCTTATATATAATATAAAAATAGATATATCAATGCTATCAATGCATGAATAAAAAAATAAATGTCTTCTGGCTTTAAACTCCTTATGGGTTACAATATTTCTGTTACTTTGATGGCTCTTTGACATTTTCGCAATTTTATTTATCTAGAATTATTCACTTACTGTCTGATTTTGGCTACAATTTTATTCCAAGATTTATTCTAATTTTATCAGTCACAATTCTGAGTTTCATTTCTACCATAAAATTTCAATCACAGTTATAGTGTGAAAATCTTTATATATTAGTTTTTATTGTGACAACATATTTGCTAGTTATAGTTAACAGCATAATAACAATTGCTTGCCTTTCTTTTCTAGATAGGAATATTTTTGATCACTCACATCTTGAGAAAAAAATATCAGATAGTCCAATACTTCATAACAGCAATTGACTTACGAGTCAGTAAAATGTCCTCATTTTGACAGAAGAGATACATGAGAAGAAAGTCTCCTCTTCTACTGGACTGTTGGTGCCTAAATGGTGCATGTGTCATTACTTTTTCTATCGTGTTCCAGCTATACTATCAGAGCAATATAGAAAGAAGAGTCACAAGAATGATCAACAGCCAAATTGAGAAAGTGCATGCTTATGTGCTATGCCATCTGACCCTTTTCGTTTCCAATACTTAGAGCCGAAAGTCTCTTAAGAGAAACAGATAAGAGAAAAGAACAGTAGAAAATATCACTTCCTCATCTTAAACAATGTAAAATCCCTCATTACTTAAGCTTAAAGACAGCACACTGAATATTCTTGAATTCACTCATGTTGATTCAGAGCTCTTGTTCAAAATACAAATGCTCTAATATCCTCAGGGGCTTTTGTTGAGTTATAGATCTGTTTATACTAATTATAAATGTCTTCAGATAAGAAAGTGTTTTTGCCTGTTTTCATATTTTTTGGTCCATTTGCCATAGTTAAAAAATACCGTTTTCAATCTGTTGGCTTTAAAACATTGTATTAGTCCATTCTCATGCTGCTAATAAAGACATGCCCGAGACTGGGTAATTTATAAAGGAAGAGTTTTAATTGACTCACAGTTTTGCATGGCTGGGGAGGCCTCACAATCATGGCAGAAAGTAAAGGAGAAGCAAAGGCACACCTTACATGGCCACAGGCAAGAAAGCTTGTGTAGGGGAACTTCCCTTTATAAAACTATCAGATCTCATGAGTCTTATTCACTATCAGGAGAACAGAATGGGAAAGACCCACCTCCATCATTCAATTACCTCCCAGCAGGTCCCTCCTACAACATGTGGGAATTATGGGAGCTAATTCGAGGTGAGATTTTGGTGGGAACAAAGCCAAGTCACATCAAACATATATATAGCAATTTATTTCACTTCCATTGTTTCAAATAGTAATTCTTATATATTTCATTTTCATGACTGTTAAAAATGTTTCTCATGCTTATTTCTAAATTTATTGCAATATTTTAAATGGCCCACTTTCCCAGAACTCTAACCTTGTGAAAACAGTTTTGTATTTAGGATACAAGGTAAGATACAGAGTCTATCAGTAATTAAACGAGAATAGTTTTCACTTCAAAGATTTCTTGAATCATTTTGATTAGTGTTCTAAACATCTCTAGGTGTTAAAGCTCCTATAAAGATATTGCATTCTTATGAGTGTCCCTATAAACCCCAGCTACTGAGACTTCCACTTTAATACTCATGTAACTTAGATTTACATGTGTAAATTAGTCTTAATGGCCATAGCAACTGTTCTTTGTTTATAAGGAGAGTCAAATGTATTTACATATAATCACATGTATTTAAATTATGAAATGAATAAAAACATCCCCTTTGACTCCTCTCTTTATTATTAAATATTCCTTCTGTCTCTGTGTTGTAGAACAAATTGAATTGTAGATGAAGTATGATATGCTAAAATACAAATGACTGTCCTTGTTCATTTAATCTTTTGTCTATATTTTAGCATATCAAACTTCATTGACAATTACTAATCTTTTTGCCACAAAAACTGATATATTACTTCTAAAATTAATCAAACTTAGATTAATATGCATTAACCTAAGAAAATATAGATAATTTACAGTAGCCACTTTAAGCAGAAAAGTTGAGTGAGTCTCCTTGTTAATAATCACATCTATTTAAAGATATGCAAAGGTATGAATTTTCAGAATAACTATAAACAACCGTGCCAACTCCAGCTTTAAAACCAGAAGTGTCTCCTGTGATTCCAGACTTATCCCCACTTAAAATATGAAGATTTACCACAAGAGAGGTAAATTGCACTGGAGTTCTTTCATCATCTAATAATCCTAAATTGCCCTCCAAGGCTTATTCTTTTAGCTCAGTTTCCAAGTGTTAGTGTAGTTTGCTTAGAGTCCTAATTATGCATAAACATAAAAATATTTTCTCTATGCCTCCAGAGCATGTTAAAATCTTCTACCTATAAGTGCAGAATTTTCCATTTCTTCCTTTATGTTGTCAATTGTTGTCTCATGTGAGCCTGTATTATTAGATGCATAAACATTTTCTATTGTTAATCCTTTCTCGCGTATTTTTCTTTGTATTGCTATGATGTGTCCTTATTTATCTCTAGTAAAATACTTTGTTTGGAAGTCTTGTTTATCTAGATTTTAAAAGTTATTTCAGTATTATTATGCTGCTTATATGAATGCTTTGTCTTTTTCTGTTTCTTTACTTTTGATTTATCTGTATCTTTATGCTTAAATTGTATCTTTTAGTAGGCAGCATATATCCAATCTGTGCTGTAGTATCTATGTTGAAATTTATCCTGGGCATTTTAAATGTAATATTGCCTTTTAACTGAAGTATTTATACCACTACTATTTAATAAAAGTATTGATATGGTTGAATTTAATTCTACTAAGTTTATCATTCATTTTTGCTTTTCTCTCTTAATTTTGTTTTACAGTTCCATTTTCTCAGCCATCTGATTATTTGAATAATCTTAAATTATATGTTGATTTACAGAATATGGTTGCCCTGCAGATTATAATATACATATCAAACTTTGTATAGTCTGTTTACTATGCAGATTGTACCATTTTGATTAAAATATAGAAGGTATGCAACTATAAAGATTATTTCCTTTGTCCTGTGCTCTTTATATTGCCATTATCATGTATGCATACATTATAAACCTCACCTCAAGATTTTAGGTATGTATGTATATACACATATATATGTAAGTGTTTGAGCCGGGTATTATTATTCTCTCTGGTATTATTTCTTTGTAGTCTGAAAAACTTCCTTTAGCAGTACTTTTAGAGAAACTCTGCTGCTCATGAATTCTTTTACTTTATTATTATTTGAGGATGCCTTTATTTTTTCTTCATTCCTGAAATATATTTTCTTAGGGTAGAATTCTGTAAGGACACTAATCTGATTCATGAAAGCTCTGTCTCCATGACCTAATCACGTTCAAAAGGCCCTACCTTTCAATACTGCCACCTTGGGGATTAGAATTTTAGCATATGAATTTTGGTGGGATGCAAACATTCAGCTTATAGTACTCTTCTTCAGATTGAATAAATTATATTCATCAATAGAATGATTAATAGATCATTCTTGATCAATCAAGTCCAGTGATTCCTTCCTCTTGTAATCTCCATCTTATAATCGAGCCCAGTTATTTTTAAAAAATTTCAGACACTTATATTTTATTTTGACAGTTCCATTTTCTTATTTTTTATAATTATGACTTCTGTGTTGAGAGCTTCTTTCTATTAATTTAATGAAGTGTATTTACAATGACTGCTTTAAAGTTTTTCTCTAATAATTATAAAATCTCAGCTTTCTCAGGTTCTGAATCTGATTGTCTTTTTTTCTTGAGGATTGCTCAGATATCTGCAGCTCTTTGTTTAGTAATTTTGGATTATATCATGGATATTTTGGAGGTTATATTGGGCAGAATTTTTCCTATACTAATCCTCAGAACAACGTTGATTCTTTGTTTTGTTTTGTTTATTAGGCATTCAACTAAATTAATTTCAGAGAGCAAGTTCTGACTACCACCCCAAGTGTATTTTTAAAAGACTGCACTATAATTCCTTAAATTTGTCCTATGCATCAACCACTTGGAATAATCGGAGACCTAGGTCATCGCTAAATATCTGCTGCCTATGTTCCTGAAGCTCTATTCATTTTTTCCAAGACTGTTATATTGCTTTTCTTCTGTTCTGTGTCTGAGCAACTCAGGAATGAGCCCAAACCTTGTGCTGATTGATGCACACAGTCAGGGCATTTAACTTCTCCAACTATTTTTTTTTTTTCCCCAGGATTCCGTCCACAGTCTTTAGTCCAAAAGGACCCCATTTACTGTTTTCTTTCTTCAGAAAGATGAGGTTTCTGAGTGCTGTGGATTGAATCGTGCCCCCTCCACTAAAAAGTATGTTGAAATCCTAACCTATTATTACATATAAATTGAACTTATTTGTGAACAGTTTTTGCAGACATAACGAAGATCTAAGTTAAGATGAGATCATAATGGAGTAGGGTGGGCCCTTAATCCAATATGACTGTTCTTCTAAGAGAAGAAGAAAAGACACAGAGATAGACAAACCCAGAGATGAGAATGCCATGTGAAGATAGAGACATATAAGGAGAAGGTATCCATATGATGATGAAGGCAGATATTGGAGTCATGTATTTACCAGCCAAGGATTGCCGGCAAGCACTAGAAGCTAGAAGAGGCAAGGAAGAATTCTCTCTTTCGGGTCCAAAGGAAGCACAAACTTGCAAACACCTTAATTTTAGACTTCTATTTTCCAGAACTGTAACACTAATTTTTATTATTTGAAGTCACCCAGTTTGTGGCACTTTGTTATGGTAGTCCTGGGGAACTGATACACTGAGTTTTAGTCTTTTGCAGTATTGTTCTGCCAGGAAGCTTTTGGAATGTGACCCACCCTCAGAGCAGATCTAAGACTAGAAAACAAAACAAAACCAAAAAAACCAAACCAACCAAACCAACAAAATTGGTGAAATCACCTTTGCATGAATTGAATTTCCAAGCTTTGAAATTACTCTATAATCTGCCTGCTTCTGTTTATTTTTGGAGTCCTTTCATAGTTCATTAGTATGCAATGGGCTTATATCAACATATGGAGTAAGAACTCATCTTTAATTTTTAATTTCAGGAATTAAATACATTTTTCTATCCTGTTTATTTTCAAATTTATGACCATATAATAGCTCTTTTGTCATAGATTTTAATGCAAACTTTCGATTCTATTACCTCCCTTAAATTTCTTCACTTCATTTTTTAACATATGGAAAAGTAAAAAGAACAGATATCTATAAAATGTCATTAAAAATAAATCACTTTCCTAGTTAGATTTTAATCTTAATTAGCCTTTTGACATCTAAACCATAAGCAGCATATAAATTGATAAACCAGTGCCTCTGCTAGCCCACATCGAGGATCTCATAAAATATTTTTATCAGGTACTTTTTCTATTTCAACATGCAATATATCTGTGGGTTCAATTTGCTCTACAAATAATTCTATTGAACACACAAAAAGGAAATAATGCTAATTGGTACAACTTGCATTTAGCCCAGCATTTCTAAATTTTTGATACAACGTATTTTAATATTCAATGAAAACTTAATAAGATTTTTTCCTTCTGTAGTCAAGTAAATTTGGAATATGTAGTGTTACAGAATCATATAAATGATAATTTTCTAAATTTTGGACATTCTCTGAGCCTTTATTATGTTAATATGAATAATACATATGCAAGAAAATTACATACCAGGCTGACTTTTACAAACTGTTTTTTACAAAGGACATTTTGTATGAGATTATCTGTTAACATTTTGAGTGAAATTAGTGTCCCTTAAAATTTATTTCAGAAATACTCTTACAGCTAATCCAGTTTAACTGCTAGGGATACCTGTTCTATTTTTTTTAATTCTCTTTAAAATTTTGTTTTCCTTAGTGGTCTTAAACATTTGAGAATAAATATTTGGAGCCTGCCAATACAGCTTTGAACTTAATGTTAGGAATTACGTAATTTCCAAACTACTTTCTTTTTTTTTTTCTTTTTTTTTTAACTGTGAAGAATTTGGCAAGAGTCCTTTATATGGCGCCATTGCTGTTCATAATTGCAAAGTTATGAAAAATGTTTCCTCTAGTTCAGTTTTGAGTCCTGTATGCCCTGCCAGTTTCTTAATGTCATTTATACGGACTGGAAGATTTCTTTTGAAACAACTCTGCAGTCTTATCACTTCTCCAAATATATTGGGCTTTATTTCCTTCTTATTTAGGTTTGAGTTACACTGTCTACATAAGAGAAACCTTTTTATTACATCATTTTTTACAACTAATGCACTTTTTCTTTTTTTTTTAGAATTTTATTGCTGAAGCTATTATCCTTACCCTTATTCTTCTTATAGATGTCATTTTCAAGAGTTTATATCATTTATTTGAATTAATCTTTTTATACATAATCTTTTAAAATCAGAGATAATCAATTTCCTCCATGCACAGGCATAACGATTCCATTAGGTTCCAACTCACTGAGATAATTTGTCTTTGCATTGTCAGACCTGTGCGTTTAGAGGCTATCATGGCTTTTGAACTCCTCTTTTAAAATCTCCAATCAAGAAAATACATTTATATTTATTTACTATTTAGAACTTAAATATTGTATAAGCTGCATTCCTAAAAACTAAGATACCATTCTAAATGTTTGGTGCATGTATTGCCTAAATCAAAATGTTTGGAGCAATTATTAAACATTCAGATGTCTCGACTGACCTTATGCCTACTAAATCAAATTCTACAGGCGACAGAATCTAATGTGTGAATTGTTAATGAACAGTTAGGAGCTGACTATTTGGAAACGCTGGTCAAAGATTACTTAACATTTGTTTTCTGTTATGATCTATAATATTAAATTGTGTGGCTTTCACTGACTTATTTCTTTTGAAAAATTATGCAAATATCGTATTTCTGTCTTAGTCCTGTTTAATAGTGTCTGTGATATTACTCTAAAATAATGTTCACCTTCCTTTATTAAAGTGTTACTTTCCTGTGCTAATTAACTGTGTATTTTGAGCTTCTATAATCCACTTCATTGCAGGGATCCCAAAAGCTTTTATAAAAAATTCTTATAAACCTTATATTGTACCAAAAGTTAAATTGTTTATTTATGGATTGTCTTCCATGCCATCCTAATCGATAAGGTTCAAAATTCTTTCAGGATGGAAGTAGGTCTTCAGAAACTCATTTTAGAATGCCTGTAGCAACTGGCACAATATTTTGTACTTTGAAGGTGCTCAATATGTTTGATGAATTGAGTTGAATTGGGCTTCTTACTTGATAATTTCTTCTCATTATTAACAGGAGCTTGCTTCACTAGTGTTTTAATGTCTCATTTGCATTCATTCGTCTTATTGACTCTTCATTGACTTTTCTGCTGTTTTGTATGTGGAAATTTTTTTCCTGACTCTTAAGATGCATGACAACCTTTGCCAAGAACTACTTTATCATTTTCGTATCACCAACCATCTGCCAGTATGGCATGTTATGTAGTTTATTATTTTATTACCTGTTACTCAGAATGGTGTGTCTAAAAATATTATCAGTAGTGGTACTGGAACAAAAACTTTTCTGTGCTAATATCGATTGGAAAAACACTGTACTGAATAAAATTAAATTGAATCTTTTGCTAGAGAAATACCTAGGTCCTTTAATATACTAATCAATAAATAATCATAGTGTTTAGCCTTTAAAATTTATTTAACCACAATAAATGAAATAATAAAATGTAAAAGCAATCTTTTCCCACTACATATGTCCCCTAGAACTGTGCTACTTGAGTTACATATCATTTAGTATTAGTAAGTTAATAAATTTATTGTGGGGAAGGTACTAGAAAAACAAAAAATAAAAATTAATAAAAATAGTTTCCTTAAAATATTTGCTGGGAAATCACAGGTTCTTGATGTAAAATAAAACAAAACAAAACAAAAAAACAGCAAAGAACAGACAAAAACATATACTAGAGAATCTAGGGATACCACCTAAATATCATAACTTCTGCAAAATTTATGTAGCAGATATCTATGCTTTTTTATGGATAATTATTTCACATCTTCTACCCCCAAATTTTTCAGTGACAATGACAATTTAACATAAATCCATTCCTTGCCAATTCTCCCCATGATCAACAACTTTTACTTGTCAATCACAGATGATTTAATATCATAAGGTAAACAATGATAACCAATTGTATTCACCACGACCAAAACTAACATTAATTGTTCTGTTTTTCTCATCTTCAAGACTAGATATTATAGGGATATTAATTGAAATTTTTATATGCCAAATTGTCTTACACAACACTAAATAAGCATTGTATGCTCAGTGAATGCTGGCTTGATCCTTATTCAAACACAGAGTCAACAATGCACACATCTGCCTTAGATTTAATTTTCATATTTCTAAAGTTTACAACCTTCCTAGTTAACCATATAAACAGTATTGTAATTAATTTATGGAAAAACATTATTAGAAATTGAGGAAGCATTTAACTTTAGTCAATAGTCATTACACCATCACTTATGTTAAATTATTCTTGGAACAATATTCCGTGGTCTTCCCAAGACTTAAAAATTTTCTAGTGCTATATAACATTGATGCAGTTCTCAGCAAATTTTATATCAAAAGAAATGCTGTTCTGAGCTCTCTTTATTATTCTATTAAGACTTTGAATAAAAGGTAGAATTTTTTGTTATAATTGTTGCCCTATATTTTATTTATAGATAAAAAGGATGTATTGCAACCTGTCAGCCAAGTTTTAGAAAGCACAGTTTATAATAATATTTTCCATTCTGATTTTCTATACACTTTCTTTTATATAATCCTACAGCTATGTTACAGAAACCAAATAATATTAACTCAATTTAATATACTTTAGAATCTGGCAAAACCTGAAATCTACTTTTACTCAATTCCCCTGCAGAATATTTTATTATGAAGATGAATAATATGTAAAAATTGAAATAAAACCCATCCTTTTAGTAGATGAAATTAAATTGGTCTTTGAAACTAATGCACTTTTTTCTTCTAAATCTATACGTAAAATGTGACAGCAATTTTTACACTTAATCCTATTATTTATCAATTTTTATTTTCTTCCTTAGATATTTGTAGTTTTCATGTTGGTCTGGAAAATTGAACATGATGTTTTCTTCAGTGAATTTGTTAGAATATTTCTCTCAATAGATAGAAAGAGATAGATAGATAGATAGATAGATAGATAGATAGATAGATAGATAGAAGATAGATAGATAGATAGATAGATAGATAGATAGATAGATAGATAGATGGCAATTCTATAATTGCAAATGCAAATTTTTTTAGAGTTACCAAAGTTCCTTGGTCAGATAGTAAAAATGTTTTATGCATGTAGGTATAGTTTCTTCAGTTTGCCTATTGCTTTCTTCTGATAATTTTTTCTTCATTCTGAACACATCTTTACTTATCTTTACTCATTCTAACTCTCCAATTATCTTTGAAGTTGTGTCATTTAGTAATAGGGCTAGGCACACAACAAAAAAATTTATCATATTTGTTTAGTAGCTGTCATTAATGGTGCATAGATTATTTAGAGAGCTTGCATAAACAAGAGAGCCAATAACAAATACACTTACAGGGAGTAAGCATTATAATTTCTCCACTGGAAAAGTGTAGGAATTAAATACTCGAACACAAGAAAAATAAGCATCTTTATAAAGCATGAGGGAAACATGCATTCTGTCTCTTTGGAGACTGAGGGAAGAATTTGTTTTATTTTTTCTTTTTGTTTGTTCAACATTAGAAAGAAAATCTTCTCTGTGGGTTGGGACCCATAATACCAATTTCATACATTCATTTGAAAAACTGTGAGGCCAGGCGCGGTGGCTCACGCTTGTAATCCCAGCACTTTGGGAGGCCGAGGCGGGTGGATCACGAGGTCAGGAGATCGAGACCATGGTGAAACCCCGTCTCTACTAAAAATACAAAAAAATTAGCCGGGCGTGGTGGCGGGCGCCTGTAGTCCCAGCTACTCGGAGAGGCTGAGGCAGGAGAATGGCGTGAACCCGGGAGGCAGAGCTTGCAGTGAGCCGAGATCGCACCACTGTACTCCAGCCTGGGCGACAGAGCGAGACTCCTTCTCAAAAAAAAAAAACAACAACAAAAAACAAAACAAAAAAAAACTGTGAACTATATGGTAGCCATGACCTTGAAAATGCCAAGTACGTAAAAATGTGTGTGGATATAGATTTGTCTAAAGGGAAACTTAATATGATTGTTTTGACACTAAGCTCATGAATGACAAAGAATTAAATTACAAGGTCAAGGAAGAGCACTAAGCCCAGATGTTAGTCGAGTTCCTGTTAAGATGAAATAAAATTATTTGGCTTTTTTCTTTTATTATTATATAAACAGAATCTGAGTCTGAGTTTTTCATCTGTTAAAATGGTAGGATAAGCTTCACACACAATGTGGTTTGTCAAGCTTGATAGAGGCATATAATGTAGCAAAATGAAACGTAATGGAAAAATAATTCTAGACTTGAGAAAATGGTAAGGTAAAGTCAAGGTAATGAAAGTGACAGAAAAGATTCATTGATAGATTTTTCTATAGGCTTCTTTATTCTTAAAGAGCTCAACATCCTATAATATTTCAAGCATGTTTTTAAATTCAAGTTCTTAAAAATTATGAATTTCTTAAGGGCAGGCAATAAAATGTCTAATATCTATTATAAACATTTGCCACTTCAATACATCTCATAAATACCCAATAAATAAACATTTACTAACAACAGAACATAGGAATGATATAAATTTTTATTTTTTTATTTCTCTACTTTATATATTCTATAAAATTAGTGATGATTATGCTGGCAAAATAGCTATTAACATTTAAGAAAAGTCATAAAGAATAAGTCTAAAATATTTACTAACAATGGCAGATTCTAAAAGAAAGGAGTCATTAAGAGTCTACTGTCCCATGCTAGGGCAGGCACAGGAGTTATAAATACAGCAATCTGGTTCCTGTATCAAAGCATGTGGCTGATTTGCATGAGGCTATAAATTAGAAAATAATTGAGACAGAGAAAGCATGTGACGTCAAAGGTAAAGTCTTTAACCAAAATACTGATTTGAGTAAAAGCTGGAAACGCAAAACGTGAAGGTGAGATGATTAGAGTTATGCACCTGGGTATTCCATTACTCTTGATCCTCCAATGGAGAAAAATCACAATAAGCAAAGCAGCCAAAATGCAAGCACTGAGAGGAAGGAGAAGCAGCCAGAGGCATGAATTATCCTTCCACTGGAATGGGTAACTACTGAATAATTGAGGATTGACTTCAGGTTGAATGTTAAATTTCCGCTGTGTGCATGAGTTCTTGAGCCCTTACGTAAAGATTTGATTTACATAGATTAGATCAATAAATACAAGATAAACATAAGGAATAAATAATAACCCAACTTCAGATAGGAATCATGCTCTCAAGATTTGCTTAGCTGAATTCTTGAGAGATCAGCAGGCTGACTCTTCTGGCTTTAAAAATCAAGTATCTAAGCTACTGCCTTCCATAACACAAGGGGAAAACTGGCACACAGTGCAAGCAATAAACTTAGGTACTTAGAAACTATTCTTCAAGCTTGTTCAAAATCCGGCACTATTCACAATAGCAAAGACTTGGAACCAACCCAAATGTCCAACAACGATAGACTAGATTAAGAAAATGTGGCACATATACACCATGGAATACTATGCAGCCATACAAAATGATGAGTTCATGTCCTTCGTAGGGACATGGATGAAACTGGAAACCATCATTCTCAGTAAACTATCGCAAGGACAAAAAGCCAAACACCACATGTTCTCACTCATAGGTGGGAACTGAACAATGAGAACTCATGGACATAGGAAGGGGAACATCACACTCCGGGGACTGTTGTGGGGTGGGGGGAGGGGGGAGGGACAGCATTAGGAGATATACCTAAGGCTAAATGACCAGTTAATGGGTGCAGCACACCAACATGGCACATGGATACATATGTAGCAAACCTGCACATTGTGCACATGTACCCTAAAACTTAAAGTATAATAATAATAACAAAAAAAAAGAAAGAAACATACAGCTTGGGAACAAAGACAAACTAACAGCAGTAGAGCTATTAAGTATATAGATCTTATTTTTTAAATGAATTTTATATGTAATGTTTTGAGTTTCCCCCCTCCCAGTTGAATACTATGGAATTTTACTTAGGTTTTTTTTCTGTAGAAAGTTTAAAATTGTGTGACAGTAATATGTTCATTCTATAAGTGTTTATTTAAGCATTTTATTACTATAATCTAGAAAACACAAAAATTGCTGTTATAATTATTTCAAAATTATTTTAATGTGTTTTATAATTTTTATTTTCAATTATTTCATAACATTTATCATAGGAAAACATGAAGTTATTTCAACAGGTTTTCATATTAAGAAGTCCATTGCAGAATAAAAATTAAAACTAAATTACAGGCTATCTGTTACGGAAAATACATTCATCTCCTTTCAGCACCATTTTGCTTTCCTGCTATAATCAGTCAATTAGCTACATCTGAAGGATCTGCAGATATTTTGCTGGGCTGATGGTGGATCAAAGTATGTGAGAGGTAAGAGTTTAGATGACATATAAAACCACTAATGGATAGTTTGAAAACTATCCAGTCATCAAAGGATTAATAACTAGAATATACAAGGAACTCAATAGCAAAAAACCACAAATAATCCAATACTAAAATGGGCAAATTATCTAAATAAAAATTTCTGAAAATACGGCACACAAATGTTCAACAGCTGTATGAAAAAAAGTTCAAATTCACTTGCAATTATGAAAATGTAAATTAAAACCACAATAAAACATCATCTTACCCCAGTTAGAATGACTATTATAAAAAAAAAAAAAAAACAGATGCTAGCAAGGATATGAAGAAAAGGGAAGGCTAATACACTGCTGGTGGAAATTTAGTACAGCCGGTATGAAAAGCAGTATGGAGGTTCCTCAAAACACTAAAATTAGAGCTATCATATGATTTGGCAATCTCACTGCTGGATATATATCAAAAGGAATGAAAAGCTATACTTCTATGTTCATTGCAGTGCTGTTAACAATAGCTAAAAAATGGACTCAACCTCAGCATCTACTAATGAATGAATGAAGTTTAAAATTTGGTATATATGTGCGATGAAATAGTACTTAGCATAAAAAAAGAAAATTCTGGCATGTGCAACAACATAGGTGGAATTGATAGAAATTACATTAAGTGAAATAATTCAGGCACAGAAACACAAATATTGCATGTTCTCACTCATATGTGAAAGCTAAAACAGTTGATCTCAGAGAGCTAGAGAGTAGAATAATAGTTTCCAGAGGCTGGAAAGTGAAGCAGGGAGGAAGCGATGGAAAGAGGTTGGTTAATTGGTACGCATGTACAATTAGAGGGAAGGAATAAGTACTTGTGTTCAACAGCACAGTAGGGTGACTATAGTGAACGATAATTTACTTCATATTTCCAAGTAGCTTGAAGATTTGGAATGTTCCCAACTCAAAGAGATGATAAATGTTTGAAGTGATAGATATCCCAATTACCCTTATTTGATCATTACGCATTGTAGACTTGTATGAAAATATCACAGGTACCCCATAAATATGTACAACTATTATATATTCATAATAATTAAAAATTAAAAAGCACAGCAAGTGACAACATTAGATCAGCAATTTAAGGTTACTCTGGCTATAATCCACAGAATAGATTAAGTGCAAGCCAGCCTAGAGGCAGAGATACCAGTTAGGAATCTGTGATCGTAGTCTAAGTAAATTGAGTATGATTACCTGAGTTTAGGTAATACCATTGGGAATGGTAGGTAAGTAAGAAATATTTGAAAAATGTTTTGGAAGTAGGTTAGGTGTGGAAGATGGGAGAGAAAAAAAAAACAAAGATTGATGCTTTTGAATCAGACTTTTACAAGCAAGAGGATAAGTTCGGGGACAGTTATTAGAAAAGAAGAGGATGATTATCTGGGGGGCAGAAATTGAGGAAGTAACTGTACATATTCCATTCTAACTGATTAGGGGACTATTGACTAACTAGACATAAATATAGGAAAGAGGTCAAGGTCAGAGGTAAAGATTTTGCAGTGTCTGGGATGAGAAGACCCTAGGTGAATGTTTAGAAAGTAAAGACAAGTGATAGAGAAGCATGACAAGAACAATAATACAATGGTAAAGTGGGAAGAAAAAAAAAAAAAACCTACAAAGAAATCTAAGAATGAGGAGACATAACTTTCATTTAAAAACAAAAGAAAGAGAAGCTTTCTCATAGAGTATAATCTATCAATGACCAATTGGCTGGTACTGGCTCATTAGATTCTGGTTTAGACTATTATAAAAGTAGGAACAAATGAGTGCTTATATCTATTGAGCAATCACTGCATGTCAGGCACTGAGCTCAGCTTTTTAAATGCATTATTTTAATTACCTCCCTAAATAATATTATTATTTCAATTATGCAGATAAGGAGACTTATAAACTATGCATAAATTATTCATAGTAACAGACAGAGGAAATGTATATCCAGATGTGTCTGATTTTAAATTCTGTACTTTTTAAATTGCATTGCTAGAGTTTTTTCAAGTGTGGGTCTTAAACAACTTGTAATTGCTTAAGGTTCTGTGAAAGAAAGAAAGAAGAGAAAGGAAGGAAGGTAGGGCGGGAGGGAGGGAGGAAGGAGGAGACAGAGAGAGACAGAGAGAAAAAAGAGAAGAAAAGAAAAGAGAAAAGAAAAGAGAGGGAGGGTTGCCACATTTTCTATTATAAAACAGTCATTAAAGCTTTTAAGTCACCCTCTTTGATAAAGGAATTGAGATTTCCCAAAAGTATTTTAACAAAGAAAAGATGACTTTTGTCACTAAAAGATGGAAGACCAATGTGAAGAAAGATACTGTAAGATTAAAACATAGTCAAAAGAGATGTAAGTCCTAACAGGAGAATCTTCCTAAATAATTTTTAAAAGTTACACGTGAATACTCTGTTTACTTTTTTATTTTATGTTATTTTATCCTATGCCCTGAAAAAAGTTGAAGTATAATTGTAGTGAACATATTCAATCACAAATAATTTGTCTCTGTTGTTTTCTTGATGGTGTCACTGAAAAATAAAAGATAAAAATTGATGACACAGGCTGCTGAAATCAAACATGAAGAAACAGTTTCAGAACTGGCTTTGACTATCTTTAAAAGAAGAAATCGTGCTAGGCATGGTGGCTTATGTCTATAATTTCAGCACTTTGGGAGGCTGAGGCAGGAGGATTGCTCGAGCTCGGCAGTTCAAGATCAGCCTGGGCGACATGGTGAAACCCCACCTCTACAAAAAGTAACAACAACAAAAATTAGCCAGATGTACTGGCAAACACCTATAGTCCCAGCTATTTGGGAGGCTAAGGCAAAAGGATCTCTTGATCCCAGAAGGTAGAGGCTGTAGTGAGCCAAGATAATGCCACTGCACTCCAGCCTGGGCAACAGAATGAGACCCTCTCTCAAATGAGAGAGCGAGCGAGAGAGAGAGAGATCAGGAATCTATTCACCACTTTATTCCAAGAAGAAACTTTTACACTCCCAGATTTTGTATGTGAGAGTCCCATCAATTTGGCATTGACAAACAATTGCTTAATCATTGGAAACAGTCCTGAGTGAGGAGTTTTTCAATAGTTTGGTTGTCAATTTTATATTGGAATATCCAAGCAGATCTAACAGGGTGCTCCAACATTACCATCTTCTTCAAAAGCATGTAATTTTAAGTAAATATTTAGATATTATGTCAAAGACATAAAACTGATAATTTGTGAAGCCTGATATTTGGTTATCACCACTGAAATATTACCTATCCCATTGGCATAAAGCAATCAAACACAGGTCTGATCTAGAATGTACTGGATAAATAATTGTAGTTAGAGATATCAGAGAGCCTGCTAATCAGACAGAGTGAGGCTAAGGATTATCAAGTATTTAGACTGACAAGCATACTTATGGTCAGAATTACAGACATACCTCAATTTTATTGTGATTCACTTTATTGCTTTGCAGATATTGCATTTCTTTACAAATTGAAGGTTTGTGGCAACCCTGTGACAAGCAAGTCTACCAGGATCATTTTTCAAACAGCATGTGCCCACTTTGTGTCATTGTGTCAGCATTTTTTAGCAATAAAGTATTTGTTAATTAAGGTATGCACATGTTTTAGACATACTGCTATTTCACACTTAACAGACTACAGTGTAGTGTAACATAACTTTTATATGCACTGGGAAACCAAAAAAAAATTGTATAACTTTCTTTATTGCAATATTTGCTTTACTGCAGTGGCCTGGAACTGAAACTCACAAAATCTCCAAGGTGAGCCTTTAATCACATACAAAACAGAACACATCCCTATCATATAAGCAATTCTTCATAGATGGTTTTAAAATAAAGTCCAAAGCAAGTCATTCAAGGTATAAATATAAAAGCATAGATGTCATTATACTACAAATATTAGTACTAATGTGTTCGGAATTGGTGGGTTCTTGGTCTCCCTGACTTCAAGAATGAAGCTACGGACCCTCGTGGTGAGTGTTACAGTTCTTAAAGATGGTATGTTCGGAATTTGTTCCTTCTGATGTTCAGACGTGTCCAGAGTTTATTCCTCCAGATGGGTTCATGGTCTCACTGGCTTCAGGAGTGAAGCTGCAGACCATGGCGGTGAGTGTTACAGCTCTTAAAGGCGGCACGTCCAGACTTGTTCCTTCCCCTACCCGCTTCTCTCTCTCTCTTTCTTTTTCTATTTTTCTTTTTTGAGACACACTCTGTTGCCCTTGCTGGAGTGCCAGTGGCATGGTCTGGATTCACTGCAGCCTCCACCTCCCATGCCCACCTAATTTTTGTATTTTTAGTAGAGTTGGCATTTCACCATGCTGCCCAGTCTCGTCTACAACTCTGGAGCTCAAGCAATCTGCCTGCATTCGCCTCCCAAAGTGCTGGGATTACAGGCAGGAGCCACCGTGCCCAGCCTCATCTGAAATTTTTGATAATGCCCTTCACTACTTAAATCCTCCATGAACTCTATCAGCTGATGATTTCACCTTATATTTTATTGGAAACAACAAAAAAGAAGGAATTGAGGAAAGTTCTTATCTTCTCAGAATCAAATCTGTTAACCTACATCTCTACCCAACATTTTTTCTTTTGCTCCTTGCCCCTACTCCAAGTTTTGATTTACTTGACTTCTGGATTTCACCTTCTCTAGAACACTGAATTGCATTGCAACCACATGATTGCAATCATGCTACAGCAATAACATTGTTTTTGTTCTATTAATATATCATCATTTTTCTTAGTCACTTTCATAAGCATACAGTATATTGTAATTTTCATCTTGCCTATTTTTAAGCAAACTAACTAGCTACAAAGATCTCCTTCGACCACATTTTCTCCTCAACTTACTTTTGTAATTCTTTTATAATCTTACCATAAAATAGCCGAAAAAGAAAAGTTTTGTACAGTTAATGTGGTTTTCTTGACTTATATTCTCTCATTGTCCCCACTTTGTCTTCAATCTATGAAACTGCTCTTGTCCAATCATCAATGGCACTCATATTGTACTATCCAAAATTCACTTTTCTGTTTCTACCTAATCCTACCTCTAAGCGGCATTTGCATAGTAGAGCACTCCCCATTTTCTTAAAGTATTTTGGGTTGTTCTTTCTGTAACAGCATACTCCCATAATTTTCTTCCTACCTCATAGTTCTCTTTCTCTTTCTCTATTATTTTACCTTGTGGCATATGACTGAATTTTAAATAATGACATGTCTCAAGACTCTGTCTTAGAATTCCTTTTTTTTTTTTTTTTTTGGAGAAGGAGTCGCATTCACTGTTTTGCAGGCTGGATCGCGGGCAGTGGTGCCATCTCTGCTCACTGCAACCTCTGCCTTCAGGGTTAAAGCAATGCTCCTGCCTCAGCCTTCCAAGTAGCTGAGATTACAGGTGGGCGTGCCACCATGCCTGCTGGTCTCAAACTCCTGACCTCAAGTTATCTGGCTGCCTTGGCCTCCCAAAGTGCTGGGATTACAGGCATGATCCACCATGTCTGGCCTGGAGTTTCTTTTTATCTCTGTATCACATATTCAAAAATAGAAAGAAGGCCAGTGAATTAGCATAACACATTAATAAAAGTTTGAAATGATCTATTTATCTACACAGAAGTTAAAATGATTTATTTATTACTCAAAATACTCTAATATATTTACAGTTAACTGGACCTAAAATAAAACCTCCTTATAAACTCTTTATAAGGTTTATAAATCCCTGCTTATGTGATCATGCCATATCTGTGTCTTAAACTTCACATGAAGGTATTTGTGTTTTGTTTTTGCGTGGTATGGATATTCCTCAGATTTTCAAGAGGTTGGGTTCTTGTTGACATTCAAATCTCAGCTCAGTCTTTCTTTAGGAGCAATTATCATAGACTGTTCAGTCAAGATATCCACAAGATATCCAACAGTCTACTCATCATTTTTGCTCTTTACTAGAGGCTTCTCAACTTGCAATGGGGTTATATGTCAATTAACCAATCATAAGTTGACCATATCAAAATATCCTATGTCAAAAATGCATTTAATTCAAGTAAACTACAAACATCATACCTTAGCCTAGACTATCTCAAATACATTCAGAACAGTTATATTAGCCTACAGCTGGGCAAAATTATCTAACACAAAGTCTGTTTTATAATAAAGTATTGAGTATCTCATGTAATTTATTGAATGCAGTACATTGCAGATTTTCAGTTGTTTACCTTCACAATTCTGTGGCTGACTGGGAGTTGCAGCCCGCTGCTACCACCCAGCATTGCAATCGAGTATCACATATCACTAGGCCAGGAGAAGATCAAAATTCAAAATTCAAAACACTGTTTGTATTGAATGCAGACCCTTTTAGCACCATTTAAAGTAAAAATAAATAAATAAATAAATAAATAAGTTGGGGACCATCTGTATAGCCAACTCTTCTCCTTTTTATACAGCTATCTCTATCAAAGTGTTCTTGATTAACTACTTATCTACTTTTGCCTTCTTCGAGAATTTAGGCTTATCTGTGTGTATTGCCAATGCTTAGGACAATGTCTGATAACGTACTTGGCACATAGCAAGTAATTGATATATATTTGTTGAATAAATGATAATAGCTTCAAAATTCTAAAATATTTAAACCCGTTGAAAATAATATTAAATTTTAATAAAATGAGTAAATTTTTAGTCTAAGAATATAAAGGCTAATATTGTATATATACTTTAAACAGTTAAGGGCATGATTATCAAGAATACTCTCTTCTTCACTAGTAACTGAAATAGTAATAATTTGAGAGATTTATTCTATAAATTATACTTAAATTTCATTTACGTAAAGGTAAATTTAAGGTGTGGCATTGGGAACTACATACATATTGCATTGCAGGTTAGGAAACTGACTCGTGACAAGAAAGATAATTTAGACATAGTTGAGATAAAAATTAGAATGGTAAACATATTGCAAAGGGGCTTGAAAGCAAATTTTATATAAAATAGTCAATCATGGCTGGGTACAGTGACTCACGCCTGTAACCCCAGCACTTTGGGAGGCCGAGGCGGGCATTATCACCCAAGGTCGGGAGTTTGAGACCAGCCTGGCCAATGTGGTGAAAGCCCCTCTCTACTAAAAACACAAAAGTTAGCTGGGCGTGGTGGTTGGTGCCTATAATTCCAGCTACTGGGGAGGCTGAGGCACAAGAATCACTGGAACCCGGGAGGCAGAGGTAGCAGTGAGCTGAGATCAAGTAACTGCACCCCAGCCTGGGTGACAGAGTGAGACTCCCTCTCAAAAAACAAAACAAAACAAAACAAAATGTCAATCACTGGAGAAAGGTTTTGAGCTATAGACCAACATAATAAAAATACTGAGAAATACACATCAAGCCTAAGTTGAGGAATGAATTGGAAGGAAATATGAAGAAAGTCTTTGCACAGTAAGTATACAAAAGAGTGTCTGGCCAATAATCCTGAAGAACTTAACTGAGGTTGGACAGTTACGTAAGATATGGAGAAAGGAGGCAAAAATTTAAAATGGGTATAACTTTTTCAGACTTACTGATAAATTACATGTGGATGAGAATGGACACAAGAAGAGTAAATGATTTTGAATTTTGAGTTTAGGCAGCCAGAGAAGAATCATACCAGTGGCAAAAAAGGAAAGGTAAGAAGGGGAATATCTAGATCAGAACTTCTTATGGGAAATACGGCAGATTCAATTCTAAATGTCAATGTTAAGGTTTAACAGTATGTTAAAATTAAACTAACATCCTGCCTGAGAAAAAATATAAACAGAAACTAGTAATGATGTATATGAAGGAAGATAAAACCTGTCTTCCTGTCCATAACCTCCAGGCAGATCAAACTGTCTGGCTGTCCATTACCATTATCTTCCTTTTAAACCACATCTTTATTTCATTACAGGACATCAGATATGTGCTAAGTACTCTTCGGCACTCTTCAAATGTATTTAACTTACTAAAAACACCATTTTGCTAGTAATTTTATTACAGTGAGCTACAGTACGGTAATGAGGTAGTTGCTGTGTCCAGTCACTGCCTCCTTTCTCATCATAAGCAAAGTTGTAGGCTTCAGGACTATTCCACTCCAAACAGCTTGGCTTTCCTTTAAAACACCATTTTATTTTTTCAGAATTCAGAAATCACCGTTCTTCTCCCTTACTTCTTGCTGCCAAATTCTCAAGCATCCCCTAAATCAGTGTGTTTCATGAGTATTGATAAAAAAAAAATCACCGTTTAACAAAAGGAAGATGATTTTGTCTAGACGTTTCTGTTTTAAGTGTTTAGATTTTGACTCATAAATTTAGGATTTTGAATGTTTTAATCTTTGAGATTTTGATTCATTCAGATGCTCACACATACACCCATATACAGCATAACACAGATAAATATTTTATCATAGAACTACAAAGTGATTGACTTTAGAAAAGAACAAAAAATCTAAAGCAACGGAACAGTATACAGTATACATGAAACAGTAAACAGCTCTCCATATTTGCAGGTTCTGAGTCGTGGATCCAATCACAATAGAAATAAATAAAAATTAAAATGAAAAATAAAACAATAAATATAATGCAAGTTTTAAAGCAACATACTATAACAACTATTTATATATCATATACGTTGTATTAGGTATTATAAGAAATATACAGATGAATTAAAGTATAAAAAAATATAAGTTATATGCAGATATTATATTACTTTATGTAAGGGAGTAGAGCATCCACAAACTTTAGTATTTCTAAGGGGGTCTAGAAACTAATCCCTCTGTGATACCAAGGGATGACTATGTTTACTTTAGAGATTTTGTTGGAAATTCAGCACATAAAGCAAAAATTGCACTTAGTTTAACTGATACTCAAAAATCTCTCAGAGTCCATGTTTCTTACCAACGCAATTTTTATTTAGTTATCTAATCATTATTTCTTTATTTGGCAATCCATGTTTTTGTTGCTTTATATTTAGATATTTATCTAAAATCCATTTTTAATTATTCAACATTTTATGCATAATAAACACAAACTTTTTATAACCAAGATAAAAAACGCCAGTCCGCACAGATGGTTTCTCTCCATGATCTGTACTGTATTCTGTGATTCATGGGTTACATGCCCCAGAGAAAAGTGCTTTTTATAAACACAGGATTAACACCATAATTGCACTTAGTTTGGAGAAATGCCGACGTGATGGAGGTAAAAGATAGCTATGACAACTGATAAAATAGATACAGAGATTCCATCTCACATACTGGGGGATAAGCTTATTGAATAAAGGGTCAGGTAGAGTCAATGGCATTGCACACATTATTCTCTTTTCCTCTTTCTCTTTGTCAAGGGTACCAGGTTAAATTTACATTATTTACCTCCTTGTAATTTGGTTTCCCATTTTTCCCAAATCAAGCTATTGTATATTATGACAATATATTTCTATCTATTCTTAAAAGACCAATAATATATTAGAGGATATAAATTGGGAAAAGTAGAAGACATTATTTAGATAACTAGAGAAACTTTAGAACCAGAGAGCGATATGGAACTGTTGAGTCAGGCAAGCTATAAAATTCCTCAGATTCGAGAGATGTTGTGGGTGTTTATGGAAATCATTTCCTGTAGTACATGAGAAAGAATGCATGGAAAGGCAGATACATTCAGTCCATGTTCTAATGAAAGGAGGGTCACTATATCACTCCTTACTTCCTTTCCCTTTCATGTTATGCTTTGTACACTCATTCACTATTGATTTATTGAACTGATTATGCTCCTTACACTGAGGCTTGCAACATGAATATGTTTGCATTCCTGACCTTAAGTAGTTTTCAGTCTACTCAGGGAATATGGAATGTAAACTAATAACTGCACTTAAATATGAAAAGTTTAAATTGCTTTGGGAACAGGAGGTTTGGGTGGTATTTGTCCAACTGAAGTGCCTCTAGTTGTGAGAAGTGGCACTTGAAAATCCGGGAGAGAGAATGAATAATTTACTATTAAGGGCTGACTAAAATTGGAGATTTGAAGAATCATTCTAAGAATTTCATACCAAATATTTCCTCTGGTATTAGGTTCCCCTAGAAAGAACTATTTTTGTTTAATAAAAGAGAGTATCTGTGTATAAAAAGATAGATCTTGGATCAGGGACTGGGAACTCATAGGAGAGGTCAAAACTGAAACAGAGCTGGGTTCGTCTCTAAACAAACAAATAAAATAAATGTTAGAAAAAATATTTCTTTTCTCTCTCTCTCTTTTTTATGTTTGAAATGTCAGTCAAAGAGATAAAAGGTAAAGAGACAGAGTGATAGAGAAATATGAAGACACTAATGCCCAAATTTTGTCATTTCAGAAGCTTGGATGTGAAATACTCAATTTTAAGTTATTTGTATTGCTGCAAGCCATAGGTTGCAAAATGGACTGACAGTGATCTGCTCGCACAAATGCCATAAGCAAATATAGCTGGCCGTCAGTATACATTCAGGCTGAGTCTGAGATCCCCCTAACCACTGGAGATACCAAAATCCATATATGCTTGACTTATTTATATTAAATGTTTTGGTATTTGCATACAGCCTATGAACATCAATCCATATACTTTAAATCATCTCTAGATTACTTATATTTTCTAAAGCAATACAAATGCTATATAGTTGTTATGCTGTATTATTTAGAGAATAACAACCCCCCGCCCCCCAACAACAAAAAGTCTGTAGATGTTCGGTAAAGACGGAACCATCCATTTTTTTTCCCAAATATTTATGATATGTGGTTGGTTGAATCCAAAGATGCAGATATGGAGGGCCAACTACTTTGTTTTGTGCAAGAAAGAAAAAGTTCCTGGGATAGAAGCAGCAGTTTCGAGATGAGATTTCCATACATTTATCTAAAACCAATGGAAGCAGGATATCAGACCCAATGGTGATACAAGAACATAAATCTTCTGAAAATTTACACTGTATTTGCTACAGGATATTGTATTGGGTATGAGCTTATCTTCTCTAGATATTAAAGTATAGAGTGACTCCAACTTGTATCTACATTGTTACTTTTGACCATTAAAAATATAATTTAGGTCACACCTCTATAACTCCTGAAATTAAAATGTCAATACAAGCAGTTACTTGTACTTGTCTTGATGTTATTATGCCCCAGCTATACTTTTTTGTATTTCATTTCTAAACTTTCCAAGTAGTAGAGCACAATGATTGCATCTACCTAATCCCTGCCTACATTGCCCTTAATTTTTTCTCTCACACCATGTTATCTACTCTCACAAAAGTAAACAATATTATCATAATTACCAAATATAACAATCTCTATTAGACCTCAATTTCTACAGCTCTGACACCCTTCTAGATAAAGTAAAAGACAGAAAGTTTAGCCTTCAGGGACCACCATAAACTGTCCTCAAATTATTTTACCTCTGATCAGTCTCCTACATGAACTATTAATATCTGTTCCAAACATATTTTATGCTCACTATTGGACAAAACACATTGTTTACTTTTTATTTATTTATTTTTTTTTGCTGACCGCTCATTGTTTTATTCCACTGCCTTTCTTTACCATTATCCCTATCAAATACATTCTCTTTACTCCAAACATCCAAATATTCTCTGATCTTTCAAATATATCTATGAAACATTTTATAAAATATGTCATTGTCATCTCTGAAGCTAGAGCACTTAAGATTCTGACTACTTGGATTCTTCATCATATCCATCCAATAAAATAATATTGATTAATAAATGTAAGTTGATTTTATAAATATTTTGGATAACTTCAATGTGAGTGAGTTTGAAGGAGTTTAGAAGAATGCTTTTTTGTTTCTTTGATTCTCAGCAACCACTACCAAATACTTTTCTAAAACACTAATCCAAACCTAGAAGAAAATAAAAAGCTTAAATCAATTAATTCAAATTTTCCTCAAATTATGAAAGATTCAAAACAAGGATAAATATCCTCAATGTTTATAAACACAAAAAATTCAAAAAAATGAACTCAGTATATGATGAAGAACATAAAGCATTTCATTTTTTACTTTATAAACACATTCCTCACTAAAAAAAAGAGAATTTATTGTGAAAATATGTTTCTGCAACGTTAAGTGGTTTTTATGTTTACAAAAGCATTAAAGTCTAATTTTTTTATGGAGAATATGTCACCGTTTCATATCATCAGCCAATCACTTTTAAAATTCCTATTGCTTTGATGTTGTCGCAGTATTTTGATATATAAGAAGATTTCTAACTTGACAGAAAATTCCTAACAAATTGCTAAATGTTAAACGGGGGAAAAAATCAGTATATGACAGATGAGTATATAAAAAGCACTCTCCTGGCATGCCTCACCTTATAGCATTTGAAAAAATGACTAATTGGGCCATAAATTAAATCATCAGTAAAATTATATGAAATGGAAATTCTAAGAAGCAGGCGTCATATAATCATTCTGTCACATCTGAAATCCTATTGAAATCATTGCAAATAAAATCTGATCTTTCACAAACTGTCATTACTGATTTTCTCATTTAATATCATTTAATTCTCATCTGTGATAATCATTATGGTTTTCTCTGATTAAATGTCAAATCTATAGACAAATACAAATACCTTAAAATGTTGTCCTTGAAGAAGTGACAATTATCTAAGTGTTGATTCTTTATATACGTAGTACAAAGAAAATATAAATACTAACTCATATATCGACAAAGTTTCTATGTAACAAAGAAATAACAATTATACCTATTAATATTATTATTATTTTTTTTTTTTTTGAGATGGAGTCTCGTTCTGTCACCCAGGCTGGAGTGCAGTGGGGCAATCTCGGCTCACTGCAAGCTCCGCCTCCCGGGTTCACGCCATTCTCCTGCCTCAGCCTCTCCGAGTAGCTGGGACTACAGGCGCCCGCCACCACGCCCGGCTAATTTTTTGTATTTTTTAGTAGAGACGGGGTTTCACCGTGGTCTCGATCTCCTGACCTCGTGATCCGCCCGCCTCGGCCTCCCAAAGTGCTGGGATTACAAGTGTGAGCCACCGCGCCCGGCCTTATTAATATTATTTTTTTCAATTTTACTTTGTTCAAGTAGCATTTTGTAAAACACTTTCTTCCTCAAATAATTCTGTCTTTACCAAGCTCATACAATCTTTCCAATCTGTCATTAGTTATAGCTGATGTGAACACAGATAGTGAAATAATAAATGTGTTATATGCTTTCCTTTAGAATGATGATAGAAATGATTATGACAATAAAACCAACAGCCTAAAATGTGAAATATGTATTGTTATGTTGTGTGCTATAATCCAAGTTTATCTGGCTTTCAATTATTTTATTCTAGTTATATTTTTCCAGTTTAGTATTTATATGCATCAATAATTAAAACTGATTATTAACACATTCATAAATTTTAAGAGATATCTGGTTACTCTGCTTTAGGCTGGTGACATATTCTTGTAAACTCTACTATTTATGCTACAAGTCTGAGTTTTTATTATATCTTCATATATTTAGTATTTTAAAATTTGGAGTATAAAAAATGTGTTTCAGGAACAACCTGGACAAAAATGATTTTACCTTTAGGATCACATTTTTTAAAGGACATTTAAAAGCCATTTTTATTGCTGTTAATTATTTGGCTTATGCAATTACAAAATTTGCTTTTTACTGGATGTTACTAGAGATCCATTCGAAGAATAAATGGGGAGAATGTCATTTGTTTGTTTATATATTTATTTGTGACAATCGCACAAAAGGCCAGTGTTGGGTTTTCTGTTCTTTCAATGGTTTGTGACCTTGGGCAAGCCACAGAAAGATTCAGCAGCTTGCCCTGTAATTAAAGGATACTAGGGCCTTCACTTCGCATCTTGCTTATGACAATACTGAATGGAGTGATACAAAGCTATGAAAGAAGGGCAGTCCCTCACTGAGAGCATGTCACCAGACTTTACACATCTTTTTTTAGTGCTCTTCTTGAAAGAGAATATCTCTTGTAATACAAAAATCGAGGTGTCCTGTGTATTCTTGTTCCTGTTATTGTTACCTTGTCAGTCTCTCTGGAACTTGCACTGATTCTCTCATGTCTATAGCAAAAACACTAAAACCCCAAGCAATGATCTTCTAAAAGAGTAATAAAATGTCTTCATCATTTCATAACTATTTACATGTACTCTCAAGTTACAATCAAATTCTCGAGATAAAGTAGTTCATCTTAGGAAAGACCTCTTCCTTTACATTCATTAAATTTTTATTTCTAGACAATCCATCCAATATTCCTGTTAATCAACAAGTATTTACTGGGAAGGTACTAGATTTTTAGACCTATGAAGTCATTAAAGAAGATACGAAGATATTTAAGATAGCCCCTATAGCTTAAAATCCTGATTGGTAAAGTCAGATTATACAGAAAACCCCCAAATGACAGTGTAAATAAATTCTGAGTTATAATAGACATGATAGGACTTGAGTTGTGCTCATAAACAAACACAGTCTGCATAAAGGATAAGAAAGAGCAAGAGCATTCTAAACATTTAGAATAGGAAAATATGCTCAGGGTACAAAGGGAACAATAAGAGAGAAGCTGTCTGGAGCTGGAGCAGGGAGAACAGGCAGAGGTGATGAAAAAGACCTGAGCTCCGGTTGCATAGATGTTTTTTAACTCATATTTTAAAAACTGCATTGACGCAGAATAATTAAACTTTTTCATGATAATCCTATACTCCTTACTTGAAAGTATTTTTCCCACATAACAAATTATGTCATATTACCCTTCAGCTCAAAAGCATCATTTGATTTCTTATTAGATCTTTGTTTAAACTACTTAAAATATGAAATTTTCCTTATTTATTAGATAACCTAGCAGGTTTTCAGATCGAAAAGTATCAAACTGAATTCATCCATCATATTACTTATTATCTATTTTCTCTTCTTGTCTTTGCTACGTATAATTCTACATGTAATGCTTTATAGAACTACATTACCATTCCCCATGTAACCCAAACCAGAAATAATAAGCCTATTAGTTTTGGCTCCTAACTTTGTTTATTCAAATTTCAGTTGCATTTCAGGTCTTCCTCAGTCTATTTGTTAAATATTTTCCAGGTTATCACCCTATGTTTTTGTTTGTATGTTTGTTTGTTTACCTAAGTCTACTACCTTTTTTTGGTGGGCCTTCATCAGTTATTACCAGAATCTATAAATCCTAGTAATAAAACTATTAAACTATTGAACCATTAAAACTATTCAATTACTACTCTTAATTTTTACACTAAAACAAATCCTCATCCTAGTATACTCTTTCAGGATCCCTTCCCAGCCCTCCTGTTCAGCCTCCTCTCCTGCAGCTCTCTTTCTCTAACCATTCAGAATTAATTATATGTCCCATAATGAGTCCTTTACGGATCTATGAATTTGCCCATGCCACCTTTACATATTACAACTTAATCATTTTCCCATTTTCAACTAACAACCAACTCTGGTTCTTCAAGACTGCTTACATATCTGCCTTCTCAAAGCCTTTAGTGAAAATGTCAACCTGAGGTGAGTTTCTCTACTTCGTTTGTTTATTAGATTATGGCATACTCATTAGCATGGCACCTTCAACCTTGTGTCATACTAAAATCATCAATTTACTTATTTGATTTACCCACATTCTGCAAGCTTGTGTTCAAAGACTCACCTTATCCTCTGCTTCTAGTAGAGGCATGAGGCCTACTTGTCACATATGCTCAATACTTGTTTCCTAAATAAGAAAACCTTATTCAGTTTCCCTGAAGTTTTCATAAGAAAAAAGAGGATGGTATTCAATCAGGATGAAAAATAATCTTTGATTAACAGCCATAACTCTAAAGTATTGAGCAAGTCATGCTATGAGGAATCAGAGTAAATATCTAAGAATTAGAAGCTGCATATACTAATCCAATGAAAGGCCGATTAAAAAGAGCAATTACTTATAACCAGAGGAGTTCAAGAAAAAGTGTACTAACTTCTTGGTTTTAGAAAGATAATTCATGCTTCAGACAACACTTGGATTCTACTTTTGAACTTCAAGTGTTTAGATTTTATATCTTAATCAAATTCGAGGAATACTTTTGAGTTCGATCATGTGTCAGGAACCATGTTATTCTATGAAATGCCCAACATACCTATGAGTTTTTCTGATTCCAGATTCAACATTTTAGTTGCAGATTGGAAGGTCAGTGGAAGTGCAAGGGAAATAACTTTAAGGAACAGATCTTAAGGTAGTGATTTCCAAATACTGAAATAAAAATAAAGAAACAATAATAACAGGGAAGAATAACAGAATTTTTATATTAGACTATAAAAACCATGGAGAGTTAGATTTTTTTAAATCACTTCAGACAGTTTTGTGTGCCCACTCTATGAAGCAAAATCTTGGAAGTGAGATAATGCTGTTGGAACAGGCAGGCAGCCATGCTTGTTTTGTGGAAAATGCTCTGAAAACAGGAATCAATTAAACAAAACCTAACCATTTTGCAATTTAAACAAATAACTACTTTGCATTTTTATCATTTGCATGATTAGTCCTACTTTGTCAGATTTGGCATGGGTCAGAAAGGTACAGAAAGTAGCCATCTTTTCCTTCATTCTAAAGGGTTAATTATCTTTAGAGTCTTTTTGTTTTTTATTATGTAAAACATAAAACTATATATTAATAAAATATTATATAAAATATTATCATTTTCCCTGAAAACTTCATAGTATGCCTCATCAGAAGACAATTGGAAAGCCACTTGCAGTATGTATAATATTATAATTTGTATGTATAAACCTGAGTATTGTTGATTTCATACTCATCCAGCAAATAACTACTGTTCTGTAATGTAGTCAAAATGAGGTAATTGATAGTTTCTCAGTATTGATTGGCATTTTCTTGTGAGTCTAACATGCATAATCATTTAATTGATTTACGCATTTCAGAATCAAATAGTTTTCCCTTGAATTATTTATAGGAAGAACAAAATTTAAACAAAGAAAATTAAATATGACAAAGCAATAGTATACTGCATATACATAGGGTAGTTATTCCATTTTAATACTGACCTGCCTGTACCTCAAGCTGATTTTTCCTTATACATGACACTAGTAATGACAGCTTTATTTACTACCCCCACTGAAAGAGCCAATGGAATTTTTTCCAAGTGCCTATTGCACAAAGTTGGATGAACAAGTTAAAGAGATATGTTTATGAAATAATGGCTATATGTTTACCTATTAATCAAATAATAAAACAAAACTATATCTTGAATGCACAAAGATTTCCCAGGCTAAACATTACCAAGAGAGGCATATAGAAAAGTTGAATATTGCTTACCAAATAGAAAAAAATAATAGCAATCTATTTTTTTGTTAAGAATATCCATATAATTTTGTTAATTTTCATTTTACCACATCTATACAATTTACAGTGCTCATAATAGATATATCCATCTTTACTAAAAATAATAAGATTGACTTATTCCTTTACTAAAATTGACTTGCAAAACTAAGTGGTGGCATAGGTCTTAGGTTTCGCCAACTCATTCATTTTCCAGAACAATAACAAATGTACATTGAATGGCAAAACTGAAAGGAAATTATATGCCTGTCAATAAATAAAATTATGTAATTGCTTGTGGTTCCTTTAATCCCTTTATTCCTTTGTGTTTTCTTCTACGTACTGCCAAATGTTTTAAAAATTCAGTAATCTACAAATTGTTTCTCCAGTTACTAGCACAGTAGCCAAGTTTTCTTGGATTTTCAAGCTGACCTTTTAGTCACAGTATCCTTCAAAATAAGTTTAAGTTTTGAGCTTACAATCACTTAACAGGCCTGAAAACTGCACAAGAAACTAAATTGCACCCACATGCAACTAAATGCCTAAGTAGCCACTGGAACTTTACACCAAGAGTACAATTAAGAAACTCAATTTGCACCTGCAAGTAGACACCTGCAGGCTCTATTAGACACAAACTTAATTTTGCCTGGACAATACATATCTGTCACAAAACAGCTGACATACAGTTTTAGACTAGGAATAGGCACTTGGACTTTTAGAACTTCCCTGAAGAACTCAGCCTTGCAATGTTTTCTTATGTCCAGACCTTGTCTGCTCTCAGGCAGCATTCTCCAAACATTTCTAAAATATAACAAATTAGCTCTACCCTTTCCTTTTTCATATCACTTGTTTATTTTTTTGGGCCACACAGGGTTGTAGTAGTCTTTGATTCTGTATTTCTGAGATTTGTTGCATCTAAGTATCTGTGTTCTGCAGAATTATGCATGTTATTCTTCAGCACAAACCAACTAGTAATCACCAATGTTTGCTCAGCTAACACTGGGGTTTTCTAAACATAATACTTTTTATAGAAAATTTATGTATTCTTGAGGAATCATTTTTATTTCAAGGAGAAGTTTAAAGGAAGAGAGTGTTAATGAATGTTCTCATTTCTTCATTAGATTTTAGTATGCTATCACTGAACTCACTGGTAGAACACATATTTCTTTTTTCTGGGATAACTCTTCTTTTAAAGGTTTAAAAAGAAAAATGATGACTTGTATTTCAGGAAAAAACATCTAAAAAACGGTGCAGTAATTTATTTGTGCCTTTCAAAAAATGTGTTGTAAGACATAAAGATATCATAGGCAACAAACTGACTATATAACATCTTTTCTGTCTATGCAATCAAATCAACTAAGGTGTTTTGAAGAATTATCAAAACAGGAAAATAGACAAAGAAATCACTTCATATTCACTTCATATCTTTTATGTGAATCTAGATGTTTCTCTGTTTGGCTTGCTATTTTGCACTGATTAGGATATTTTTGTCTCTCTGTAAAGAAAGATGTTAACTTGTAGAAAACTAGTAACAATGCAAATAATCCTGGACCAAACTTATTTGGCAAAGGTGTAAATGAAATATAGAACAAAATAACTCCAAAGTTTATAGTGTTATTGTTTTTTAGCACATGCACCATTTTTTATCTAAATTAGTAATCCTATTCAAACTTAGTTCTTTCAGTGACTGTAAATACTTTCATCTTTCTCTTTGAACCAGCCTTTCTACCTTGCTGGATCTCTCTTAAATGAGCAAATTCAGTCTGACACAAAAGTCTCAACTTACACTTTTAAAAGTCATTTCTTAACACTTTCTAGTAGTTTTTGATTTACAAAAAAGTCAGGAAGATAGAACAGAAAATTCTCATATACCTCTCACCCACTTTCCCTTGTTAAAATCTTACATTATTATGGTACATTTGTCACAACTAATGAAGCAGTTCTGAAACATTAATATTAACTAAAATTCACACTTCATTCAGATTTGCTTATTTTTTCCTTAATGCTCTTTTCCTGTTTCAAGATTTCATCCAGGATACATATTACATTTAATTATCATATCTTTTTATGCTCCTCTAAACTGTGACCATTTCTCAAACTCTTCTTGATTATAATGAACTCGGCGGTTTTGGGGGGTATTAGTCAGATATTTTGTAGAATATCCCACAACTGTTATTTTTGTTTCTCTCATAATTACACTGGGGTTATGGGTTTTTGCCAGAAAGACTACTGAGGTAAAGTGACATTCTCATCACATCATATCAAAGGTAAATTCTATCAACCTACCTTATACTATTATTGATATAAACCTTAATCACTCGGCTGAGGGAGTCTGTCAGTTTTCTCCCCTGTATAGTTTCTCCCATACCCCATCATACTGTATTTTTGGGACAACGTGCACACCACATGTAAAGAGTAGGAAGTTATTCCCCACCTTTTTCATGGAAAGTATCTATTAAAATTATTTGGAATTCTTTTGCACAGGAATTTGTTAGTTCTCTCCCATTGTTTATTAATTCAATAACTTATTTATATTCCTATGGAGTTATGAATATTTACTTAATACCTTGAGGTAAAATCTAATATTACTTTATTTATTTTGCTGCTCAAATTCTTCTAACTTAGCCATCGGGAGCCTTTTCAGTTTGCTCCCTTTGACATACTGTGTGTGTGTGTGTGTGTGTGTGTGTGTGTGTGTGCCTGTGTGTGTGTGCACTTTCTTATTCTCTGGTACAAGATGCTCCAGGCTCATCTTACATATTACCCCTCTCCCAGTCCCCAAATCAATCATTTTCCTTTAATGGAGAATAAGATTAGAAACTAAATCTGTGCACTAGTTGAAGAGCCTTTTTTGCTTTTACTTTTACAAATTATACTTTGACACAATTAAATAGATTTTATTGAGGCCACAGATTATTTACAGTAATCTGTTTTCCAAGCTTATTCTTTGTGGTTAACCAAAACATAAGTTATCATTTTTGACAGAAGAGCAGACTGCCTTCAAGGAACCATTGGAATAGAATGTGAGCAATGCTTGATGAATCCTTCATATTATCCATGGATTTTATAATAAACTAAAATATAACAATGGAATAAATCTAGCATAGATACAGGGAGATAGAGATACCTACTCCAAATTTCTTCCTTTCCCATTATTTCATTCTTATTTTACTTTGAAATACTGCAAAATTTAAAGGAAACATTGGCATCAGGTGAGAGATTTGAAGAAACAAAGTATTATATAACTCCATCTAAATACATTGAAGTCGTACATTTAATATAATATCTCAGTTGGTAAATCATCTGCTTCTTCAGATTTCAATTTGTAACCATTGTAAATATCTACTTTAGAATATACTTTTGGTTAAACTTGTATAAGTTTATCACCTGGAGAGGGCTTTGTAGAGTTAGCATCAGAGTTGATATTTACTAATACTATTAATGCACTATCCTACAATTTGTCCATAAATATGTGGAAAAGACATACTGCCTCTGCCATGATAGATGCAAATTGAAAACGCATTAGAATTTAATTACATCCCAGGATGAATATTCTATGAGAATATGAGAGCAAGAAAAAGCTCAGATGTCAGGGGTCAACTATCAATAATTTTACACCTAAGATATACATTCAATTATAACCTACTTTCTACTTATTTATTTAATTTTTAAACCCAGCTCAGTTCCACTTTGAAAGTACAAAAGAGAAATTTATTTTCTCATTCACCATGGGATATAATGAATACTATATATATTTTTTTCTTCATCATAATATTTATTTTCAGTTACCAGGACTATGATATCTATACACTTTTTTATACATTACGGAACTTGAAAATTTGAAGCAATGTAATTCACAAGTAAATTTCTGACTTTTAATTTAAAAAGTGGAAGCTGAGAACTTCAAGATCACTATAAATAATTTTTTACTTCCTTTTAGGGATATTCAATGTCATGCAGTGAGTAAAAGTATAATAAACTGTGCCATATTTACTAGTAGTGGTAGTAAATTGTTTAACAACCTCACTACTTCTGTTATAAAACTCACATGGCTTAGGGTCCATTGAAACCCCCTTTAAAAAGAAATATAGCTTTCAACCATCTGCTATTGCCTCTAAGTGCCCATAATGTACTCTTGGGACCCTTGTAGAGGCAGGAGGTTTACTGAATCTATTCACTTCCCTCAGGGGAGAAACTTGATAATGAGCATGCATTTCTTTATCAACTATCATATAGCTTGATTCTTTTATAATGTATGAAGTGAGATTGAGTGCCATCTTATATGTACCTCTTCACATTGTAGCTTTCCTGTTAGTGGCAGAGCCAGACGTATTTTCAGGAAAGCTACTGGTTGTAGCAGCTCAATGTGACACCTGGAATTTGCTCTTTTAAAGTAAGACAGCTAATTGAGTGTAATGCCCCTAACAGGAAAAAGAGAACGGATGTCTGCTTTTCTAAATTTCAACATTCCAAGTCTTTTTCAAGTACCTATTGACATTTCTAAAGTATACTTTCTTTTTCTCTTTTTAAAGAACGTTAAGATTTTTGAAGCCTTGCAGTTTACTGTAGGACAGAAAACACCCTACTTACAGCCACTCAGACATGTATAAATTACTCTGGTCTAGAATAAAGATCTCTTCTTATAAATACTTTCAAAATCTAGTGACAATCCTGCCCACAAGCTGAAAGTTGTTTCTCACATATATTAGGAGGTAAACATCCTTTCTAGGGCTTTGCCTCCTACTATCCTTCATGTTCTACTTTTTTATTATTCCTAGATGCTCTTGCAAAGTTCTGTAAATAAACCAAGCTTATGGTTATTAATATAGAAAGTTGTTCTGATTTGCTTCTTATACATCTCTATTGGTTTTTCTAGTACATTTTATTGAGCTTTCCAAGAACAATTATTATATTCAAACATATTTCATCCAGTCATATTTAAGGTCACACTATATTTCTAGCACTCATACTCATATTTTATCCTCTCCCAATATAAAAATAAAAAAGGGAAGACTACCTAGAGGTTTTAAATTGCTAAAATTACATAGTCAAAATATTGGTGTTACTTTATTTAGACAGCAGAGAGCAGTATAAATCTAACCCTTTGCAAATAAATGGTTTCATCTTAGGCTGCATTAATGCAACCAGGACAAAAATCCAGGGAATGCATAAGATCCACATTTTCTGTTTAATAACTCTCGCTGCATTCTTTCCTTTTTCCTTTTTTAACGGAGAGTAACTAATTGGGAGAATTAAACAATACTATAAGAATGGGACCGTAATATTTCTGTTAGGAAATTACCAAGTGCATGGAATAGAATTCAGTTCAGAGAACTAATCAACAGAATTTGTTTTCATATTTAAAATATCCTAAAGAAAAACTTTTTTTCAATCCTATTCAGAGATGCTTATTCCAACTTTCAGGCCACTGGAATTTCTCTCTAATAATCTGGAATGTGGCCAAACTAAATCAATCAGAGACCAATTATATTTAAGCTCTAGTGTTATTTCACTACTGGAGACTTTAGTATGAGGTTTTAGTTTACTTGAGCTTTACATCCATTCCTCAATGAAGAATAGCTTCTTGAAAGTCAACACACTGAAAGTCATAATTAGATACTTCCACATGAGTTTTTCCCCATGTTTTTTTCTTGAAGTATGAAATGCTGCTTCTAAGGTTTAGAAGAGATGAAGCGCTCAGAGTTCATTTAAAGTTTACATTTTTAATAACTCTAAATACATATGATAAACAGATATTTTTACTTCATATAAATGAAATTAGTGTGTTTGATTTAGAAGTAGTATCTGAATTCAACAAGCAAAAACAAAAAAAACATTAAAAAGTGAGCAAAAGACATGAACAGGCACTTCTTTTTTTTTTTTTTTTTTTTGAGAGGGAGTCTCGCTCTGTCACCCAGGCTGGAGTGCAATGGCGTGATCTCGGCTCAGTGCAAGCCCCACCTCCCAGGTTCCAGCCATTCTCCTGCCTCAGCCTCCCGAGTAGCTGGGACTACAGGCACCTGGCACCACGCCCAGCTAATTTTTTGTATTTTTAGTACAGATGGGGTTTCACCGTGTTAGCCAGGATGGTCTCGATCTCCTGACCTCATGATCCGCCCGCCTTGGCCTCCCAAAGTGCTGGGATTACAGGTGTGAGCCACTGCGCCTGGCCATGAACAGGCACTTTCAAAAGAAGGCATACAACAGCCAATAAACATATGAAAAAATGCTCAACATCACTAAACATCAGAAAAATGCAAATCAAAACCACAATGAGACACCATCTCAAACCAGTCAGAAAGGCTATTATTAAAAAGTCAAAAAACACAAGATACTGATGAAGTGGCAGAAAAACAGAATGCTTATACTCTGCTGGTGGGTAGCCACTGTGGAAAGCAGTTTGGAAACTTCCCAAAGAACTTAAAACATAACTGCCATTCAACTCAGCAAACCCATTGAGAGGTGACAGCGTGCTGGCAGTCCTCACAGCCCTCGCTTGCTCTCGGCACCTCCTCTGCCTGGGCTCTTTGGTGGCACTTGAGGAGCCCTTCAGCCCACCGCTGCACTGTGGGAGCCCCTTTCTGGGCTGGCCAAGGTGGGAGCCGGCTCCCTCAGCTTGCAGGGAGGTGTGGAAGAAGAGGGGCGAGCGGGAACCGGGGCTACGTGCGGCGCTTGCAGGCCAGCTGGAGTTCCCGGTGGGCGTGGGCTTGGCGGGCCCCGCACTCGGAGCAGCCGGCCAGCCCTGCCGGCCCCAAGCAATGAGGGACTTAGCACCCAGGCCAGCAGCTGTGGAGGGTGTACTGGGGCCCCCAGCAGTGCCAGCCCACCGGCGCTGTGCTCGATTTCTCGCCAGGCCTTAGCTGCCTTCCCACGGGGCAGGCCTCGGAACTGCAGCCCGCAATGCCTGAGCCTTCCCCCGCCTCCGTGGGCTCCTGTGCAGCCCGAGCCTCCCCGACGAGCTCCACTCCCTGCTCCATGGCACCCAGTCCCATCAACCACCCAAGGGCTGAGTAGCACGAGCACATGGCGCGGGAATGGCAGGCAGTTCCACCTGCAGCCCCGCTGCAGGATCCACTGGGTGAAGCCAGCTGGGCTCCTGAGTCTGGTGGAGATGTGGAGAACCCTTATGTCTAGCTCGGGGATTGTAAATACACCAATCAGCACCCTGTGCCTAGCTCAGGGTCTGTGAATGCACCAATCGACACTCCGTATCTAGCTACTCTGGTGGGGCCTTGGAAAACCTTTATGTCTAGCTCAGGGATTGTAAATACACCAATCGGCATTCTGTATCTAGCTCGAGGTTTATAAACACACCAATCAGCACCCTGTGTCTAGCTCAGGGTTTGTGAGTGCACCAATTGACACACTGTATCTAGCTGCTCTGATGGGGCCTTGGAGAACCTTTATGTCAATACTCTGTATCTAACTGATCTGATGGGGACGTGGAGAACCTTTATGTCTAGCTCAAGGATTGTAAATGCACCAATGGACACTCTGTATCTAGCTGCTCTGGTGGGGCCTTGGGGAACCTTTGGGACGATACTCTGTATGTAACTGATCTGATGGGGACGCGGAGAACCTTTGTGTCTAGCTCAGGGATGGTAAACGCACCAATCAGCGCCCTGTCAAAACAGACCACTTGGCTCTACCAATCAGCAGGAAGTGGGTGGGGCCAGATAAGAGAATAAAAGCAGGCTGCCTGAGCCAGCAGTGGCAACCCACTGGGGTCCCCTTCCACACTGTGGAAGCTTTGTTCTTTCGCTCTTTGCAATAAATCTTGCTACTGCTCACTCTTTGGGTCCACGCTGGTTTTATGAGCTGTAACACTCACCGCGAAGGTCCGCAGCTTCACTCCTGAAGCCAGTGAGACCATGAGCCCACCAGGAGGAATGAACAACTCCAGACGTGCTGCCTTAAGAGCTGTAACACTCACCGCGAAGGTCTGCAGCTTCACTCCTGAGCCAGCAAGACCACGAACCCACCAGAAGGAAGAAACTCCAAACACATCTGAACATCAGAAGGAACAAACTCCAGACGCGCCACCTTAAGAGCTGTAACACTCACCGCGAGGGTCCACGGCTTCATTCTTGAAGTCAGTGAGACCAAGAACCCACCAATTCCGGATGCATCATTATTTGGTTTACACCCAAAGGAAAATAAATTGTTCTACCAAAAAGACACATTAATTCATATATTCATCACGACATCATTCACAATAGCAAAGATGTGAAGTCAACCTAGATACCTATGAATGGGGGATTCAATAAAGAAAATGTGGTACATATACACCATGAAATACTATGCAGCCATAAAAAGAACAAAATTGTGTTCTTTATATCAACATGGATACAGCTGTTCTAAGCAATTCACAGGAATGGAAACCAAATAGTACATGTTCCCACTTATAAGTAGGAGCTAAGCATTGGGTACACATGGACATCAAAATAGTGACAACAGACACTGGGGACTACTAGAGTGGGGAGAGAGGCAGGGGAGCAAGGCCTGAAAAACTAACTATTGAGTACTATGCTTACTACCTGGGTGACGGGATCATTTGTACCCCAAACCTGAGTGTCACACAATATAATCATGTAAAAAACCTGCACCTGTACCCCTGAATCTAAAAGTTAAAATTATATATAATATATAATATATACATATAGTTGTGTGTGCGTGTGTGTGTGTGTATATATATATATATACACACACACACATACACACACATATATGCAGTGTCTGACATCTGAAGGTCCTCCATATGGGATATGAGTTGGAGTCTTAATTATATTCTTCTTCGGTTTATTCTTTGGTTTTTCTTCATTTTATCCTACTTCATTTTTTTATCTTATTCTGAATTTGCTATAGCGAGTATTTAAAAACTTCTACAAGATATTACATCTGTCAATCCCAGACTCCCAAATAGGCATAACTAAGAATTAAGAAAACTTATAAGAAAAAAAAAACATGTTTTAGTTCTATTTATAGAAATTAGTTTGGGAATAAATTACCTCATGTCTTTTTAGTACCTATACTATTGTCACCTGAGGTTATTTAGAAAACTGGTGAAGGCAAACCTGAGCAAACAGGCTTCTGGTAAGAAAGTGCTGGATTTGACAGACACAAGCAGGCAACCTCCCAGAATGTCACCACGTTCACTTATATTTCACATTCTTGATCTTTTGAAAGTTCAACTAATTCACTGTCTTCTCTTTGGCAACAAGGCATGCTAGCAAAAGCATAGGTTTTAAACACAGAAAGGATTTGTCCTCGGTCTATTGTTTACTATTTTTAAACAACATGATATTTACTCTTCTCTGAGTCTTAATTTTCTCTCAATAAAATTAAGTAATGAATACTTTCTTCCCATGAATGTCATGAAAATTAAATGATAAGATCTTAATGAGGTATACAGCTCACAGTAGATACTCAAAAATGTTGGTTCTTTCTCCCCTTTTCTTAAATGTATAAATTAATAATTGAAAAGTGAATAGCATTTTCCTCTCTGAAGGATATTTGGTATAAGATATATTGACCTAATATTGTGACTTTTCCACAGCATTTTCTTTATGAAGTATACATTGAACAGAGGACTCATAACATATCTCAATATGATAAAATTATCCAAATTATTTTTATTTATATGCCTCTAAATCATTTTTCTCAGCTGTTGAATTCAAATTTCTCAGCTGTTGAATTAAGGGTGCTATAATTCTGAGTTGACAAAACTTCTATCTCCAAATCCTAGACTGTGATAGACTGTGATTTTGGGTACCTCAATGAACCACACTCTATTATTCACATCCTCCACATTGATTCTAGCCTTGACACATGATTAATTTTGATCAGTGGAACGTTTTAGTATGATGTATGCAGACACAATAAGCACTTGCACTTGAAGACAGTTTCTCTTAGAATACTCCTTGAAATCCATGTTAAAATAATGCCTATGCAACTATTTAAAGAGGGCTCTATGAAAAACAACCCAAGGCTTATACCCTATGTAAATTCCCTAGTGGTGGCCAGCCCCAACATAGCTAGCCATGTGAGAAGATGATTTGGACCCTTCAGTTATTTCAGTAGCTCACCCAAGATCACATGAAATGGAACTATCCAGTCAATCTATAGAATTATTAGGAATAATAATTTATAAATGGACCAGGCACGGTGGCTAATGCCTGTAAGCCCAGCACTTTGGGAGGCCGAGATGGGCAGATAACTTGAGGTTGGGAGTTTGAGACCAGCCTGACCAACATTGAGAAACCCTGTCTCTACTACAAATCCAAAATTAGCTGGGGGTGGTGGTACATGCCTGTAATCCCAGCTACTAGGGAGGCTGAGGCAGGAGAATCGCTTGAACCTGGGAGGTGGAGGTTGCAGTGAGCTGAGATCGCGCCATTGCACTCCAGCCTGGGAGACAAGAGAAAAACTGTCTCAAAAAAAAAAAAAAAAATTATAACTGATATTTTCTGCACCAGTAGAATATCAAAGACCATATAATGAGTCTTGAAACATACATTTTTAAGGATAGTTATCAAGTCTACGTTTCAGATAAAATCAGGGAGAAACAAAAAGTAAAAAGAAGTTGTATTTGTGGTAAAAGAAAAAAGAGAGAGAAGAAGAAATAAGATTAAAATGTAACAAGTAAAAAAGAATCCAGTACATTTTGAGTAAAGAATCACTTTTTTTTTCTTAGTGATGGGAGAAATAAAAGATAGTACTATAAATGTGAATGCACACTTTAAAAGAATAAAGGCCTATAAAACTTATTTGCTTTTGATTTTTTTTCAATTTGAATATTCATTTACAATGTTAGGTCTTGAGAAAATAAATAAGATAAGGTTTATATTCTCAAGGAATTCACAGATTTAAAACTGTCCAAAATTCCAGTGCCACAGATAATCTGCTCCTAATTTTTTTAAAAAAATTAAAAATACCTTTTCTTTCTAATTCCATCATCTAAAACAAAGTCTTAATGCAACTACAGACTTAGGTCAAACAATACTGATAATTTTTCATCTTATAGTTGTACATTTTCACCAATCCAGAAAACAACCAAGTATGGTCTACAATAACAAAATACAGTGTTTTGAAAATTGATTATAGTGAATTACCTGCGGCTTATTTTGATTCAATGACATTTCCTGGTTTATTCATTTATATAAGATTTACATTCCCTTCCCTAGGACCCATGAGCCAGAGCCACCAATCCTAACTCATTAAAAAGAATCATTTGTAGCTGATAAACTCCATCTACATTTAAAGATTGTAGCTTTACACAGTAAATGTTCGACCCGAGATGATGTATGAGTGGAATTTCTTGTAATTCTGCAGCCTTTTACATGTTTAAAAATCAATAAGACTTTATTCAGCCACACTGTATCTTTCTTGTGCTTCTTAAGCCAGTACATAATCACAAATCACAGAGTTAGGAGAGTTTAGTCATGTGGGATTTAAAAAAATGTGCTGTGTATTTTAGTAGTAAGTGCAAATAAAAATTTCAAAATTATTTCTGGAAAAGGTTTTGGAGTGTCATACATATTGCATGTTAAATGATATTAATTGACAATATAGATGATTATTTTAATGAAGAATTTAAATAAAATTTAATAATTTAATAAAATAAAAATTCTTAATAAAACAAAACAGTAAATTTGAGAATAAACATAGAATTTCTTGGCCTGGCGCAGTGGCTCATGCCTGTAATCCCAGCCTTTTGGGATGCCAAGGCGGGTAGATCACCTGAGGTTAGGAGTTCAAGACCAGCCTGGCCAACAAGGTGAAACGCTGTCTCTATTAAAAATAAAAAAAATTAGTCAGGTGTGGTGGCACACACCTGTAATCCCAGCTACTCGGGAGGCTGAGACATGAGAATCACTTGAACCTGGGAGGTGGAGGTTGCAGTGAGCCGAGATCATGCCACTGCACTCCAGCCAGGGTGAAAGAGCAAGACTTTGTCTCAAAAAAAAAAAAAAAAAAAAAAAAAAATTTCTTTAAAGTAATATAATTGAAATATTACGATATTGTAATCTATATGTATATATTTATGCATATACATATATACAAATGTATACATGTTTTTTTCTTGAGAGTTTATGCATGCACTCTACTATAAAGATTTATGTCTGTGCAATTGGTGTAATACCTTGTTTTTATGTGGCCTCCTCTCAAACAAGTGGCAATAAAATCTTTATAGCATCTAATACTGACATAGTTTATTTATGTCTCTTGGTTTCTCTCCATTTTCCTTTTTAAACCACATAAATCAGCATCTTAGAAACAATGAGGTCATTGATAAGAGCTCAAAAAGACAGACTCAATTCAGAGCATTTAACTTGAACAAAAAATCAAGGGACTTAAGAAATGAAGTAATATGTAACATTATCCCCCAATGGAAGATTACCCATACATAACTCAATACAGAAAAATGTTATTACATGTAGAATTTTGAGAGTATATTTCAATATCTGTATATATTCCTCTTAGACTGACAAAAGGGGCTATGAGAGAAAGTTTGACAATGCTGGTAGGAAATACATTTTGGATTAAGAAGACTAGTGAACTTCGACAGGTTATGATCCACCCTCATCTTATTTACCTCTTCATATTTTACCAATTATTCCACCTTGGCCTCATAATGAACCCTCAGAAGGAATTAAATAATGAATCAGATTTTCTGTTCATTTACTTGAACTCACAGTTTTGCTTTACAATCTTTCCTTTATCACCTCCCATAACTCTCTAGTTCTCCAGGATAATTTGTTTTAGTCAATTCCAGCTTCTATAACAAACTACCATAGACTGGGTGGCTTAAACCCCAAACATTTATTTCTCACAGTTATGGAGGGTAGAGAATTCCAGATTAAAGCTGCAGCAAATCCAATGTCCGGTGAGGGCCCTTTTCCTGGTTTATAGTCTTTTTCTATCCTCACAAGGTAGGTGGTGAGCAGAGAGGACGCAAGCTATCATTTCTTATCTTAAGTGCACTATTCCTATTAATGAGGGCTCCACTCCCATTGTCTAGTTACATATCAAAGGGTCCACCTCCTAATGCCATCACATTAGTGGTTAGAATTTCAAAATATGACTTTTTGGAGACATTCAGTCGAGAACATCAGTGTACTTTAATTGTTAGAAAATTTTATATGAAAATCTCAAATCCCTCTACCTGAAATGCCACCACTCTAGTTCAGATATCTTTCCTAGATATCTAATACAACCGTATTTTGTCTTCAAATATGTAAGCAGGGAAAATGTAACTTTTGTGTGAATTAAGATGACCACTCAATCTTTGACAGTTCCTTTCCCTGAACCAGAAATAACTCTCCAGTAATGGCAAATTGGTGTGATATCAGCAAAGCTGCATCCCAAATAGAGCTACAAGGTCACAGCAAGTGCTATTAGCCGTATCTAGAGAATAAGAAGTGGTTTTATTAGTTATCATGAAGAATGTCAAAATGTGTTTGTTAATTGGCACAATGGATGCTAGAAATTGGCTCTTATTAGTAAATGTAAAGTGATAATGATACATATATTTTTTGTGCTAGCATTGTTACTGCTGTACGTTACATAAGCTGGTCCTGTGTACAATGCCTCCAAGCCACAGTGGACACATCAGTAAAGTGAATCTATCTATTATTGTACACAGTGCAGAAACAGAATCACCCTGAATTTCAAACAGATGACTGAGAATCTGAAACCCAGTCTCTACTAAAAATACAAAAAAAAAAAAAAATTAGCTGGCCATGGTGGCAGGCCCCTGTATTCCCAGCTACAGGCTGAGGCAGAAGAATGGCGTGAACCATGAACTCGGGAGGCGGAACTTGCAGTGAGCCGAGATCACACCACTGCACTCCAGCCTGTGCGACAGAGCAAGACTTCGTCTCAAAAAAAAACAAAAAAAAAACAAAAAACACTCATTTTTGTATTAAAAAATTGCCAGCCCTTGAGAGGCAGAGCATCAAAAATACCCAAGGACATGCCACTGAGTGCCTTCTCTGGAAGGCTGACAGCCAGCCACATGTGGCCAGATCTGTCCTCACTTTTAAAGCTTATGTGAAACACTCCAGCTGTTCCTCTTTTAAGTCCTTCTATCTCAAGATTTCCCTCCTCTACTATTTGTAATTTCTTAAGCATGTCAGCTAACAATGAGCCAGCCTTCATGAGTTCTAAGTGTGAAGACTGGAGACTTTCCCTTTGTGAGGCTTAAATCTGAGTGCAGTAAAGAATGAAGAAACCAAACACCAGAATGTTAAATGATAGCCGAGCCAGTGCCAATTTAGGGGAACACTCCCACCCTCCCTTAGAGCTCACTTTGGTAATATTAATGTTTAACCAGTTAGCAAAATTAACACCATTATTTCAATAGCTACTCTGTTGTGCATAGTAAATGCTGCAAGATGAACATCACATTTGGTGAAGCAGATTTGAGAAACTTTTGGGAGAAATTGTGGCTGCCCCTCAACAGGACCCTACGCTCAGAGAAACGAACAGAGACCCCTGAAACTGCTGTGTCTGTGACCATGCGTGTGGAGCTGGACCCCGTGGTAGCCAGCGAGACTCCACTTCCAGCAGATGAGGTGGGCAATGAAGACAATGAGGATCAGGTCTGTCAGGGTGCTGCCCATGGAAATGGGGATCAGCATGTTTTTCCTCCTCCAGGAGACATTCCTCCACAGATCAGACCCTGTTGCCTTCCACCTTGACAGCCTGCACTCACACTTTGAATATGTTGACTGAAAGGCCTTCATGAGCCGGATGTGCTCCTTGGTGTTACACTTGTAGGAGTTGCCGACGGAGGCCTGCAGTACTCTTGGAGTTGCTGGCAGCTTTAAAGGTGGCGTCCAGAAGAGTCATACATATTTTTATAATCTATGGATTATAAAATTGATGACAAGATAATGTCCTAGGAATTATAAGCACCCCAAAGGTGGGGTTTTTTAGAAACCTAATTGTTCAGAAAAAATGTTCTTTCTTTTTGTGAATACGATGTAAGAATTTAATGAATCTTATGTCCTATATCTTTGCAAATGTTCTCAAAACTTGATTCCCAGGTGGAACTACACACACAGTGGTAGAGAGAATTGCATATTGCCATTTGATAACAATAGCACAAAACAATCCTGTCTCTGAAATTTTGTCACAGTGGCCTTATAAACCTATCAGTGGCAGTAGCTGGATCAAAAAATAAAATAAAAAGCTGTGCAATTGACCATGTTTATGCCCCCACCCCCAAATCCATACATCAAGCCCTTAATCCCAATGTGTTGATATTTGCACGGTGTATCCTTTGAAAGGTAATCAGGTCATGAAGGTGGAGCCTTAATGAATGAAATTAATGCCTTTATAAAGATAAAAAATGCTTTGTATAATCATACTGATATAGGTGAATTCTTAACCACACCTGTAGTATCATCATTTTTCTTGTACCCACTGTGTTTCTTTTTATTTTATTCACCACACAAGCTTTAGAATATTTTTATATTACTCCCTTGCTTAAATTATATCAAAGACTTCTGAAGGCTCTCAGAACATTTTCCAAGATCTTTCATGGGGCTGATTGATCACGTCATCACCTCCTCTCCACACTAATTCTAGGCCATTCTCTCCTTCAATCACTATTCAATCACTACTTTTTGTCCATATTTACTTCCATCTTTGGGGTTCTTTCAACTTCTGGAGCATTATTATCTTTTTTCAACTATTATTTCTTTTTAGGTTTCTCTTCAACATATACATATATGCCTAAAATACCTAAAAAAAAAAAAAAAAACAAATAAGACTTTGTGGGGCCTAATAATCAGATACAAAGAATAAGTGTTTATTCTTTCATTGACCAAAATCAGAACTCACATAGTTTTGAAAGATACATTTTGATGGTAGAAATCTTCTTCTTCTTTGGTATTATAACACACAGGCCCAAAACATTAGTAGCTTATAGCAGCAAACATACATTTCTCACCCACATTACAATATTATGTGAACATCTGTGGTTGACTGTTGTGACTCTTCTCCACATGTATTCTTACTCTGCAATCAAGGTTGAGAAAATTGCCCCTATCTTGGACATGCCATTCTTATGGCAGAGGAAAAGAGCAAGAGAGCTGGTAGAAATAAGTAATGACTCGAAACCTTTGCTGAAAATTACCATATATTACTTTCTCTCATGCTGCATTGCAAAAAGTAAGTAACTATCCAAGACAATGAAATAAGAATTACATTCCTCACACAAAAAGACTAACAGGGAACATGGCAATGGGTGACAATATATTAGCCTCGTGTAGGCGTGGCAAATGATTACGTTTTGAACAATAATAAGATCTACCACAGAAACATAGCTACAAACGACTTTTCTGAGAAACCAGGCTTACATGACTTCAGAATAATAAGATGTGGCATGTAATTAAATTAATATTATAAATCTATGAGAGTGAGGGAGGGGACAGAAGTCTAAAGGTAGAAACACATGAAAAAATTTTGATTTCTTGAACTTCTAAGAAATCTGAAATGAGTCCCAGTAAAATTCTAGAACATATTTTTCAAAGCATATTTAAAGAACACTGAGAAACAAAAAGACTAATCATCTGGAACCAGCATGGTTCAGGAAGAACAAGTCATGCCAAAGTTTGTTGATATAGTGCATCAGAATTTCAAAAGGCATCTAGGAGATTTTCTCATGATAATTTTGGATTCAAATCCAATGAGATAAACTGTCATTCATTCACTTCTCCCATGTTTTCATCTGTTCTACAATAATTTCTTGAGAAAGACAGGCGGATTCCTTTTGAAATTCTGATACATGATTTCAAAAAAACGAAATAGGGAAATAAGAGAAGCAAAAGCAAACTCAAAAACGAGAGGCAACAATAACTTCAATGTTAAATACCAGAGTATTAGGCTACAGAGTGTTAAGGTCTCCCCTTTCAAAACATCCTGGAGATTTGTACTAAGGCCATAAGTAGAGCAAACTGACTCTAGGGAGAAGGCAGCCTTGATGACTCAGGACATAGAGTCTGAGAATCTTCAAAATAGACCACCAACGCTAGGAAGAAACTGCATCAACTAACGAGCAAAATAACCAGCTAACATCATGACAGGACCAAATTCACACATAACAATATTAACTTTAAATGTAAATGGGCTAAATGCTCCAATTAAAAGACACAGACTGGCAAATTGGATAAAGAGTCAAAACCCATTGTTATGCTGTATTCAGGAAACCCATCTCACATGCAGAGAAACACACAGGCTCAAAATAAAGGGATGGAGGAAGATCTACCAAGCAAATGGAAAACAAAAAAAGGCAGGGGTTGCAATCCTAGTCTCTGATAAAACAGACTTTAAACAAACAAAGATCAAAAGAGACAAGGCCATTACATAATGGTAAAGGGATCAATTCAACAAGAAGAGCTAACTATCCTAAATATATATGCACCCAATACAGGAGCACCCAGATTCATAAAGCAAGTCCTGAGTGACCTACAAAGAGACTTAGACTCCCACACAATAATAATGGGAGACTTTAACACCCCACTGTCAACATTAGACCAATCAACGAGACAGAAACTTGACAAGGATACCCAGGAATTGAACTCAGCTCTGCACCAAGCGGACCTAATAGACATCTACAGAACCTCCACCCCAAATCAACTGAATATACATTTTTTTCAGCACCACACCACACCTATTCCAAAATTGACCACATAGTTGGAAGTAAAGCTCTCCTCAACAAATGTAAAAGAACAGAAATTATAACAAACTGTCTCCAGACCACAGTGCAATCAAACCAGAACTCAGGATTAATAAACTCACTCAAAACTGCTCAACTACATGGAAACGGAACAACCTGCTCCTGAATGACTACTGGGTACATGACGAAATGAAGGCAGAAATAAAGATGTTCTTTGAAACCAACAAGAACAAAGACACAGCATACCAGAATCTCTGGGACACATTCAAAGCTGTGTGTAGAGGGAAATTTTTAGCACTAAATTCCCACAAGAGAAAGCAGGAAAGATCCAAAATTGACACCCTAACATCACAATTAAAAGAACTAGAAAAGCAAGAGCAAACACATTCAAAAGCTAGCAGAAGGCAAGAAATAACTAAAATCAGAGCAGAACTGAAGGAGATAGAGACATAAAAAAACCTCCAAAAAAATCAATGAATCCAGGAGCTGGTTTTTTGAAAAGATCAACAAAATTGATAGACCACTAGCAAGACTAATAAAGAAGAAAAGAGAGAAGAATCAAATAGACGCAATAAAAATGATAACGGGGATAAAACTATTGATCCCACAGAAATACAAACTACCATCAGAGAATACTACAAACACCTCTACACAAATAAACCCCGTCTCTACTAAAAATACAAAAAAAATTAGCCGGGCATGGTGGTGGGCACCTGTAGTCCCAGCTACTTGGAGAGGCTGAGGCAGGAGAATGGCATGAACCTGGGAGGCGGAGCTTGCAGTCAGCCGAGATCGCGCCACTGCACTCCAGCCTAGGTGACAGAGCGAAACTCCGTCTCAAAAAATAAATACATACATAAATAAACTAGAAAATCTAGAAGAAATGGATAAATTCCTTGACACATACACTCTCCCAAGACTAAACCAGGAAGAAATTGAATCTCTGAATAGACCAATAACAGGCTCTGAAATTGATAGCTTACCAACCAAAAAAAGTCCAGGACCAGATGGACTCACAGCCGAATTCTACCAGAGGTACAAGGAGGAGCTGGTACCATTCCTTCTGAAACTATTCCAATCAACAGAAAAAGAGGGAATCCTCCCTAACTCATTTTAACAGGCCAGCATCATCTTGATACCAAAGGCTGGAAGAGACACAACCAAAAAAGAGAATTTTAGACCAATATCCTTGATGAACATTGATGCAAAAATTCTCAATAAAATACTGGGAAACTGAATCCAGCAGCACATCAAAAAGCTTATCCACCACGATCAACTGGGCTTCATCCCTGGGATGCAAGGCTGGTTCAACATAAACAAATCAATAAATGTAATCCAGCATGTAAACAGAACCAAAGGCAAAAACCACATGATTATCTCAATAGATGCAGAAAAGGCCTTTGACAAAATTCAACACCCTTCATGCTCAATAAATTAGGTATTGATGGGACGTATCTCAAAATAATAAGAGCTATCTATGACAAACCGACAGCCAATATCATACTGAATGGGCAAAAACTGAAAGCATTCCCTTTGAAAGCTGGCACAAGACAGGGAGGCCCTCTCTCATCACTCCTATTCAACATAGTGTTGGAAGTTCTGGCCAGGGTAATCAGGCAGGAGAAGGAAATAAAGGGTATTCAATTAGGAAAAGAGGAAGTCAAATCGTCCATGTTTGCAGATGACATGATTGTATATCTAGAAAACCCCATTGTCTCAGCCCAAAATCTTCTTAAGCTGATAAGCAACTTCAGCAGAGTCTAAAGATACAAAATCAGTGTGCAAAAATCACAAGCATTCTTATACACCAATAACAGACAAACAGAGAGCCAAATTATGAGTGAACTCCCATTCACAATTGCTTCAAAGGGAATAAAATACCTAGGAATCCAACTTACAAGGGATGTGAAGGACCTCTTCAAGGAGAACTACAAACCACTGCTCAATGAAAGAGGATACAAACAAATGGAAGAACATTCCATGCTCATGGGTAGGAAGAACCAATATCGTGAAAATGGCCATACTGCCCAAGGTAATTTATAGATTCAATGCCATCCCCATCAAGCTACCAATGACTTTCTTCACAGAATTGGAAAAAACTACTTTAAAGTTCATATGGAACCAAAAAAGAGCTTGCATTGCCAAGACAATCCTAAGCCAAAAGAACAAAGCTGGAGCCATCACGCTACCTGAGTTCAAACTATACTACAAGGCTACAGTAACCAAAACAGCATGGTACTGGTACCAAACCAGATATATAGACCAATGGAACAGATCTGAGCCCTCAGAAATAATACCACACGTCTACAACCATCTTATCTTTGACAAATCTGACAAAAACAAGCAATGGGGAAGGGATTCCCTATTTAGTAAATGGTGCTGGGAAAATTGGCTAGCCATATGCAGAAAGCTGAAACTGGATCCCTTCCTTACACCTTACACAAAAATTAATTCAAGATAGATTAAAGACTTAAATGTTAGACCTAAAACCATAAAAATCCTAGAAGAAAACCCAGGCAATACCATTCAGGACATAGGCATGGGCAAGGATTTCATGTCTAAAACACCAAAAGCAATGGCAACAAAAGCCAAAATTGACAAATGGGATCTCATTAAACTAAAGAGCTTCTGCACAGCAAAAGAAACTACCATCAGAGTGAACAGGCAACCTACAGAATGGGAGAAAATTTTTGCAATCTACTCATCTGACAAAGGGCTAATATCCAGAATCTACAAAGAACGCCATCAAATTTACAAGAAGAAAAACAAACAACCCCATCAAAAAGTAAGTGAAGGATACGAACAGACACTCCTCAAAAGAAGACATTTATGCAGCCAAAAGACACATGAAAAAATGCTCATCATCATTGGCCATCAGAGAAATGCAAATCAAAACCACAGTGTGATACCATCTCACACCAGTTAGAATGGCGATCATTCAAAAGTCAGGAAACAACAGGTGCTGGAGAGGATGTGGAGAAACAGGAACACTTTTAAACTGTTGGTGGGACTGTAAACTAGTTCAACCATTGTGGAAGACAGTATGGCAATTCCTCAAAGATCTAGAACCCTAAATACCATTTGACCCAGCCATCCCACTACTGGGTATATACCCAAAGGATTATAAATCATGCTACTATAAAGACACATGCACACGTATATTTATTACAGCACCATTCACAATAGCAAAGACTTGGAACCAACCCAAATGTCCATCAATGATAGACTAGATTAAGAAAATGTGGCACATATACACCATGGAATACTATGCAGCCATAGAAAAGAAGGAGTTCATGTCCTTTGTAGGGACATGGATAAACCTGGAAGCCATCATTCTCAGCAAACTATCGCGAGGACAAAAAACCAAATACTGCATGTTCTCACTCATAGGTGGGAATTGAACAAGGAGAACAACTGGACACAGGAAGGGGAACATCACACACTGGGGCCTGTCGTGGGGTGGGGGGAGGGGGGAGGGATAGCATTAGGAGATATACCTAATATAAATGACGAGTTAATGGGTGCAGTGCACCAACATGGCACATGTATACATATGTAACAAACCTGCACATTGTGCACATGTACCTTAGAACTTACAGTATAATAAAAAAATTGTTTTTTCCTTCCATAAATATTGTACCCTCTCTTAAGCTCCAGGCTCATGGATTTGAAGATATATAAACGTCAAACCTGCCTTACATTCATGAATAAATTCCACTTAGTCATGGTATATAATTTTAACATTTTATTTATTTTATACAATGTTGTATTTAATTCCTAAAGTTTTGTTTAGAATTTTTGCATATGTGTTCACTAAGGATGTTGATATGTAGATCTGTGTTTTATCTGATTTTTTTCTCCTTTTTTTTTTCAAATTTTCATATAATGGTAATTTACTAATAGAATGAGTGAGAAGAATACCTTCGTGTTAAATTTTCTGGAAGAATTTGTGTACAATTAATATTAATTTGTCTTAAAATATTTGTTAGAAATTACAAGGGGTAACATCCAGACCTGGGGTTTTTCTTTTGAGAGGATCTTAGCTATAATTTCAATTTATTGTATAAAAGTGTGTTATTCAGGTTATTTATTTCCTCTTGAGGCAGCTTTTGCAACTTCTGTCTTTCAATGACTTGTTCATTTAATATAAATTGTAAATTGATTTTCTTGAGGAATCTTTGGCAATTTCTGTCTTTCAATGACTTGTTCATTAATCTAAATTGTTAATTTGTTTTCCTTCATTCTCTCTCTCTATCTCTCTTAAGGGAATGAAGTATGTTTTTATATCTATTTCATCTTCAAACTTTTGTTGTGGTTTTTGTAACCTTTAAGACTTATACTATATACTATCATCAAATTAGTTATAATAGTCCTTTGTTAACCTCTTAATAGCTTTAGAACATGTATTGAAGCCATCTCTCTCATTTTGGATATTAGTCACAAGAGTCTCTGTAATTTCTTGTTAGTTGCTCTCATCAACACTTTGTGAATATACTTTTATTAAGTCAAATAACCAGCATTAACTTCTGATTTTCTGTTATTTCATTGATTTACAATCTAATCTTTATCATTTTCTCTTTTTAATTTTGTTTATAATAGACACAAGGAAACTGTACATGTTTAAGGGATTGAGAATGCTGTTTCAATACATGGGTACATTGTAGAGTAATCAAAGCTGAGTAGTGAGCATATCTGTAACCTCAAATCTTTATCATTTCTTTCTGGTGATAATTTTCAAGATCCTCTCTTTTAGCTATCTTGAAATATACAATACATTGTTGGGTATAGTCATTCTGCTATGTAATAGAACAACAGAACTTATTCTTCCTATTAATCTTTAACTTTGTACTCTTTAACAAACCTCTCCTCATCCCTTTACCCAGACTTGCCCAGACTCTGATAACCATTATTCTACTCTCTACTTCTATGTGATCAGCTTTTAAAGATTCAACATGTGAGTAATATCATGTAGTATTTATCTTTCTGTGTGTGGCTTATTTCTCTTCACATTTTTTCTTCCAGTTTTAGCTATGTTCCCATGAATGACAGGTTTTATTCTTTTTATTAATAGTATTCCATTGTGTATCTGTACCACAATTGCTTTATCTATTCATCTTTTGATGAACATTTAGGTTGAATCCATCTCTTGCTATTGTGGACAGTGTTGCAATAAACAGGATGCAGATATCTCAACTTACTGATTTTAATTCCTTTGGATTTATATACAGTAGTGAAATTGCTGGATCATATGGCAGTTCTATTTTTAGTTTTTTGAGGAAACTTCATACTGTTATCCATAAGGGCTTTGCTGAAATACATCCTACCAACAAGATGTAAGAGTTTCTCTTTCTGATCTTTATCATTTTCCTTCTTCTACTTACCTTGGATTTAGTGTGCTCTTCTTCTTGTAGATACTTAAAATTGAAGCTGCAGTTACTTATTTGAGACTTTCTTCTCTAGTTGAGAGATTTATTGCTATAAAATTTCTTGTAAATACCACAAAAGTTAGTGGCTTCTCACAAATTTATATCAAAATTTATATCTCCATTAACATTACATTAAAATATCTTGTGTTTCACTAACATACCATTCAAAATACTATCTACTATCCCTTTTTGTTTCTTCTTTAACTTGTGAGTTCTTTAGAAATATTTTATTTGGTTTCCAAATATCTTAGAATTTTACAAATAGCTTTTTAAATTTATTTCCAATCAATAACATTTTCATCATGATCAGAGAACATATTATGATGTGGCTTTAAAAAATCCATTGAGACATGTTTTGTGTCCCAGAATATGATCTGATTTATTATAGTTACAGGTGCACTTAAGAAGAATACATATTCTTTTGTCGTTGGGTAGAGTGTTCTACAAAGGTCAATTAGGTAAATAGCTTGATAGTATTCCTATCTTCTATATCCTAACTGCTTTTTTAAATTATACTTATTCTATAATTTATTAATATACTGATATTGAAAACCAAATAAGATTATTAATTATTAAATTTCCCTTTGCAAGTCTATGTCTTACGTATCTATATTTGCTTTATGTGTTTTATAATTCATAAAGACATAAATGTTTAGCATTTTTATGTACTCTTGGGTAATTGATCTTTTTATCATTATGAAATACCCTTTTACCCTGGTGATATTATTTGCTGTTAAATCTACTTCATCTGATATTAATGTAGCCACATCAGTTTTAATTAGATTACTGTTAGCATGGCATATGTGTTGTCACATTCTTTACTTTTGACCTCCTTTTTTTTTCTTTGCGTTCAACATAGTCAGAATTATGCTACTACTATTTACCTACAACTGCTATCTATTATGTACTACCTAATGTATGTAGGCAGCATACAGTTGGGTCTGGCTTTTCATTCTACCTGACAATCTTTGCCTTTTAATTTACGTGTGCAGATCATTTATAGTTAAATGTTTAGGTTTAAGGTTATCATCTTACTATTTGTTTTCAATCTGTTTCATATTCTTTTTGTTTCCTTCCTCTTATTTCTCTCTCCATTTCCTTCCTTCCTTCCTTCCTTCTCTTTTTCTTTTTTCTCTCTCAAATAAACTAAGCATATTTTTATATCTATTTCATCTTCAAATTTTTGTTGTGTTTTTTTTAAATCTTTAAGATTTATCCTATACACCTTTATGCTTTGGAACATTCCAGTGGAAGACTGTAGCGTCTCAGTAGCTGCAGGTAATGTTCTTACACTCAGAAATGTATTAGCTGAAGATATATTTCAAATGTTTATCTTGTTCCATTCATTCAATTGAATACCAGTTTCTGTTGGTTTTATCTATAATCTATACTTTTAGTTATTATTTCAGGTATTATTCCTGCACAATAATTTAATTTCAAACTTTGTGTCCTAATGTTATTTATTGTGTTTCCTCATTTTCAAATTCATATATTGAATCCTTAATGCCAAGTACTTCATAATGTCACTGTATTTGGAGATAGGGCCTCTAAAGAAGTAATTAAATTAAAGTGAGTCAAGGTTGAACCCTGATTCAGTCTGACTATTGTCCTTGTAAGGAGAGGCGATTAGGACATGCAGAGAAATACCAGGTGCATGTGTGCACAGAGGGACAAGCGTATGAAGAGGTAGCAAGAGACCAACCGTCTGCAGACTAAGGAGAGAGTCCTCAGAGAAAACTAATCCTGTCAGCATCTTGATCTTGGACTTCCATCCTAAAGAACTATAAAAACATAAATTTCTGTTGTGTACACCTCCCAGTTTGTGTTATTTGTTATCAAAGCCCTAGCAAACTAATACAATTAGAAAACAACAATTGATTATTTCTCACAACACTAGATAATAAATTTAGAAATTGCTTGCCTGGTAGTTTTCTGCTATGTGTATTCTTGTCTGGGGTCACTTAAACAGCTGGCAGCTGGGCTTAACTGAAAAGTCAATCATAATTTTGCTCACATGTCTTGTGCTTTGATATTCCTTCAATTTCCCTTTCTATTTCCATGTGTTTTCTCCCTATTCAGTATTACAATTTAATTTTCTTCAGAGCATGGTCACTGGATTTCCCAGAATGAAAGCATAAGCTACTAGGTATCTAAAGTCACAAACCCTGAACTAGGACAATAGCACTTTTGCCGTATTTTCTTGGTTAAGGCAAGTCATCAATTTAGCCAAGAGGCAAGGGCCAGGTGATAGGCTCTACTTGATTGTTGATGTGGCATTACAAGGCGAGAAGGAATGTATGGTGGCGTTCTTTAAAAACTATGTTACACAATCACTCTTTTCATTTATTTTCTTTGTGCATAACATTTAATGCTATTTCTAAAGCAGACTCAAGAAAAATATATTATTCTCCATTTACATAAAAAGCATTCCAAATTTAGTTATTTAGAAATGCTAATTCCTGAAGTAGCAGCACACATTATTAATACTCTAGTAGTTCATTCCAGAAAATTCTAGGATGTTAAACAGTTAAGACTCACCCTCTAAGTACCTCTTCACATAAAACCTCACCATTCAGTAGGTAACATCTTTGTCATTTCTAATCTTTTTCCTCTGTTGTGATGTGGAGCTTAGTTTATATTTCTCTCTTATTTGCAACCCACCCACATAAAAATAAATTGTCTTTTTTTCTTTTATTTTTAGTTGTCATGTAACAATTCTACAAATTTATGAAAACACTGAGTGATATTTTCCTACATGTATACCATGTGTAATGATTAAATCAGGATAATTAGCATATCCATCGCTTAAAATATTTAACATTTCTTTTAGTGAACATTCAAAATCCTCTCTTCTAGCTTTTTGAAGTTATACAATAAATTATTGTTAACCATGTTCATCCTGGAGTGCTATAGACCATTAGAACTTATGGCTTCTTTCTTGCTTTAATTTTGTGTCTGTCAATCAATGTCTCCCTGTCTTCCCCTCCTCCCTACCCTTCCAAAACTCTAATAACCACAATTTTATTCTCTATTTCTATGAGATCAAATTTATTTTGCACCCCCATAAGAGTGAGAACATGGATACTTATCTTTCGGTGCTTGAATTATTTCACTTACTATGATATCCTCCAGGCTCATCCATGTTATCACAAACAGTGGGATTTCAAGCATTTTTTATGGTTGAATATTATTTCACAGTGGGTGTGTATGTGTGTGTGTGTTTGTGTGCATTTTTTCTTAACACCACATCTTTCCATCCATTCGTCTGTTGATAAATATTTAGGTTTGTTTCCTAGCTTGGCTACTATGAATAGTGCTGCAATAAACATGGAAATGCATATATATCTTTGATATACTGATTTCCTTGTCTTTGGATAAATATCCAGTTATAGGATTTCTGGGTTATATGGTAGTTATCTTTTAATTTTTTTAGAAATCTCCATACTGTTTCCCATAATAAATGTACTAACTTACATTCCAACCAACAGTGTATAAGAGTTCTCTTTTCTCTGAATCCTAACCAGTATTTCTTATTTTTTGTCTTTTTGGTAATAGCCATTCTAACTAGGCTGAAACGTTCTCACTATGGTTTTAATGTTCATTTCCCTGATAAGGTGATGTTGAGCATTTTTTTCATATATTTTTTGGTCATTTGAGTGTCCTTTTTTTAGAAATGTCTATTCAGGTGACTTGCCTACTTTTAAATTAGATTTTTGGTTTTTGTTGTCGTCGCTGTTTTTGCTGTTGAGTTCCATATATATTCTGGATATAGGTTCTTTACTGGATGGATAGTTTGCAAATGTTTTCTTTTATTCTACAGACTGTCTCTTCACTCTGTTGAATGTTTCCATTTCTGAGCAGAAACTTTTTAGTTTGATATAGTATCATTTGTCAATTTTTAGTTTTGTTGCCTATGCTTTTGAAGTCTTGCCAGTAAAATATTCACAGTCCAGTGTCCTGAATCACTTCTGCTATGTTTTTTTCCTAGTAGTTTTATAGTTTGGGGTATTGTATTTGTCTTAATTCATACTGAGTTGAGTTTTGTATATGGTGGTATATAGTAGTCTAGTTTCTTTTCTGCGTATTTATATCCTGTTTCTCAGTACCATTTATTGATAAGGCCGCCTTTTTCCAATGTATGTTCTTGGCACCTTTGTCAAAAATTAGTTGAGTGTCAATACATAGATTTATTTCTGGGTTCTCTATTCTATTCCATTGCTTTCTGTGCTTTTATTCCAATACCATGATGCTTTGGTTACTATAGCATGTAGACTATTTTGAAAACAGGGGATGTGATGCTTTCAGCTGTGTTATTTTTGTTAAGTATTGCTTGAACTATTCAGGGTTTTTGTCACTCCATACAAATTGTAGGATTCCTTTTTATTCTAATTATTTGAAAGATGCTGTAGGTATTTTGGCCGGGATTATATTGAATCTGTGCATTGCTTTGGTTAGTATCTCATTTTAACAGTATTAATTCTTCCAATTCATGAGCGTGGGATGTCTTCTGATTTGTGTGTGTGTGTGCGTGTGTGTGTGTGTGTGTGTTTCCCCTTAGATTTCTTTCATCAGTGTTTGTAAAGGTTTTCATCTGTCTGAGTAAATGTACTCTTAAGTATTTTATTTCATGTACCCACTGTAAATCAATTGCTTTATTTTTCGGCTAGTTCATTACTAATGTACAGAAACATTACCGATTTTTATATGCTGATTATGTATTCTACATTTTTACTGAATTTGTTTATCTGTTCTAAGAGTTTTTGGTGGAGTCTTTAGGTTTTTCTATATTTAATATCATATTATCTACAATGAAATATAATTTTATCTCATCCTTTCTAATTTAAAATCCTCTTATTTCTTTCTCTTGCCTAATTGCTCTGGCTATGATTTCCAGTACTATGTTGAATAAGAGTGGTAAAAGTGACCATCCTTATCTTATTCAAGTTCTTAGATACAAAACTTTTAGCTTTTTGCTGTTAAGTACAATGTAAGCTGTGCATTTGTTATACACCCCCCTCATTGTGTTGAGGAATGTTCCTTCTGTATCTAATTTATTGAGATTTTTTGTCATAAAGGATGTTGAATTTTATTGAATGCTTATGCTGCATCAATGGAGATGATCATCGTTTTTTTATTCTTCATCATGTTTATGTAATGCAATAAATTTACTGGTTTGTATATGTTGAATACTCCTTGCATCATTGGGATAAATCTCACTTGTTCATGATGTACTTTTTTAACGTGCTGTTGGATTCAGTTTCATTGCCAATATTTTGTTTAAGATTTTCCTATGCTCATCAAGGATATTGGCCTGTAGTTTTCTTTTTGCTGCATCCTTGTCTGGTTTTGTTATCAGGTTAATGCTGGCCTCATAGAATAAACTAAAAAGGAATCCCTCCTCTTCAGTTTTGTGAGAGTTTGAGAATTGCTATAAATTATTCTTTAACAGTATGATCGAAGTCAATAGAAATGCCATTTGGTACTGGGCTTTTCTTTGTTGGGAGCCTTCTTATTACTGATTCAGTTCTGGTATTTGTTCTGTTAGGTTTTCTATTTACTTTTGGTTCAGTCTTGAAAGATTATATGTATTATCCATTTTCTCTACATTTTCCATTTTGTTGGTGTATAGTTGTTCATAATAGTTTCAAATAATCTTTTATATTCCTGTGGTATCAATTGTAGTGTTTCCTCTTTAACTTCTGATTTTGCTTGGTTCTCTCTCTATTTTCCTTTTTTTTTTTTAGACTAGCTGATGGTTTATGAATTTATTTATCTTTTCAAAAAGGCAACTTTTTGTTCTGTTGATATTTTCTATTTTTTACCTCTATCTTGTTTACTTCTTTTCTGGTCTTTATTATTTATTTCTTTATATGAATTTTGGGTTTGGTTTGTTCTTGCTTTCTTGCTAGTTTTTTGATGTAGGAATTTATCACAATAAAATTCCCTCTCAGTACTGACTTAGCTGTATCCCATAGGTTGTAGTGTGTTGTGTTTCTATTTTTATGTGTTTTAATTTTCTAAATTTCCTCTGAATTTCTTCCTGGACAAGTTTGTCCTTCGGGTATATGTTGTTTAGTTTTTTTATTTACTTGTACGGTTTCTAGTTTCTCTCATGATTAATTACTAATAGTATTGCACTGTGGTCTGAGAAGCCATGTGACATGATTTTAATTTTAAAAATGCCATTGAGATTTGTTTTATGGCCTAACATATTATCTATCTTGGACAATGTTTCATATACTGTTGAAAATAATGCAAGTTCTGCAGCTGTTAGATGAAATGCTCTGTAAATATCTGTTAGGTCCATTTGGTCTATAGCACAGTTTAAGTCTAATGTTTATTTGTTGATTCTCTTGTTAGATGATCTTCTAATACTAAAAGTCAGATATTGTAGTGCCCAGCTATTATTGTATTGGAGCTGATATCTCTCTATAGCTCTATTAATACTATTTTTATATATCTGGATGCTCTGTGTGTTGGGTTCATATACCTCAACAATTTTACATCCTGTTTGTCCATGACCTTTTTTTCTCTTTTTATATTTTTCAACTTAAGGGATATTTTGTTTAAGTGCAGCCACTCCTGTATCCCTTTGGTTTCCATTTGTGGAGAATATCTTTTTCCATTCCTTCACTTTCAGTCTATGTGTGTTTTTCCGAGCAAAATTAGTATCTTTTAGGTAGTATTGTAGTTGGGTCATTATTTTTTATTTATTCAGCCAACCTGTATTTTTAACTGGAGAATTTACATTATTCATTTTCAAGGTTGTTATTAAGTGTTAAGGATTACCACTTTCATTAGTTAACTGAACTGATTGTTTAGAATATCCCTTTTTCCTCTCTTCCTCTCTAATCATTTATCTTTGCAGTGTGGTGGGGTTTTCTTTAACAATAATGTTTGATTCCTTTCTCTTTCTTATTTGTGTATCTGTTCTTTCATTGAAACACAAAAATATAAAACCCATATCTTTCTGTGGCATCTCTAATTATATACAGCAAAACATATAAAATGGGTGTTTATTTCTAACATTTATAATTGCAAACTTTGGTAAAAAGCTACACTTAAAAATTTTACTTGAGATAACAAAAAGTAACTGAACATCAGAAATTTCTTATAAAAACAATAAAAACAATTTTATTTTAAAGTGCTGTATACTGTATGAATGAACAATTTAGAAGAGAAAAGTAGTTCTTCTGAATTGCTACATCCATTATTTTACAGCATGAATGTTTTCTTTAAAAAGTGAAACTACTGAATAAAACAAAAAAGGCTACATCTCCTCTAATATTTTGTCATATTTTGGTTATGTCTAACAGAAAAAAAAGACAAGTGAAAGTTACAGACTTCCTTCAATAATAAGAATTAAAATACAATCAAAATGTTTAAATAGTATTGAGCCCAAAAATTAAAACGACACACTTCCATAATATTCTCTCTTAAGACAATATTTAATGAAATGAGGCACTGAAATGAGAAACAGCCTGTGAATTCTTTTTGTTTTTTAGAACTAATTTTTAAATATTGAAAACATATCAAGATAAACATAAAATATACAAAATTTATAGCTGCTTCCCTCAAATACCTGACCCCTAATCCTCTGTACCTCCCAAGCTCTATAGCATACAGAAAAGCTCTATAGATGTTTCTAGGAAAAAAAAAATAGTTTTATTTATTGAAAGTAACTACAACCCCAAGTTGTAATGAATATTAAGTATATAAGAATTTAATTTTAGAGGTAGTTTAAGAGAATCAGTATCATTATTGTTGTTATTATTATTATTTTCTAAATGACCTGAATTCTTCCTTAATAATTAAACTAGGGCATGCATTGGGTTTTATAATTTATCTGTTATTTCATCATTTGTTCAGTGATACATTTGGCTGCTACAATGGCAAGAAAAATCATATTTGTCTTCCATGCTATTTTAACCGAGGTAATCTTGACATTACATTAGTTAATACCATCTGTGTCAAAGAAAAAGCTTATAAAATAAGAAAAGACAAGTTACTAAATATAGAGTATTGCAGCTGTTTCACAAGGTCAGGTGATTGAAAGGACTCTTAATACTTCATAAGATGTATTCATATCCATATAAGAGCTGAATAAAGGTAAACAATATAGTATAGGAAGAGAAAAAATGTATGCATAATCATCAGGGGCCTTTGTCAACCTGGAATAGTTACCTAGAGTCTTTTTTTAATTGTATAACGCATGCTTAGTATTTAAATTATGAATTCCAAAATAATATGCAAGGAAAATTGCTTCATGAAAGCCTAACTCAACATTTACAGTGGTGCCTTTTTATAGCCTATTGGTCACATAGACAAATCTGGCTGTACAAACAGTTAAATCAGGTTTATACCATCAATCTTTATATTCTTAACGTAAAAAAGCTAGAAGTAATTCCCTGAAAAAGAACTTCAAACTTTAAAAACATATCAATTAATCAATTGTTATTCCTTCTCAAACTCATTTTGATCAAAGTTTACCGTTAGCCTTTTAATTTGAGTCCTGGAGAAAGAAAAACTTGGACTGGGACAACTTTTCAGGACATATTTATTGAGACCTTCCAGAAATTACAAAGGAAAGCAATTGAAAGATTTTAACACCACACTGTCAACATTAGACAGATCAACGAGACAGAAAGTTAACAAGGATATCCAGGAATTGAACTCAGCTCTGCACAAAGTGGACCTAATAGACATCTACAGAACTCTCCACCCCAAATCAACAGAATATACATTTTTTTCAGCACCACACCACACCTATTCCAAAATTGACCACATAGTTGGAAGTAAAGCTCTCCTCAGCAAATGTAAAAGAACAGAAATTAGAACAAACTGTCTCTCAGACCACAGTGCAATCAAACTAGAACTCAGGATTAAGAAACTCACTCAAAACCACTCAACTACATGGAAACTGAACAACCTGCTCCTGAATGACTATTGGGTACATAACGAAATGAAGGCAGAAATAAAGATGTTCTTTGAAACCAACGAGAACAAAGACACAACATACCAGAATCTCTGGGACACATTCAAAGCAGTGTGTAGAGGGAAATTTATAGCACTAAATGCCTACAAGAGAAAGCAGGAAAGATCCAAAATTGACACCCTAACATCACAATTAAAAGAAGTAGAAAAGCAAGAGCAAACACATTCAAAAGCTAGCAGAAGGCAAGAAATAACTAAAATCAGAGCAGAACTGAAGGAAATAGAGACACAAAAAACTCTTCAAAAAATTAATGAATCTAGGAGCTGGTTTTTTGAAAAGATCAACAAAATTGACAGACCACGAGCAAGACTAATAAAGAAGAAAAGAGAGAATAATCAAATAGACGCAATAAAAAATGAAAAAGGGAATATCACCACCGATCCCACAGAAATACAATCTACCATCAGAGAATACCACAAACATCTCTACGCAAATAAACTAGAAAATCTAGAAGAAATGGACAAATTCCTTGACAAATACACCCTCCCAAGACTAAACCAGGAAGAAGTTGAATCTCTGAATAGACCAATAACAGGCTCTGAAATTGTGGTAATAATCAATAGCTTACCAACCAAAAAGAGGCCAGGACCTGATGGATTCGCAGCCGAATTCTACCAGAGGTACAAGCAGGAACTGGTACCATTCCTCCTGAAATTATTCCAATCGATGGAAAAAGAGGGAATCCTCCCTAACACATTTTATGAGGCCAGCATCATCCTGATACCAAAGCCTGGCAGAGACACAACCAAAAAAGAGAATTTCAGAGCAACATCCTTGATGAACATTCATGCAAAAATCCTCAATAAAATACTGGCAAACCGAATCCAGCAGCACATCAAAAAGCTTATCCACCATGATCAAGTGGGCTTCATCCCTGGGATGCAAGGCTGGTTCAACATACGCAAATCAATAAATGTAATCCAGCATATAAACAGAACCAAAGACAAAGACCACATGATTATCTCAATAGATGCAGAAAAGGCCTTTGACAAAATTCAACAACCCTTCATGCTAAAAACTCTCAATAAATTAGGTATTGATGGGACGTATCTCAAAATAATAAGAGCTATCTATGACAAACCCACAGCCAATATCATATTGAATGGGCAAAAACTGGAAGCATTCCCTTTGAAAACTGGCACAAGACAGGGATGCCCTCTCTCACCACTCCTATTCAACATAGTGCTGGAAGTTCTGGCCAGAGCAATCAGGCAGGAGAAGGAAATAAAGGGTATTCAATTAGGAAAAGAGGAAGTCAAATTGTCCCTGTTTGCAGATGACATGATTGTATATCTAGAAAACCCCATCGTCTCAGCCCAAAACCTCCTTAAGCTGATAAGCAACTTCAGCAAAGTCTCAGGATACAAAATCAATGTACAAAAATCACAAGCATTCTTGTACACCAATAACAGACAAACAGAGAGCCAAATCATGAGTGAACTCCCATTCACAATTGCTTCAAAGAGAATAAAACACCTAGGAATCCAACTTACAAGGGACGTGAAGGACCTCTTCAAGGAGAACTACAAACCACTGCTCAATGAAATAAAAGAGGATACAAACAAATGGAAGAACATTCCATGCTCATGGGTTGGAAGAATCAATATCGTGAAAATGGCCATACTGCCCAAGGTCATTTATAGATTCAATGCCATCCCCATCAAGCTACCAATGACTTTCTTCACAGAATTGGAAAAAACTACTTTAAAGTTCATATGGAACCAAAAAAGAGCCCGCATCACCAAGTCAATCCTAACCCAAAAGAACAAAGCTGGAGGCATCACGCTACCTGACTTCAAACTATACTACAAGGCTACAGTAACCAAAACAGCATGGTACTGGAACCAAAACAGAGATACAGACCAATGGAACAGAACAGAGCCCTCAGAAATAATGCCGCATATCTACAACTATCTGATCTTTGGCAAGCCTGACAAAAACAAGCAAAGGGGAAAGGATTCCCTATTTAGTAAATGGCGCTGTGAAAACTGGCTAGCCATATGTAGAAAGCTGAAACTGGATCCCTTCCTTACACCTTATACAAAAATTAATTCAAGATGGATTAAAGACTTACATGTTAGACCTAAAATCATAAAAACCCTAGAAGAAAACCTAGGCATTACCATTCAGGACATAGGCATGGGCAAGGACTTTATGTCTAAAACACCAAAAGCAATGACAACAAAAGCCAAAATTGACAAATGGGATCTAACTAAACTAAAGAGCTTCTGCACAGCAAAAGAAACTACCATCAGAGTGAACAGGCAACCTACAGAATGGGAGAAAAGTTTTGCAATCTACTCATCTGACAAAGGGCTAATATCCAGAATCTACAAAGAACTCCATCAAATTTACAAGAAGAAAAACAAACAACCCCATCAAAAAGAAAGTGAAGGATACGAACAGACACTCCTCAAAAGAAGACATTTATGCAGCCAAAAGACACATGAAAAAATGCTCATCATCATTGGCCATCAGAGAAATGCAAATCGAAACCACAATGTGATACCATCTCACACCAGTTAGAATGGCCATCATTAAAAAGTCAGGAAACAACAGGTGCTGGAGAGGATGTGGAGAAATAGGAACACTTTTACACTGTTGGTGGGACTGTAAACCAGTTCAACCATTGTGGAAGTCAGTGTGGCGATTTCTCAGGGATCTAGAACTAGAAATACCATTTGACCCAGCCATCCCATTACTGGGTATATACCCAAAGGACTATAAATCATGCTGCTATAAAGACAGATGCACACGTATGTTTATTGCGGCACTATTCATAAGAGCAAACACTTGGAACCAACCCAAATGTCCAACAATGATAGACTGGATTAAGAAAATGTGGCACATATACACCATGGAATACTATGCAGCCATAAAAAAGGATGAGTTCATGTCCTTCATAGGGACATGGGTGAAACTGGAAATCATCCTTCTCAGTAAACTATCGCAAGGACAAAAAACCAAACACCGCATGTTCTCACTCATAGGTGGGAATTGAACAGTGAGAACACATGGACACAGGAAGGGGAACATCACACTCCGGGGACTGTTGTGGGTGGGGGGAGGGGGGAGGGATAGCATTAGGAGATACACCTAATGCTAAATGACGAGTTAATGGTTGAAGCACACCAACACGGCACATGGATACATATGTAACAAACCTGCACATTGTGCACATGTACCCTAAAAGTTAAAGTACAATAAAAAAAAGAACATTATATGTGACTCCCAATTATAGAAAGCCATAATATAGTCAAAGAATTAGAAGAAAGGAGAGAAAAAGAAATATGAATAAATGCAGTTCAAAATTGTAAGAAAAAAGATAAATATTAATTATTAAATATGTCAATGATTACATCGAACATAAACTCAGTATTTATTTTAAAAGTAAAGGTGTCAAATTTGATTAACGATTCCAAGCATACGCTTTTATAAGACTCAGTTAAATCATAAAGACAAAGAATATTTTTTAAAGGGGGAAAAAATTTAACGGTGGCTCACGCCTGTAATCCCAGCACTTTGGGAGGCCGAGGTGGGCGGATCACGAGGTCAGGAGATCGAGACCATCCCGGCTAAGACAGTGAAACCCCGTCTTTACTAAAAATACAAAAAATTAGCCGGGCGTGGTGGCGGGCGCCTGTAGTCCCAGCTACTCGGGAGGCTGAGGCAGGAGAATGGCATGAACCCGGGAGGCGGAGGTTGCAGTGAGCCGAGATAGCACCACTGCACTCCAGCGTGGGCAACAGAGCAGGACTCCATCTCAAAAAATAAAAATAAAAAAAGGGGGGAAAATTTTTAAAAACTACTCAAAAGAAAGTAATTACTGCAGCGATAATATAATCTTGCAAAACAGATGCTAAGGGGGAAAGTTGTTCTAGGCATAAAGAATTTCATTTATAAGGATTAAATATTTAATTCTCCAGAAAGCTAAGTCCATTTTAAATTCACATACACCATTAATAGAGGATTCATCTTTACAAAGAAAATTTTTCAAAACTACACATAGAAATAGACAAGACTAACATAATAGTGAAATATCTTAAAGTACTGCCTCAATTATTCAGGTATCCAAAATATCAATAAGGATATTGAAAATGGAACAAAACAATTGAGTCTGACATTCATTGGATATATCCGTAAAGAACACCATACCTCAAAATTGCAGACTAGAAATGTTTTCCAAATAAAGCAAGTTTCAACAAATTCTATATATTTGACATAATACACCTTATCTCTCCGACAACAATGCAATTAAGCTAGAAATCAAAACAATGACAGTAACAATAAAAATTTAGACAATTTTCATGCTTGAAAATGTAAAAACACATTTCTCAATGATCTATGATTGAATAAACAATTAAATATATGTGTAACTTGACTTTTGCTTCAATTAAGTTTGTAGAAAGACACAGGACGATGTCACTCCTATCCTAACAAGCTCTAGCTACAGAGATGTACAAAATCTGTGTCCATCTAAGAGCTAGCTAACAAGGTAAATCGAATTCCAGACATCAGAGTGGCAAGTTCCTCCAAAGAGACAGAACACAAACACTATTCCACCTTTGACAGACTTCAAAGAAAGAGGGGACTGCCGTAAAGCAGATAACAAGAAAATGACTGAATGTTTACCAGGTCCTGAAAGGCTGAGCATTTTGTCCAGACATAACCAGTCTGTACTCATCAGTGCTTTTCTATTGGCTTTTGCAGAGCACTGATGAAAAGATGGAGAAGGACAGGAAAAAGACAGATTCAGCCTCTGGCAGAGAGACACCACATAGATTTTAGTTTCTCTGTTCCTGGAATTTCACTTTGCCCCAGTTCCCCGTGAAGACCAGACAAAGACTTACTGTCTCTGGAAAAGGAGTAGAAGCAAAAAGGCAATGCTACTGGAGGAGGCCCAGAAAAGCGCTTCCCGCATGTGCTCCTGCCTGAGTCCTAAACTGCACAAGGCAGATTTTTAGTACCTTGGACTTTTGGGTCTGGGTAGTGTTGGGCTGAGTGGTAGGCAGGAAAGCTAATACGGCTTTGAAAGTAATCCCAGGTGCATAGGGCCTGTCTGAGACCCCAGGCTGAAGGAGAACAGAGAAAGCTCCCCTCTACCTTGATCTTTACATCACACCTTAAATATTTGTAAAACACACATCCAACTAAGGACTTGAAGCCAGATTATCTAAAGAACTATTACAATAATAATAAAAATAACAAAATATTAAAAACTCAATACGAGGTACCAAGATTTGATTGGCTGCTTCCTCACAAACGATGCATAAACAGATATAAGCACATGAAAACATGTTTCATATCTTTCATTAAGAAAACCCAAGTGAAATTAATGGGATAGTGCTACAGGCTTACTTGAATGGCTAAAACCAAAAAAAAAGGATTACCAGTGTGAATACTCAGGAGGAGGTAAAGGCAACTGGAACTTTTTAGACACCATTGGTGTAAATGCAAGTAGTACAACTACTTAGGAAGACACCACAGTTTCTTGAAAAGTTTAATACATAGCTCTCAATATAACCCAGGCATTTTACTTCTAAGTATTTACCCAAGAAAAATAAAAACATACCTTTACAAAAAGGCCTATATTTGTATCAACTTTCTCATAATCTATTATAAACAATTTCCTGACAAGAAATAAATGAACAAATTGCAATTATCTATTTAATGGAATACTGTTAATGCATTAATAAAATTAATATGCAACAACAGAGATAGATCTTATAACTGAAAGAAGACAAAGAGAAAAGGCTACATAGTAGATGCTTCACTTATATAACATTCTGAAAGTGGCAAAGAGCAAGCAAGGGAAATGAATCAAATCAGGAGTTGCCAGTGGCTAGAGATTAGGGGACATTATGGACTATCCAGGGCACCAGGGACCACTTTAAAGTTCAGGAAACGTTTGACATCTTTAAATGGGTAGTCACATAGCTACATATTTGAAAAATTTATTGACTTATATACTTAAAAATTATGAACCTAATTGCATTTAAATTGTACCTCAATAAACCTGACTCTTAAAAAGCCTGTTTTGAGGAGGATCTTGATATAAATTTGTTTGATGTGATTACATAGATGGGGAAACATTGGCATATTCTATTAATATCAATGTATTTCAATATTCTATTAAAAATTCTGATTCTGACACTTCAAAAATATGTTGAAGTAAAGAATAATGAAAATCCAAATTTTATGACACGAGATGCAGATAGAGCAGTGAGTAGAACAAAGGAATAGCCTTAAAATGCATATGCTAGAGAAGAAATGAGCTAATTGTCTGTCTCAAGATACTAGAAAAAAAATAGCAAAGTAATCTCAAGAGATTAGAAGCAAAGAAATAGTAATCCCACAAGAAATGATGTAGAAAACACTCATAATAGAGAGAATCAATAAGCTTAAAATTCGCTTCTTGAACAGACTTACCAAATTCGAAATGGCTGTTAAAATTGATTAGAAAAGAAAGAGAACACTAGTCAAAAATAACTTAATCTAGTCAACACTGCAGACACTATATACATTGAAAATATAAATAGTTTTGAATACGTTTTTAATGGATCTATTCTCTACTACAATAAAATTTATCAATCTTAAATGTTTTGCTAATTTTATGCAACCACATTAGCACTAACACAATCAATAAATAGAAGACACTTCAGCCTAAAAGATTTCCTCAAGCTCCTTTACATAGATCCTCTCCTCCATACCCTGCCTTAACTATCCACTAATCTGCTTTCTGTCAGTTTTGCAGTTCTAAAATTTCTATAAATGGAATCATACAGAAATTTCATTTTATTTGGTTTATTTCAATTAATGCAATTTTTATAATGCAATTTTAATCTATGTTTTCTGTAGGTTAATATTTAATTTCTCTTTATTGCTGAGTAATATTTTATGCCATGGATAAATTCAAATGTATCTGTTCACCAATTGGGTTTCTTCCAGTTGAGGGCTGTGACAAAGAATATTGTTGTAAACTTTTGTGTATGTGTGCCTTTGCTGAATTGTTTTCTGTTGTGTTCGTCCCTAGCACTAGAATTTTGCTAGAACACAGTAAGGTTTATTACATTTCTTTGAAATTAATTATGTTCCTCAAGTGGCATAGCATACAGAGAAAAAATGAGAGGAAATTTTTCTAAAAGACAGAGCTTGCTGACTGTTCCAGTGACACTTTGCATTTCCTTAGATGAGTCCCTTAAAACCTCAATTCAACCTCCACTTGTCAAATGAGAAAAATAATGAGTCCCTGCCTCGGAGGGATGATGTGAGGATTTATAACATTATACTGTGTATAAAATTGCTCTGTGCTTCTAGCAAAAAGAATGCAATTTAAAAACAACAAATTATTTTCATATTTTATATTAGCTTGCATCTGTTTTTGTTGTGGTCTAATTAAATCGGTTTTAACAAAAGTTAAAAAAATTCTAGTGCTGTTCTAATGTCATATAATAATCCTAATGACTCTGAAAAAAAGTACCTCCTGAAGCTAAGTCAATAATTACACAGTAAAATTGCTTTACAATTGAAATAATACTAAACATGTCCAAAAAATATTTCCACAATTCATAAACCTCAGCTTCTTACTGTGACCCAGAGGTCTTGTTGTATATAGAACAAAATGACTCCTGCAGGCCACGCTTGCTGTATATTTGTATGCATACAAAATGATCCTTGAGAAGCGCATTAGTTAGATGTATGGCATAATTGCATATAATTGAATTCACATGCTTCTCTGCAATAAAGTGGAAATGTCCAAAAAACAAGTTATACATTAATTTTCTTTTAGTTACAATGATAAATTGGAACTTCATTTTAGCACTAAATAATCTTCTGCAGCCTGAAAGATGGCAAATTGGAAGGGAAAGAGAAAGAGAAAAATATCAGTTAAAAGTGATTTGGATCACAGCAAACAGTATGGTTGGAGAACATTAAAGTTTGAGCATCTTAAAATTGTAATAGCTGAAATTTAATAGAATATAGACACAACTTTGGATAATTAAAAGTGGACATGGTAGATATAGCAAACAGTAATGGTATTAAAATATACATTGTAGATTCACAAAAATAATGAAATCATGAGAATTTCAACAGACTGCACATTAGGTATAGTCACACATCACATAATAACATTGTGGTGAATGACGAACCACATATACTTATGAAGCTATTAACTTTGTAGCTGTCATAACGTCATAGAGCAAGACATCACTCGTGTTTGTGGAGATGGTATAAATAAACCTACTATGCTGCCAGTCATATTGATGTATGGAACATACGATTATGTACAGTACCTAATACTTGATAGTAACAATAAATGACTATGTTACTGGTTTATATATTTACTATAATACAGTTTTTATCATTATTTGGAGTGTATGCCTTCTACTTATTTAAAAAAAAAAAAAAGTTAACTGTAAAACAATCTCAGGCAGGCCCTTCAGAAGGCTTTCCAGAAGAAGGCACTGGTATTATAAAAGATGACAGCTCCATGCATGTCATTACCCCTGAAGACTTTCCAGTGGTAAAAGATGCGGAGGTGGAAGATAGTGATATTGATGTTCCTGACCCTGTGTAAATCTAGACTAATAAGTGTGTTTGTGTCTTCATTTTAAACAAAATTTAAAAAGTGAAAACAAAAAATTAAAATTAAAAATAGAAAAAAGCTTATAAACTAATGATATAAAGAAAGAAAGTATTTTCCTAAAGCTATACATAGTGTGTTTTAAGTTAAGCATTATTTAAAAAGTCCCAAAGTTACAAAAAAGAAAAAGTTAATAAAGCAAAATTTTTCGAGTAAGCTAAGATTAATTTATTACTGAAGAAAGAAATTTGTAAATACATTTAATGTAGCCTAACTGGGCAGTGTTGATAAAGTCTGCAGTAGTATATGGTAATGTCTTAAGCCTTCATATTCACTCACCACTCACTCACTGGCTCACTCAGAGCAACATCCAATCCTGCAAGCTCCATTCAGTGTAAGCGCCCTACACGGGTGTACCATTTATTATCTTTTACACAGTATGTTTACTGCCACTTTTCAATGTTTAGATACACCAATATTAACATCATGTTACAATTGCCTACAGTATTCAGTATGGTAACATGCTGTACAGGTTTGTAGTCTAAGGGAAACAGGATATACCATTTAGCTTAGATGTTTAGTAGGCTATGCCAGCTAGGTTTGTGTAAGTAACACTCTATGATGTTGACCCAATGACAAAATCTCTTACCAACACAGTTCTCAGAATGTGTCCCTGTCATTAAGCAATGCATGACTATAGAAAGCAAAATTAACATAGCAATTGTATTCACTAAAATGCAATTAAAATAATAGCTTAAACTTATGTTAAATCAGTATGTCTTCATTTATATTAAAGGAATTCAGCTCAAAAATTTTCTAGAGCAATGTTTCTTAGTAAAAGTTACACATTAGAATCACCTGGGAAGTATCCCCCAAATTACCAATGTCTAGACACCACCTGGGATATTAGAATAATTTGATTCACAGTGGGGCACAGGTATCAGTAATTGTTAGCACCCCCTCCCCATTGAAATACGTAGGATGGTAGAATCACAGAATACTGGAGATAGATTGAACTTTAAAGAAAACATGACTTGACATTCTCCTGTGATTTATGTTTCACGATTAAGTCTCATGAGACTTAAAGTGGTGCTTAAAGTTATGTAGTGTAAAGGTGACTCAGCCATAAAGAAAACAGAGCTCACAGTCAGGAGTCAATTTGCCTGAAATCAAACCAATATTGAGTGGTAAAACTAGATTAACAGCCAAGATCCTGGTTTCAAAATCTTTACACTTAATCTTCTAGCACTATCTAGTCTCTTCAAAATATATCTTAATTTGTACATTTAATTTGAAGCTAATAAAAACATTGCTAGACTAAGAATTTCTTAGATCTTTGAAATGATTCACGTTAATAACAAACTTTTTCAAAACCAAAAGGTGAATAAGAACCATTCATAAAATATCTTAGAATAGTGCATTTGACATTATGAGCAGGTCACTATAAAGAGACAATAATGATCAAAGATAAAAAGATCTATCCCGAAAAATTCATGAGAGTGTCAATGTTTTTCAATGCTATCATAAATCACTGCATTGCTTGTTATTCTTGGAAAGTATCACCTCACAGAACAAGAAGCTGAAAGTGGGGGGGAAAGAAAAAAGAAAGGGAGAGGGAGAGAGGGAGAGAGGGAGAGAGGGAGGGAGGAAGGAAGGAATTAATTTTCACCCCAAAGTCACCTAAAAATATAAATATTTCCATTTTTATACCATCTGGCTATAGATGGTGCTATGCCATAGTTAGATCTTTTTCTCAGGAAAAGACCCTGGTGAGCGTCTTCCCTAAGGGAGTGAGGATTAAATAGGAAAATATCAGTGCCCTATTCAGATAACACCAATTTGCTGGGAAATCTGATAGCATTTTAAGCACTCGGCATTGAGAGGAACTGCTATGTATGCTGTTTTATTAAAAAAAAGAAAAAAGACCAAATCAATATTACAGCAAGATGGGAAGGAGATTATAATAGAAAACCAAAAAGTATACATGATAGTGAAATGAATACTTGACCAATATATATTGAGTTTATCTCAATTTTTAAAGAATAAGAATGCAAGCTATTAAAGGTGGCAAGAAACCTGCACAGGGCCAGGCACTATGGCTCATGCCTGTAATCACAGCAATTTAAGAAGCTGAGGTGGGAGGATCCCTTGAGGCCAGGAGCTCAAGACTAACCTGAGTAATTAAGCAAGACCTCGTCACTTCAAAAAAATAAAAGTAATTAGCTGTGTGTGGTGGTGCACACCTGCAGTCTCAGTTACTTGGGAGGCTGATGCAGGAGGATAGCTTGAGCCCAGGAGTTCAAGGCTGCAGTGAGCTATGATTGCACTTCTGTTTTCCAGTCTGTGTGACAGAGGAAGACCCTATCTCAAAACAGAAAAAGAAAAAAAAAAAAAAAAAGAGGAAAAAATAAACAAAACCTGACTCTCCCTGCAATTTGCAATCTGAGTTTGTCAGCATCTACTCAGGTTGAATTCTTATAAATTTAGGTCTCTGCTGCTGCAGCTATTGCCCTGGATCCAGCAAAAATATTCCAGGAGGCTGTGCTATCTCCTCCTTGCTTTAATCCTCTGGATACTCATCAACCTGCTGAGGTTGCTCCATGCAGAAGGATGTCTAAGAAGAAGGTCAGATTTCAGGTCAATGTTCTTGCTTCATCGCTTTAATGCACAATATCCAAAACAGTAATATGAGCAGTTGCTAATGCTTGAGAAGAAGTAACTCACGAGGCAGAATTGCTTCATTAATTATCTGCTATTGAGTTGTTGAAGTACAAGAACATAAGCTGTGGCTCAACCATTGCTCCCCACTGTGAAGTATGTCATGATTTTAAAAGTAGAAGTAGGAGAAGAGCCTGAGAGTGTAGTTAATAATGCATTAAATGGAGGTGTTGTGTCCTTGCTACCTATGCTTTCTAGGCCAAATAGGATAAGAAAAATGTATTGAAACCAAGAAGGGATAAGGATAACAATACAAAAAGGGAATGGAAAAAGGACAAGGAATGTAAACTGTTTGTTAGTGAAAGCATACTCTCCATGAAGAATCTTTTGAAATAATGCAAAATTCCTCAGGCAGTAAATCAAAATAAATCAATGTTTCTCAACAGAGGAGTGATGCTGTCTCAGGGTATTTTTCAAAGGCTTTTTTGTCGTTGTTGTTACCACACCTGAATAGGTGCTAATGGCATCCAGTTGTTAGAGACCAGAAGTTCTTCTAAGTATCGAATAATTCACAACACAGTCCATAACAACTAGGAATTATCTCATCCAAAATGCTAATACTGCTGAGGTTGAGGAAACCTGGTATAAAGTAAATTACTATATGACAGGTGGTAATAAAATTCTTTTAAAGAATAATCACATTCAAAAGAGTTATTTCAGAAAATTTAGCATGGAAAAGTGCCATGCAGAAATGTATTTTCTACCAAATGAGCCTCTATCATATTATACAATCTGCCTGGGTGTATAAGTTTCATACATTTTTAATACTGAAATTTAAATGCACAAGTTTTAAGGAAATGTAAAACAAGTCCACTGACCTTAATTTTTATTTTCTACTTTTCCATTTATATAAATTTTAGTCTACAAACTTATGCCTGGCCTCAATTGACACGAGGGCTACAAAGGCTATGAACAGTTTCTTTTGATATTTATACTTTGAAATTAAATGTAAGTGGTCACAAATTTGATAAAGAATTTAGCTTTATCAAATAAGAACTATTACCTGGAAAAACCACCAGTTTCTCAGTCTCTTCTAACCACACTTCTTGTAACTAACTCATAGAAACAAAAATCTGCATGTATTTTGCATTTTTATGTCCATTTTCTCGTGTCATTTCACTCTTGCTTTCTAAGTTCTCCACCAAAATAAAAATAAAAGTGTGTGCCTGCCACTTTGCTAACTATAGCTACTTCTACATAATCGCCACCATTTGGGGTCACCCTGTACTATTCTCAAAACTGCTCTGTTGTGGTACCTTTGTTTGGAATTCTGGAATTAAAATCTGCTGTGACTGTACCTGTCAAAATGGAAATATTTGAGAAAAAATGAACAAACCATTCTCAACAAAAATGGGTCAAGATAACACTGACACTCTCAAGTGGGTAATTAAGTTAATTTTCTGTATCATTCAAGCCCAAACTATAAATTTAAATAAAACATACAATTAAACATTATTTAGCACATTTTCTGTACAAACAATGTGTAACATGCTTCGCAGTATTATAAGACAATCAATCAATCAATACACAGTCTTTCTCAACTCTAGAGGCAGAATGCTGGTTTGAAATCCAGCTTTATGTTCAAGTGCAAATTGTTTAACCTCTTCAAGCTTTAGTTTCAACATTTGTAAAATGGAAATAGTCACAGTATATATGTTTATTTTATTTTATTTTTTGGTGGTGGTGAGGATAAAATGCTTAAAATAATCAATGGCATGCAACAAACCATCAAAAAAATGCTATCTTATAAGTACAATTTTACTAAGTGAGAAGGAAGTTCCATATTCATAGAACAGTATAAGCAAAAGTCCAGAAGTAGAGAAGTTCAGGCTATGTCGAAAAATGATGAATGATAGTGAACCTGTAAAAATGGGATTGGTTAGAAGATACAGTCAAATTCTAAGCAGAAAAGTGAAGATATGGCCAAAATACCCAAGAGGTTTGAATGCCATGCTAATGAGTTCACATTTGGTAGTGTGCATGGGTGGAGGGGAAGCTGGGTATGTCGGGGTGGTGGGAGGCATAATGAAAGTTTTGAATGAAGGCTTTATCTAGGTTTTGAAAAGAAACTCCAATCACAGTGTGAAGTCTATATTGGAAGATAAAAATTGTAGGATGGAGAACTTAGGAACCGTTGCCATAAATCAGGTAAGACATAGTAATGTCTGAACTAAAGTAATGGGATTAATAATGGAAAGGGTTGATATTGGCAACATTAGAGGGGAAAAATGAACAAATTGTTTTGCTTGTGTGAGTAGGGTGGTATGGAAAGTCAGCCCTCTGTATTGTTTAGCCTATATTTTCTATTGTTCCCTGCCAATCTGTAGTCCCACATTCTCCAGAAATAATAGATGGGAACTCTCAAATTATACAGGTCTTCTCTTGGTACCGAAAAGTCTGCATAAACTCTGTTTTGATTGCCTGCAAAGAGACAGGTTTTTTCATCATCTCAAGGGAAATACTGAAAAATTACAACTAGTCTATCTGTTATGTCTCTGGGCACATATGGACCTTGCTCTTTTGGCTCATGGCTTGTCAGAGGTTGTTAGGGAACATAAACAATGCTTAGACAAGTTATAGATGCAGTATCTGAAAATGTGACATGATTTCCCAGTGCAGAGGTACAAAGTGGTGATCCCTTCCCTTCTCATCATAAAGGTCACGGCCAACACTCCTATAATAAAAGACAGGTAGCCAAAAGAAAAACGTAACAAATTAACATAGTCATAGTATTACATGACATGGGAGACTTCAGAAATTAAGACCTAAAGATACAGGGAAAAAACGATGCATTTTTATTCTTAATTTCAATGGAGAATGAACAGCCATGTAGAACTATAATTAGACACAAAAGTTATGACCTAATAGGAATAGACTGAATAGGAAAACTCAGCAGCAAGGCTTGTCTATTTGGCTTCATCTTGGCCTGTCTGTGCAGTATTTCTTTCTTCCGGGTTATAGGGCAGGACCCCTTCTGGGATAGGGGTCTTATGACCTACTGTCAAGCAAAGCAGGTCAGAGAATTTCTTTATGGTCAGCTCTTACACAGAAAGGCAGGAGAAGGTAAGAGTAATGTTTTTAGGTTGTATGACTGGCTTGGGGAAGAGGAATTCTGATTCCCATGGCCTGCCTTGTGGAACAGGTATTCTAGTTTCTACGGCTAGCCTCGGGAGAATGAAGACCGTGAGACAGAAGGGCAGGAAAAGGTCAGAGGGAGACTTTGCTTCTAAGGCCTACACTTGGATATATCATTTTCTAAGCCCCAACACCAAGGTCGATGAAATAGAGTTGATATTACAGAATTTGTATCAGTTTCAAAATCTTATGCATACAAAGCTCACTTTATGACAGTTTTCTTTCTAACCAATTGCAGATTTGGGACTTACAAGCCAATATTTTATACGGTAAACGAGTTTGTTTCAGGGATAGTAATTTTACTGCATACCATTATTAATTTCTATTATCTTAAGAAATACGATCAAAACAATTTTACGATCAATGAAGCCTAAAATACAAGTAGGCAAGAATGCTCCACTGTTCACTTAACAATTCAAGTAGATCAGGAAGGTTAATATTACAAAGAAACAGACACGAACATAATTGAGTTTTTCTATGGCTCCTAGTGCTACTGATAGAAATCTATGAAAAATTTCCAAGTCAGTACAAATTCGGCAGCACCAAAATGGAATGTCATGGTCTCAAATGAATAGTGGTCTAAACGTGTCTATAAATCAATAAGGAAAAGACTAATACCTCAATATGAAAAATAAAGTATGGGCCAGGCGCGGTGGCTCACGCCTGTAATCCCAGCACTTTGGAAGGCCAAGGCGGGCGGATCACGACGGTCAGGAGATTGAGACCATCCTGGCTAACATGGTGGAACCCTGTCTGTACTAAAAATACAAAAAATTAGCTGGGCGTGGTGGTCCCAGCTACTCCGGAGGCTGAGGCAGGAGAATGGCGTGAACCCGAAAGGCAGAGCTTGCAGTGAGCTGAGATCGCGCCACTGCACACTCCAGCCTGGGGGACAGAATGAGACTCTGTCTCAAAAAAAAAAAAAAAAAAAAAGAAAAAAAAAGAAAGGAAGAGACAAAAAAAGAGAAAAGTATGATCATAAACATTTGAGAAGACATTCAGCTTACTTGTATAAGAATCATGAAACCTCTAACCACACCAAGCAACAGTTTTTTCCCCTATGAGATTGTCAAATAATTAAAAGATAATAATAAAAAAAATTGGGGGGAGATAGACAGTCTCATATATTACTGATGGGATTAAATTTTATGGTATATTTTATAGGACAATTTGGAAGTATCTATCAAGTTTAAAATGTACATTACTCTCTAGGATGTTTATCCTAGAAGTATACTACCAATATGTACCTGAATATTTAGTGTATAATCATTTGCAACACCAATTGCTAAGAAACAATTTATATGCTGATCAATTGGGGGACTATTAAGTATGTTGTGAGCAATATTCCACAGCATAATTAGCAGGGATTTAAATGATAAGGTAGTTCTGTATGCACTAATATGAAATAATTTATAAGACATATTTTTAAGTGAATAAAGAGGGCCAGACTTATGTGCATACAAACAAATATTGATGTGAAAAATAAATAATGGTTTTACAAACATTTGTATTTAAATAGAATATTTATGGATGGAATCACAAAAAATCAGTAACAGCAAGTATGTTTCAGTTGGAGGATTGAGTGTTAGAGGACAGAGTAGAATGGGGGCTTTAGTATTCAGGGTGTAAGCTTGTGTCCATTTGAATTCCGTATAATATGCCTGACTTATTCAAAACACATGTTAAATCATAATGTTCACGAAAACATAAAGGAATAATAAATGCTACCTCTTCAGAGTCCTTGTAAATGTGAATTGCTACAGATAAGAAAGATTTGTAATTGTCATCAGATTCTCAAAGGAGTCTCTCACTCTCAAGTATTAAAAAACATTGCTTTCTGTTTTCTTCAAACTCTATAAATTTATATGCCCGCAACTGCTTCTGTATCTGCAGATTCTGTTAAAGATTTTTTTTTTTTCTGTTTTTCTTTTTATTTCTTAACCACAGCACAGCCTTGTCTTATGGTGAGAGGAACCTCAATGAATGTCTTAGAATGTTTAACAGTAGACACGTGGACTTTCTTATTATGTAAATATCACCCTATTCCTTTTATGATGAAAAGGACAACAGTGAGACTTAATCAGAAAACATGTATAGTGTATTGTGAGACGTATGGAAAAAGATAATTTTGTAACTTCAAATAGTTGTAATATCTACATCTATTTTTCTATTCATGTATTTTCTTAGACTTCTTTTAGTTGCACAGAGAAATGGGTATCAGTAACGGGTAAATGGCAATTCAGTAAAAACTGACTGTTAGTATTATCTTAGATTTTATAACACCAATAATTTTGTAAATAAAATTGCTGTAATACAAAATTCAAAATATGCTTTTAAAGGTGTGAATAGAATGCTCATATGTGAAAATAACAGTAAATGACAATTTCGTGGGTCTAAAATGTATGCTACTGAAAAGCCATCAAGTAATTTCTGTAAAGTGTATATTTAAAAGGTAGAGGGAAAGTTGGCCAAATGGATTCACATCTTTTACTGTGCTAAGGTAAAATCATCTGAATTAAATTACAATTTTTTCCTTGTGTACCTAAGGACCTGGAGTCCACTGAGGCTTGTACCTGTGCATATGGAAAACAGATGCTCTCCTTCCAGATTATTATATCCTTAATAAAACTTTGTTGCCTACAATCCAGAGTTCTAATCTAACTTTGCACATGATTACTGCTATGATTTGGATGATGGTGCCTTTTCTCAGGATAGCCAAAATCAAAGCAACCTAAATGTCTTCTAGCATGTTCGTTGGGTTGAAGTTTTGCTTATTTGTCTTTTTATAAAGTTTTTATGCCCATAGACATATGTTTCATTTTTCTGATATGTGCCTTGTCCTTTAAGTCTTTTATGAGAAAGACATCCCTTCTCATCAAAACTCTTATTTGAAAATGGGCCCTAAAGCTAGAGCCTGACTCTATTTAATTTCTGTAGTCGTTAGAATGACTGAAATTTAATCTATTTGATAAGTGCTCCCAAAGTTCTCTCATGACAAAAATTAGAGGTTCTTATTTTTTAAGCTGCATTTAGAACTAGTATAGTTTGTTTAAACTGATCTATCATGAAAAAAATTATGTTACTTGGCACACAAAGTAAATTAAAAATCTTATTTGAAAAAGAATGATCATACATGTTTAGAATAAACTGCATTTTTAGTTACATATGTAAAAACAAAAATACACATGTATAAGGAGGCATGATGCCAATTATATATGTGTATTTTATATACAATATTATTTCTATTTTTCTAATATAAATTATTTTCAAATATAAATTATTTTTGTTTTTTCAAATATTTCTGTTGCTTTATTCTTTCTTTTCACTCTGAAATTACAATTCTGTGTACGCTACACCACTTAATATCATGGATTAAATTCTCCACTTCTTAAAAAAGCAATTACATTAATTTTTGCATTTTAATTGGAGTGATTTTGATTGATATATCTTCTAATTTATTAAATTTTTCCTTTGTTGTATTGAGTCTACTGATGAGTCTGCCAAATAAATTCTTTATTTATGTTACTGTGATTGATTTCTAGGATTGCCACTTTGTTCCTATAGTTTTAATCTCTCTGCTGAATGTATTTATTTGATCTTGCATATTGTCTATTTTTCTGATTATATCATTTGACATATTAATCATAGCTATTGTAAAGGCTCAGTCTGAATATCCACATCTGTGGAATATCTAATTCTGGTTCTGATAATTTCTTTCTCTCATTAGAATCTTTTTTTTTTTCTTCTTTTGTGGTACACCTTAGAATCTTTTTGCCAAATCCAGACATGTACAGGATGGTAGGGAATATGGTAAATATTCTTTTTTACATGTATAAGTTATAAACTTTTCTTTCTGGTAAGCCTTAATTGTGGGAGTTCACTAAATTAGCAATGAATTTGGCTGGGTTCGAAGTTTATGTTGATATGATTGCCAAATTAAAGGTCTTTTGTTTCTGTGGGCACAAAATACTTCAAAATCCTTCAGTAAAAGAATGTTTTTGTTTTCTCACTTAGATTTGGGTCTACTCATTACTCTGCTCTCCAAAGAAATTCTATTTCTTTCTTATGCCTTGGCTATATCCCTCTATTATTTTTACTAAAGTCTTTTTACCAGAAGTGGTTTGAAATGGGCTTGTCTTCTCTGATGTTCTGATTAAACCTCAGTCTCAGGCAGGACTATGAAACAGAGTCCCTTGGGTATGGCCATCACAAGTATCCCTAACCTTTCTTCAAATAGAGCTTCATTTCCCTTTATTCCACTAACATACTACAACAGGTATCAATGTGTTCAAGCTATGAAACAGGTACTCTTTACAGTTTATTTTAAGGCATGTTATTACCTAAGTGAGGTAGGGAAGATGACTCTGGCTAGATACTGTAGTGGGGCCTTACATTTGTCTCCCAACAGCTGTAGAAATTTCTTCAGTGCCCAAGAATGCAGGTTTTTAATTCCTCTGTTGTTTTTTTCTGTAACAAATATTGCTTAGATGGGTCTGAGCAGATTTCAGCAGTGACTGTTCTTTCCCTTCTCCAACAAGTACCATGGTGGCGGAGGTGGGCGGCGGGGGGGCGGTTGTGTGAATTCCACTCAATTCTCTCTTTGAGATATTGATGGTGTTCATGGAAGAAAGGCTACAAGCGATGGGGCTGATCCTACGTCTGTGGAACCCATGGGCCTCGGATTTTCAATCTAGATCATGCTGGGCTTTAAGCAATCAATCTTCCTATCAGCTTATATAACATGTAATTTATATGTTTAATCTTCCTATCAGCTTATATAACACGCTATAACATCTACCTCAGGTAAGCAGATGCTTAGATTCTGTTTATTTTTCCAGACACCTATTTCTCTTCAAGTTGTGTAATCACAGTTCTCTGACTAGTTCATGAAAAACTGCTAATTTGTTGTTTGTTAAGATTTTGTCCTCGAATTAAAATTTAAAAATGTTCTTTCCAGCTGTTCGCATCTCTGAGCTAAAACTGCACTTACAAATCAACTTTTATACTCCAGAAAAGTTACTGTCATAAGACTACACTAAGGATCTTGACATTTTTTATTTAGGGAAACTTGTGTTTGTTAACTAGTTTTCTAAGCCTTATTTGTTTATCTACAAAATGGTGACAATATTCCTTGCAGAAGACAGAGATTGAAATACCCTGTGGATAATAAAATAAACAAAGTATAAATGTCAGCTGGGAATCTCTGCTTTTTGACATTTGGTTAAAATTGCCCTGAATCTCTAACCTTCTCATGTATGGAAACATAACCTCTTACTAACAGCTATGTAAATTCCAAGAGGTCTTTCTATTGCTATTTTTCCACTGAAGTATGTCATTCCAAATGTGAGATTTGACTTCGTTTCAAAATTCTACTAAATTGGAGTTCTACTTAAAGTATAATGGAATAAAGTTCCTAACAAAATGATTCTCCTGAAAATAACATCTAAAATTCTGGACAAAGTACAAAATATAATTATGATTGTTGTGGAGACCAAACAAAAACAAGCAGAGTTTTCAAAAGAGTCAGAACATCAGGCAAGAAATAGTAAGGTGAGGCAAAACTTTACCTCTACTCTCTTAGGGTCCTGCTGGGCCTGAGTAAATTGACATAAGGTAGATTAATAGGAGAAAACACACTAATTTAATGTAAGTATTATGTGACAGGAGAGCCCTCATAAAAAAAAAAAAATGAAGACCTAAAAATGTGACTAAACCTAAATACTCTTTTATGAGGTTGAACAAAGGAAGGCAATTACAGAAAAGTAAATAAATCCTGAGGGAAGGCATAAGGAAGCAAAAATTATTCTAACAAAGTCTGTTTAAACAGAATTATCTCAGCTATGACTCCCCATTGAAAAATACTTCTTTTCTGCTGGTAGAGAGAGGATATCTTTTACAGGGAAGTTTTTGTCTACTGTGTTCAGAAAGAAGTGGGAAGATCAGAATGTCCTTCATGTATTTGGTATTTTTCAGGTGATTTTAAATGAAAATGATTCTATACCAAGGTGGGAGATATTCTGACAAAATTCAAGACCATAGCAAAAAAACACAAAAATAAAAACAAAAAACCTTTTTCTGTTTTGTCTTGAGTTTTAGAGCAGGAGGGCAAAAGGTGGCTAAAAATTTGACAGTACACCCTGTCTCTTTTCTGCACAGAGGAGCTTAGGGAAGTAGACTGAAGAAATCAGAGCAACTGGATACCTAGGACACATCCGAAAAAAAAGTACCAGAGAAAGGCAGCTTCTGATTCTCAGTAAAAGGAAACATCTTCAGTCTGATAAAGGCATCTGTACATATATGGTATAAACAAAATTTAACTAATATCTACGGCATAAAAATTTTAAGTGCGCTAAAACAGAAGTTCCGGTTCAAGATGACTAACTAGAAGCAGCTAGTTGACACGCCTTCTAAGGAGATGAATCAAAATAGTGAGTAAATATTTATACTTTGAATAGATCACTTAAGAGAGCAGAATGGGATGCATCAGAGAAGTAATGAGAATCATGAAAAGAAATGAAGAATAAAGCAAGGATGTCTAGTGAGCTGGGATCTTGGGAAGCCAGGAAGAGATGCAGTGTGTGAGTGATTGATCTCCCCAAGCTCCACAGACTTTTAAATCCTAGCAATTGAAGAGCTCCCTCGACACACCCCCAACTTCTGACCTCCAGTCAAACGCAGGGAGCTGCCTAGAGATAGGGCAGAGGCGTTACTCAAGCCCATGTGGAATTCTACAGGCTTTGGATTCTTGAACAGCTGCTACTGTTACAGTGCCAGGGGAGAGAGCAGGAAGGCCAGGCACTTTTGTGCACCTCAAAGATGGATACTGCTACTGCTGCTGTGGGACAGAGGAGCAAGAAGACTGTGTACCTTACAACTGCCAGCCTTTGCTACTCCCACTAAGGCAGTGGGGAGGGGGGTTGGATAGGGGCTGCCTTCCACTGGGGTAGGGCTGCAGCCAAAATGTTCACGCAGGGGAAGAGTGGCTGTGCTGCAGTTCAATTCAATAAATGTTGCTGGAAAACTTTGATATCTATATGCAGAAGATTGAAACTGGATCTCTATCTCTCACCCTATACAAAAATTAACTCTAGATGGATTAAAGACATCAATTTAAGACCTGAAACTATAAAAGTACAAAACAGAAGTGAAGGAAGAGCTGTTCAGGACATTGGCCTAGACAAAGAATTTATGGCTAAAACTTCAAAAGCAAATGCAACAAAAACAAAAATAGAAAAATGGGACTTAATTAAACTAAAAAGCTTCTGCACAGCAAAAGAAATAATCAACAGAGTAAACAGCCTACAGGGTGGGAGAAAGTATTTGCAAACTAGGGACTAATGAACAGAATATACAAGGAACTCAATTCAACAGTAAAAGACAAAAACAAAAACAAACAAACAAACAAGCATTAAAAAGGGGGCAAAGGACACGAACAGGTATTTCTCAAAACAAGACATATAAATGGCCAATAAACATGAAAAAATACTCAACATCATGAATTATAAGGAAAATGTAATTTAGAATCACAAGGATATACCATCTCATATTAGTCAAGATGACTATCATTAAAAAGTCAAAAACAAGGCAGACACAGTAGCTCATGCCTGCAATCTCAGCGCTTTGGGAGGCCAAGGTGGGTGGATCCCAAGGTCAGGAGTTCGAGACCAGCCTGGCCATTATGGTGAAACCCCGTCTCTACTAAAAATACAAAATTAGCTGGACATGTTGGTGGGCACCTGTAGTCCCAGCTACCCGGGAGGCTGAGGCTGGAGAATCACTTGAACCCAGAAGGCAGAGGTTGCAGCGAGCCAATATCGCACCACTGCACTCCAGCCTGAGTGACAGAGCAAGACTCCATCTCAAAAATAAATAAATAAATAAATAAATAAATAAATAAATAGTAAAAAAGTAAAAAAACAGTCTGTGGTGAGGATGTAGAGAAAAGGGAATGCTTATACACTGTTAGTGAGAATATAAATTAGTGTAACATATTTGGAAAACAGCAGTATGGAGATTTCTCAAAGAACTAAAAATAGAACTACCATTTGACCCAGCAACCCCACTAATGGGTATGTACCCAAAGGAAAATAAATTGTTACATAAAAAAATATCTCCCCATATATATTATTATTGCAGCACTATTCACAATAGCAAAGTCATATAATCAACCTAAGTATCCATCAATGGATACTTGGGTAAAGAAAACATACATATACATCATGGAATACTACACAGTCATAGAATACTATCCATTCATGTGGCATCAATATGGATGGAGCTGGAGGCCATTATTTTAAGTGAAATAACTAAGAAACAGACAATGAAACACCACATTTTCTAAGTGGGAGCTAAACAATGGGTATACATGGACATAAATAGGGAAATAATAGGCACTAGCAACTCCAAAAGGGCAAAGGCTGGGAGAGGAGTGCGGTTTGAAAAATGATCTACTGGATAAAATTGATGGTAGCTGCAGCCCATCTAGAGCGGCTGCTGTGAAGACACTGGCTGCAATGGAGGTGGTGGTGCTAGGGCTGTGCACTCCAGGGAGAAGGAGGCAGGAGCCAGAAACGGGTGGAAGCCACACCCTATTCTCAGTTGAAGAGGTGGCATCCGTGCCATTCTTTGGGCAGCTGTGGCCACTCAGCCATGGCTGTGGACCTGGGCATGCCTGTGATCTCTGGGGCCCGAGAAGCCCCCTCCCCCACAGGATGGAAGACGCCTGCTCCTGCTTTCTGGCCTCTCCTGGCTCCCAGCGCCCACTCAGATTTCAGAGAAAAGTTGAGGCCGAGCCTGGGCACTGTTGCGAGCCGGCAATGTGTGCACATTATTCGGGAAGTGCTGACATACCAGCCCCTTGCCACCACAGCCTCCTCCAGATTTGGGGCACCAATGAGCATGAGAGGGAGGCTTAGTGGGGGGCTTAGGACAGCTCAGTGTGGGCCTGCAGGTGCCCCTTGGCACGAACAGCCTGGATGCTGTGGGCACAGTGGATGACAGGTTGATGGCTGCAGGAGACCGACAGTCTCTGGGCAGAAAGGAGCAGGTCCTGGAGAAACCCAACCTTCAAGCCAGGGACAGCCTGAAGCCTGGGGGCCTGGCTGCAACTTCTGCAGACCGGACTGAGAACTTCTGGTGCTTTTTTTAGGCCCACTCATGGCCACCCATGAACCAAACAGCATGTACTTCCTTGCCTCTGAAGCTCATATAAACCTTGGCCTCAACCAGTCTCGGGCAGACAAGAGGATAACCTGCCTGCAGATAGGAGCTACCCACTCCCAGTCTCCTTTTAGCTGATGGCTGCACAAGATGGGATGACCTGCCTGCAAATAGGAGCTACCCACTTTGGGTCTCCTGAGAGCTGTACTGTCACTCAGTAAAGCACTTCTTTGCCTTGCTTATGCTCCAGTTGTCCACGTATCTCATTCTTCCTAGATGTAGGATAAAGGCTTAGGACCTGACAAATGATGAGAACGAAAGAGCTGTAACAAAAACAGGGCTTAAACGTGCTTCCACCCCTGCTCACCACATTACGAGCCATGAGAAGAAAATAAGAGCTGAGGCCCTTTGGGGAGCATAGACCTAGGGACTGGGCCAGCGCTGTGACATCCTCTTTGGGGCCCTGCCGTTTCTGGTGTCTCCAAGCTTCCAGGCACCACCGCATTTCTCTTGTCCAGATGTGGGTCCCCACAGCAGAAATCACTTGTCGTGCATCAGATCCAGCTGCAGGCTTCTGTGGAGCCAGTGCCTGGAGCTGCCTGCCCCGCTGCAGCAGCTGGAGTGGTTGGCTCTATACAGTGAGCAGGACCTGTGCTTGCTTGCTCATGTACCCCTTGCCACTCTGTGACTGGCTTGCCTTTGGCAGGCATAGGATCTGGGCTAGGAGCGCAAGTGTGAGTGGAGTGCAGCCCACCAGGCCAAGTCACTGGAACAAGCCCAGTGGGCCCAGGCAAAACTCAGGCAAAGGCGCCCCTGGCCATAGAGGTTTCTTGCTGAAAAAGTGACTCCCAAGGATCCCATGACACAATGTTCACGTCTCTGTGATGGGTACACTAGAATCCCAAACACCCCCACTATGCAAAGACCTAAATAAGTTGAGATGACAATTTTCCCAAATTTATATATAAATGTAATGTAATTTCTGTTAAAATTCCACTTGGCATTTTTATACAAATTGACAAAGTGATTTTAAAATTTATACAGAAATTTAAATAAACTAGAAGAGTTTACATCATTTATTTTTGAAAGACAAAGCCAGAGAACTTACACTACCTGATTTTGAAGTGATTATACAGGTGCAATAATCAAGAAAACGTGCTATAGGTTAAAGTATAAATACATAGATCAATGCAGCAGAGAGTTCACAAATAGCTTTACACATACATAGCTGCTGATTTTTTGACAATGTTTCCAGGGTAATTCAGTGGAGTAAAGAAAAATCATTTCAATAAATGGAGCTGGAAAATCTGTATATCCATATGGAAAAATTGAAACTCAAATTGTATCTTCCTCCGTGTACAAAAATTAACATGAAGTGCATCATAGACTTAAATATAAAGGCTAAAATTGTAAAACCACTAGATGAAAATGTAGGAGAAAATCTTTTGCTACAGAGAGTAGGCATAGATTTCTTAGAGAGAACCCCTAAAACACCAAGAATAAAAATAAAAATTTGATAAAAACAGCAAGAATAAAAACAAAAAATGAATAAATTAACTTTTTTTCTAAATTAAAAGCTTTTGCTCTTCAAAATGCACTGTCAAGGAAATTTTATAAAAAGATAATCCACAGAGTGAGAGAAAATATTTGCAATTTAGACACCTTGTAAATGACTTATTTACTGAATCTATCTATCCAGGGTTCTTATAACTCAATACAAAGTACTCGTATAATTTTTAACTAATAAAAACAATTATAGTGGGTAAAATAGTTCAATAGATAATTCATGCAAGAAGATATATGGATGGCAAGTGAGCACATAAAATGGTGTTCAACAGCCTTTCTATTATAAAATGAAAATTAAAATCACAAATATCACTATAAGAATGGTAAAATAAAAATGACTGTTAATTGTTGACAAGAATGTAAAACCACTGGAATTTCCATATATTGTTTGTGGATATATGTAACTATAAAGTTGAAAATGGAAGTTTCTTAAACACTCACTTTCATAAAACCTGTCACTGTGCTAAGTCATATATGTCGAAACTAGAGTTATGTTAATCATTAACAGCTGAAAATTAGTCATTCATTTGTAATATATGGGTATCATAATATCTTTCCTGTCATCTTATATTGCTTTTGTAAACATTAAACAGGATAATGCATATAAAAATGTTTATGAAGTCTAAGATGCTAGAAAATGCAATATTAATGTAATTTATTGCAAAGCGTACAGTATGGATAATAAAATGGATACTTGAGAAAGTATAATGATGTCTCAAAGTCTGGTTACAACCTGAAATATGCTCAAGGAAAAGTATTCATCAAGTGGCATTGCATTTGCAGAGGAAAACAAATTGCTTATTTAAAGCAAATTATTACTATTTTCAGTATTTTTATAGTACTTTTCTCATTTACTGCTTCATAATATTTGAAAATGAAGAGAAATGCTGCTATACTCCACATAACATAATCTTAAAACTTTTTAGCTTCTTTGACTTTTTGAACTCAATTTAAAATACCTTAGTTTATTCCTCATTAAGTACCTTTTCATCTCAGTCACTCTGCTCATCTGAATCTTGATGCCACAATTGCTGACAGATCCAGGCTGTCACCTGGCAGATTGGAAAAAGCACAGCTGTGATGGAGTAGAACAGAAACAGGAAGCTGAGTCCAGTAAACCAAGTTTCTGTGTTAGTTTTTTAGTGGGTGGAGCACACTCTGCAGGCTTATTTATATGCATCTTAGTCTTTTCATTTTTAAGACAAAGTGATTGAACTAGGTGATCCCAGATGTACTTTTTAGTTCTTTCTTTAATTACCTATTGTCTAGGATAAAAAATAAAGAGAAGAGTGTAAATGTTTCATTTTCCCTTGTGTCTGATACTTGTTTTTTTGTCCTATGATTTATAAGCTTTAGTTTTTGTTTATTGATATGGATATTTATTTTGAAGTTTGACACACATGCAGAAATGTCATCACTTTAAGACAATATGCATTTATTCTGTTAATGCTGAAATTTCTCATTGATATTTGTATTGTTTTATTCATGTATAAGAACTTTCTTCATAGTATTTCTTGTATTTTTAAGAACTATATAGTATTAACTTATCTATTTATTAACAAAGCAAGATGTAATGGACTACTATATTCATGGAATCTAAGTCATTATTGTTTATGTGATAAACCATTATATTTTTAGGCCACTATGCAATTAAAAAAAAAAACCAAAACACTGCCAAGTATAATGGCCACACCATTTATTGTAAGATATATCACAGTTTCAGAGATGCTGAAAAATTAAAAACATGTGCCTTAGAATCAAGAAAATAACTTTTTATTAAAACATACATCAATTTACCTTTTATTTGATAAAGTTATAACAAACCAGTCTAAATGTACGTTATTACTCTTCTTCTAACATTATCAGTATTTCACTCCCAGTCACGAAAACACTTGAAATTAGTTTTTAAATTAGGGCTCAAAAATGTCATTTTAAAAGAATCTTCTACAGTTATTTTTTTAATGTACTCAAGGCGATTCCATAATATGTGTAATTTTGTAAGTGGTCTGACATATACTAAAGACTCTGTAGTGATGTCTTAACCAGTTGCTTCTACTTGTTCTACACAGTTCCATGTCCACATAAATGAGAAATAGATTTCTAACTGTTCCTTTCCTGAGAGGCAATGCCTATAAGGTGTGAAACTGCCTAAAAGATTTAATTCTTGTACAACTCCAATCAGGCCCAGAGACAAAAAAATTTAAAAGACATTCTGCTCATAACCCAATATTCCTTAGGATTTTTCACTCTTTAATTCTCTATAGACACATGCTTCTAAAATTGCCAACAGATCTCAAAACTCTTCCTCTTATCTCAGCTAATCAATTCTCCTTTGAAATTACTTTCTTTCCTACACATGGAGGCAACTTAAAAATACTTCTGCCTAAAATTCATTTATTTCCCATATCCCCTTAGCTAAATTGTACTCATGTTTCAATATTCTACTTTATCCTGTCTTTGAAGCTTTTTAAAAAATTACTGAAACTTTATTTTTGCCTTCAATTTATGATTTATTCTTCAAATTACAACATTCATCAAAATATATTACCATTATTGCTTCAAAATAAAGAGTATTTGTGTTCTCTTATTACTGTAACAAATTACCATGAAATCAATGGCTTTTGACAACACAACTATACTGTCTAACAGTGTTGGAGGTGAGAAGTCTAGAATTGGCCAAAAGGACTGTATTCATTAGAGAGCCTCTAGGAAATGATTAATTCGCCTGTCTTTTCCAGGTTCTGGAGGCTACCTACATTCCTTGACTCACGGCCATGCATAAATCTCACCTTTGTTTCTGCTGTTCCATCTCCTTCTTCAACTGACCTTTCTGCCTCCCTTTTATAATGACCCTCATGGTTACACTGGGCCCACCCAGATCATCAAGAATACCCTCTCCATCTCAGGATCAGTAACTCGAGCACATTGGAAAAGTCTCTTTTGCTATGTAAGGTCACATACTAGTAGACTGTGGGGATTAGAATGTGAACATTCTAGTAGGGCCACTATTCTACCTACCACATTAACTTTCCCTATTGAACTTTGAGATTTAGAATGTCTTATGGCCTAAATTTTGTCCCCATAAAATTTATGTGCTGAAGCTTTATCCCCCAATATGACTGTATTCAGAAATAGGCCAATAGAGAAGGTAATTAAACTTAAACAGGATCATGACAGTGGTGCCCTAATCCAGTAGGACTGTGTCATTGTAACAAGTGGAAGAGACACTGCAAGCATGCACACATGGAAGAAAAGCCATGTGAGGACACAGACATCTACAAGCAAGGAAAGAGGCTTTAAGAGAAATCAAACTAGCTAACACCTTAATCTTGAACTTCCCGTCTCCATAACTGTGAAAAAATAAATTTATATTGTTGAAGCCACCCAGTTCATGGTATTTTGCAATGGCAGACCTAGCTGACTAATATGTTCACTCATTTTTTTAAATTTTAGCATTTAGCTTAGTGACTATGCTAAAATTATAGGCAGCAGATATGAAATCGATAGAAACAAACATATTTGCAAAGAAGTATTTTTAAGAAAACTTAAAATGATTTTAGATTGGTACTGAACATTTAATCTAATGCTTAAGCTGGTCATTTATTTTAATTACTTATGGTGAAAACCTTTCCTATTTAGGGTAAATATTTATACAGATTCTTACTCTTCTGTATCCTTTACAGAATGACAGGTTGAAGGAAATATTCCCTCCTATGCTGTCAATTCGGGAACTTTGTGCATGTGGGTCTTGGGTCCTTGCTGTGCTCATTGCTACAAGTGACTTCATGAGATGTTTTTCTATGAAACATTCTGACTACTAATTTTAACTGCTGTCACGATCTCTGAAAAAAGTTATGCAAACCGAGGCCATGTTTAAATTTACCAAGGCTTCCTGGCATGGAGGACTTCAAGAGGGCCTGTTTCCCTTTCTTTCTTCTAGAATACAGTAAAAGGACTTTCAGGACAGTGGCACGGCCTCTCAGATAAGTGCAGGTCTTCTTGCTTGGGGCTAAGGTATTGGATTCAGCCTGTGTCCACCTGATAGAGCTGGGGAACTGGGAGAAGTTGAGAATGCGTCAGCCATCCCTCATCTAGATTTCTTTTTTTTTTTCGAGACAGAGTCTCGCTCTGTCACCCAGGCTGGAGTGCAGTGGCACAATCTCGGCTCACTGCAAGCTCTGCAGGACTACAGGTGCCCACCACCACGCCCGGCTAATTTTTTGTATTTTTAACGGAGACAGGGCCTCGCCCTGTTAGCCAGGATGGTCTCGATCTCCCGACCTCGTGATCCGCCCACCTTGGCCTCCCAAAGTGCTGGGATTGCAGGCGTGAGCCACCACGCCTGGCCCCCCACCTAGATTTCTTTAACCTATTATTGTCTCTGGATACCCAAGAGACCACCAACAATCATAAACACAAAAAGAGAAAAACATTTCTAATCTCATATTTTCAAAATTGCTCCCATAAATCACAGATGATAATCTTTCTTCTTCATACCCCCTCCCCAGATCAAATTGATATGCGGTATGCGTACTCTCCCTCTCTCCATTAACCATTCTGCTCTGTAAAACTTCTCTTCATGTTGTCTTTCTGACCTGCGACATAGTCTACCTTCTGCATTGGGGCAGGGGTGGAGGGGTGGAATGAACATGAAATTTTTGTTTTAAGTAAGGATTCTTCAACCTGAAGATACATTTGCTGAAACTCACATTCATAAATATTGACGGAACTTGCATTAAGTATAATGTGGGAGATGCTTATGAGAATGGGAAGGGAAAAATTGAACTCATCATTCTCTTTCATTTGTTTCAAAACATGTAAATATTTTAAGTGTTTGTGAAATGAATGAATGATGAATAAATTAACTTCTAATTATTATAAAATGTAGTTGAAAAATTTCTAAAACTATCTCCCTGAAGTATATGTAGAAATCAGCTGCAGAATGGAAGTTTGATAAAAACATCTAGAGATACTTGATAGAGTGGTACATCCTGTCATCTTCACCTTCAACTTTTTGTCTCAGAATTTTGCTTCTTCCATTAGATGTTTTATTCCTATGCCCTGATTTCTCCAAATTGAATCTAATAAATATGAAGTAGCTTGCATTTTAGAACACACTGAAATATTTTAAACTCTTTCAGAATAAAGTCAAGGAGAGGCAAGATGCTCCTTCTCATCTTCAAAGCACCAACGTTCAGTCTTTTGAAATTAGTTTATCTCTGTATTTCTTTACATTCAATTTGTGCAATATGCCTATAATTTATCATTTTCATTCTCAATTTATTTGGAAATCTTGATTGGATCATTATTTTATTTATTAATGATTTGTAAATGTATACCCATAGCTTCCATGATTTCATTGCAGTTCCATTCTTCACCATTTGATTCCTTTATTATTATTATTATTATACTTTAAATTCTGGGATACATGTGCAGAATGTGCAGGTTTGTTACATAGGTATACATTTGCTGCAGTGGTTTGCTGCACCCATCAACTCAACATCTACATTAGGTATTTCTCATAATGCTATCCCTCCCCCAGCACCACACCCCCTAACAGGCCCCAGTGTGTGATGTTCCCCTCCCTGTCTCCCCATGCTCTTATTGTTCAACTCCCACTTATGAGTGAGAACATGTGGTGTTTGGATTTCTGTTCCTGTGTTAGTTTGCTGAGAATGATGGTTTCCAGCTTCATCCATGTCCCTGCAAAAGACATAAACTCATCCTTTTTTATGGCTGCATAGTATTCCATGGTGTATATGTGCCACATTTTCTTTATCCAGTCTATCATTGATAGACATTTGGGTTGGTTCCAAGTCTTTGCTATTGTGAGTAATGCTTCAATAAACATATGTGTGCATGTGTCTTTATAGTAGAATGATTTATAATCCTTTGGGTATATATCCAGTAATGGGATGGCTGGGTCAAATGGCATTTCTGGTTCTAGATCCTTAAGGAATCGCCACACTGTCTTCCACAATGGTTGAACTAATTTACACTTCCAACAACAATGTAAAAGCATTCCTATTTCTCCACATCCTCTCCAGCACCTGTTGTTTGCTGACTTTTTAATGATTGCCATTTTAACTGGCATGAGATGGTATCTCATTGTGGTTTTGATTTGCATTTCTGTAATGACAAGTGATGATGAGCTTTTTTCATATGTTTCTTGGCTGCATAAATGTCATCATTTGAGAAGTGTCTGTTCATATCCTTCACCCACTTTTTGATATGCGGTATGCTTATGGGGTTGTTTGCTTTTCCTTGTAAATTTGTTTAAATTCTTTTTAGATTCTGGACATTTGCCCTTTATCAGACGGATAGATTACAAAAAAATTTCCCATTCTGTAGGTTGCCTGTTCACTCTGATGATAGTTTCTTTTGCTTTGCAGAAGGTCTTTAGTTTAATTAGATCACATTTGTCAATGTTGGTTTTTGTTGCCATTGCTTTTGGTGTTTCAGTCATGATGTCTTTGCCCGTGCCTATGTCCTGAATGGTGTTGCCAAGGTTTTCTTCTAGAGTATTTATGGTTTGGGGTTTTATATTTAAGTCTTTAATTCATCTTGAGTTAATTTTTGTAAAAGGCATAAGGTAGGGGTCCAGTTTCGGTTTTCATCATATGGGTAGCCAGTTTTCCCAATATTAAATAGGGGATCCTTTCCCCATTGCTTGATTTTGTCAGGTTTGTCAATGATCAGATGGTTGTAGATATGGGATGTTATTTCTGAGGCCTCCGTTCTATTCCACTGGTCTATGTATCTGTTTTGGTACCAGTACCATGCTCTTTTGGTTACTGTAGCCTTGTAGTATAGTTTGAAGACTGGTAGCGTGATGCCTCCAGCTTTGTTCTTTTTGCTTAGGATTGTCTTGGCTATACAGGTTCTTTTTTGGTTCCATATGAAATTTAAAGTAGTTGTTTCTAATTGTGTGAAGAAAGTCAATGGTAGCTTGATGGAGATAGCATTGAATCTATAAATTACTTTGGGCAGTAAGACCATTTTCACAATATTGATTCCTTCCATCCATGAGCATGGAATGTGTTTCTGTTTATTTGTATCCTCTCTTATTTCCTTGAACAGTGGTTTGTAGTTCTCCATGAAGAGGTCCTTCCCATCCCTTGTAAGTTGTTATTCCTAGGTATTTTATTCTCTTTGTAGCAATTGTGAATGGCAATAAAATAGAAAATCTAGAAGAAATGGATAAATTCCTGGACACATACACCCTTCCAAGACTAAACCAGGAATAAGTCAAATCCCTGAATACACCAATAACAAGTTCTGAAATTGAGGCAATAATTAATATCTTACCAATCAAAAAAAGCCCAGGACCAGACAGATTCACAGGCAAATTCTACCAAAGGTACAAAAAGGAGTTGGTACCATTCCTTCTGAAACTATACCAAACAATAGAAATAGAGGGACTCCTCCCTAACTTACTTTATGTGGCCAGCATTATCCTGATACCAAAACCTGGCAGGGACACAACAAAAAAAGAAAATTTCAGGCCAATATCCCTGATGAACATCGACACAAAAATCCTCAATAAAATAGTGGCAAACCGAATCCAGCAGCAGGTCAAAAAGCTTATCTACCAAGATCAAGTCAGCTTCATCCCTGGGATGCGAGGCTGATTCAACTTACACATATCAATAAACATAATCCATCACATAAACAGAACCAATGACAAAAAACACATAATTATCTCAATAGATGCAGAAAAGGCCTTTGATAAAACTCAACAATGCTTCATGCTAAAAACTCTCAATAAACTAGGTATTGATGGAACATATCTCAAAATAATAAGAGCTGTTTATGACAAACCCACAGCCAATATCATACAGAATGGGCAAAAGCTCCAGCTTTCCCATTGAAAACTGGCACAAGACAAATATGCCCTCTCTCGCCACTCCTATTCAACATAGTATTGGAAGTTCTGGCCAGGGCAATCAGGGAAGAGAAAGAAATAAAGAGTATTCAAATAGGAACAGAGGAAGTCAAATTGTCTCTCTTTGCAAATGACATGATTGTATATTTAGAAATCCCCATAGTCTCAGCCCCAAATCTCCTTAAGCTGATAAGAAACCTCAGCAAAGTCTCAGGACACAAAATCAATGTGCAAAAATCACAAGCATTCCTATATACCAATAATAGACAGAGAGTCCCACTAATTCTTACATTTCAGGAACTTAACTAATATACGCTACTTCCGTGTTATTTATTTAGTAGGAAGTGCTTTTGTGAAAGATGTCATGTAAAAACTAAAGCAAGTATGAAATACGAAGATAGCAAAATCTACTTATATAGTCAGCTGAAAATTAGCATAATTTATTTTTTGCTTATTGGAAATGGCAAACAAGGCCAACAAATATATTTCTACAAAATGTGACATAAATTGTAACATCACTTAGAAAATAGCAATGCATTCTTGTGTCATCTGTTAAATGCTGTGCATCAATACAATTTCAATCAATCAAAAAGAATCACAGTAACTTTCCAACTAAGGTAACAACCATAAATAGTTTTACTAACACATGTTACTTCAATTTGAAATATTAAAAATAAACATATCACTGCTTCACAAGGTAACTTTTTACTTATTACACTGTGTGTTAAGCTATGTTTGCAGAGAATTTTCATACAGTTCCAAATTTTCAGCAAAGCACATATGGAGTAAATTCTAATTTTAAAACCTTATTTTAAACACAGAGGGTCTATTTTTAGAGTTTCATTCAGCTTTTTAAATTATAATTCTTACAATTTATAAGTTCTAAATGTTAGAAGCTGAACAAATTAAGCTCAATATTGAAACAGATAAATCAATAGCTAAGGCATAAGGATACTTCAAACAGATCTATAAAATATACACAATTAATTTGAACATTACTATCGAAAATAGAGTAGGATTAAGGTACTCTGAAACAGGATACAATTTGGGAGACACATTAATCTCAGCTTGATTAAGAACCTCAAATGCTTCACCTTACTTGGTCTTTTTTCTACCTAAGTGACTGTATCCATTTATCAGTAAAACATTTCCACTCAGAAACTGGTATTTTAAAAATAGTTCTGAGAGTCACAAGACACATACAATGCTAGAGCGCATTAACTCCTAGGATGGACTTAAAGGGCAAAGTTCCTGTTCTTTACAAAGAAAAAAACAAGGGTGAAAGCTAACAGGACACCAAGAGGTGAAGGATTTCTTGCAATGACTGAAGTGACAATGAATAGCTGACTTCCCGTTCACTCACTTCAAAGAATAAACACTGCAGTCATACAAGTCAGTGCAAATTCATATGCCCAAAGTCAAAAAATACTATACCACTAGATGACTTAACGCAAATACGAAATGCTTTTCAAAAATACTTATGTAAATCATTTTATGATATCTTGAAAATAATAAGCATTGATAAGATGGTCATTTTCCTCACATTTCACATTGTACAATTAGAATGGAGACCAAACCCCTAAGAAAGACTTCAGGTATTTTCATGCAATAAACTGCACAACTTTGTCATTTCTTTCATAGTTTTAATATTCTCTCTATTTTAACCACTTTCAGCTATGTGATTTTTATGCAGTGGATTTGTGAGATCACTGCTTGCTAGTATAACTTTCTCTCACTTTCTCCACCTCTTTCTCTCCGTGTGTGTATGTCTCTCTTTTCTCTGTTTTTCTCTCTTTCTCTCTCTCTTTCCACATACATATGTATATACACACACACATGCAGGGCTACTCAAACAAGTCAATGTATTCATACATTTCTATGTTGTATGACTCACCTAAACTCTGAATGGTTATTTCAAGCTTTAACTTCAGACCCTGATTGTACTGAACTCTCTTTCTCATGGTAAATAACCACTAAACTAAAAAATAAAAATAACAATAAAAAGAAACAGTACAGATGGAATAAAAAATAAAAGTTTTTAAAGTCTGCTAACCATAAGAGAAAGGCAGAAACTATTCAAATACCAGACCATTAGAGGTCTTGTATGTGTGGAGGAGGGTCAGAGTCACTGAGAAAGCCTCAAATGTGAGACTCAGGGACAGAAGCTCACCTTAATGTTGAGGCTGAAAGAGGATAACAGAGGATGCCATCACTGTACCACACACCCAGGCTAACAAGTAGCTATAACAAGTACATGACAGAAGTTTATTATTGGGGTAAGGATAAGGGTTTAGAGAGACTAGCTCTCTGAGGCACAGAATCACTAGGATTACCTAAAGCTGGAAGAAAAAATAGAAACATTGAACAAAAACCTCTGGGAATCTAGCCCCACTATAAGCATGGGGTAGTCAAGGAATTTGATGTCAGTAGAGTAATTATTATAGCAAAAGAAAAAATAAAACACTAATCCAGCTTGGTTCCTGATTATGTTTATAAAAGCCTCCATACTAATGACCTGGCAAAAGAAGCAGCATGCCCACTTTGAGGCATAAACACTACTTAGCTCTCTCTTATTCTCCACGTGATAAACAGCTTTCATCCAAAAAGTATGAAACAAAGTAAGAAATAATAACATATGGGAGGCTGGGCGTGGTGGCTCACGCCTATGATACCAGCACTTTGGGAGGCTGAGGTGGGTGGATCATGAAGTCAAGAGTTCGAGACCAGCCTGGCCAACACTGTGAAACCCTGTCTCTACTAACAATACAAAAATTAGCTGGGCATGGTGGCGGGTGCCTGTAGTCCCAGCTACTCGGGAGGCTGAGGCAGGAGAATCGCTTGAACCCGGGAGGTGGAGGTTGTGGAAGCCAAGATCGCACCACTGCATTCCAGCCTGCGCAACAGAGCAAGACTCTGTCTCAAAATAGTAATAATAATAATAATAACATATGGGGCAAAAGTGATGAGAAATCAACTAAAGCAGACCCAGATATGATCAAGATATTGGGGCTTTCATACAGGGAATTTAAAATACTATGACGAATACAGCAAAGTTTATAGTGGAAAAGATAACGAATGAGTAAAAAAATATAAGAAATATCAAAAAAGTAATGGAAACTATAAGTAGTGATAAAAATTACATGCTGGAAAAAAATTACATGCTACAAAATTTTTAAATGCAATGGTACAGAAATGTAGAATGCTTTCAATGGGATTGTTAGTAGACTTGACACTCAATCTCAAGTGAACTTAAAGATTTAGAAATAGTATGCAAACTGAACACAAAGAGGGAAAAATGTGAAAATAAAACACAAACAAAAGAGTATACAAGAACTTCAGGAAAACACCAAGGAGTCTAACATAAATGTAGTTAGAATATTGAGATGAGAGCGACAGAGCAGGGAAGAAAAAGTATCTGAAAAGCTGTTGGTCAAGAATTTTCCCCATAAGGAAGGTGTTAGGCAACAGGTCTACGAAGCTGAGAGCACATAATTAACATTAAATATAAACCAAGAAACAATCACAACTTATAGAGACATGCTACATGGAATTTGCTGAAGTCCAGTGATAAAGAGGAACTCTCTAAAGATAACAGAGAAAAAAAGGACAGAATTCATCACACAGAGGAATACAGATAAAATTAATGGTAGATTTTGTGTCAGAAGCCATGCAAGCAAGAATAAAATGGAATAACATCATCATTTAAGTGCTGGATAAAAAGGACAAACTAGAATTCAATTCAGAGAAAAAATACATATTTCAAAAATAAAAAAGCTATTTCTCTGATAAATAAAAATTGAGAAATGTTATTTACAAAAGACATTCTCTAAAAAATGCTCATTAGGTAGAATACTAGATACTAGACAAAAACTAAATCTATAAAATATATGAAGAACACTGAAACGGTTTAATTCATAAGTATAAATTTCGTTTCTATGCTTAATTGTTCTCAAGATAATCATCTTTCTAAAACAATAGAATGAATTATGGGTTTGTAGCATATAAAAATACAATATGCTAGATAATTAACACAAAGTATAGAAAGTAAGAATTGGGAGTATATTATTGGATGACACATATTACTTAAAGGTAGATTGTAATTAATTAATGATGATTTTCATAAACTCTAGGATGTCAACTGAAAAAAAAGAGGAATAAAAATCAAGTAATAGAGGATGAAAAATGAATATTTTTATGTGTCATTGCCAATACAGAACTGGAGTGTGTGTATGTAATGTTAAGGAATTTTTTTTCTTGGTTTGAGAAGAAATGCATAGACAGTTTAGATAATCAGTATTTTTACAATAAATCAGATCTCTGAAGAGAAGCATAGAAAACACATAGGGTAGAAGTTCAGGTACTTAGTGTTTAGTCCACTTTTTGTGTGTGTTTGTATGTGTGGATTATGGAAGTAAGAAAAAAAAACTAAAGAAAGACAGAGGATACAGAAACATTAGGTTTTATAGAACTGTTATAGGCAAGGAAAGAACATTTAAGACAAAGTATTCCTTTTTGTGATGTAAATATAATTTACACAAATAATTTTCTATTGGGACTATGAATAGGTTATATATATGGTGGAAACTCTATGTTAGCATTATAAATGAAGATGAGAAATAGCTCATCGACTGACTGTGGATTAAACCAATTTTTCTAGATAAAATGATGATGGAAGTTAGAGTCATACAAAACAGCTGTGTTTGCATCGAGACTACATCAAATAATTTATTTGTTGATCTTAGATATCACTCTTATTCCTGACCCACTCAGGTCATCATACCTCTTAAGTAGTAATTAAAATTTATTGAAAATGTCATTTTTTTCTTTTGTCTTTTTATTCGAACCTGAATGTCTGTAAGTCTCTGGCTGGGATGCATGCATCAGACTTTTACATGGCTTATATTAGTTTATATACCATGTCTTCTGTACACCGTTTTGGCCTGTTGTATCAGCTACCTCTAATTTGGACGAAAGCGTTCAAGAGAAGAAACAGTATGAGAGAAGGCCTATTGTAGGATATTAACTGAAAAATAACAGGCATTCAAAAACATGTAAGAAAGACAAAATGGAGCAGGAATAACAGCTGAAGAAATAATATATATGCAATACTTATATTTTTAATGAAACATTCATATGTTGATTTATGTAATTTGAAAGTTTTTTTCCCCCATAAACAGCAAATGAAAAGAAAACAATGAAAGTTTTCTAATCCAAATAAAGATTTCTGCTTGAAAATTAAAAATTCACATTCTAACCCTATTAATAAGAAGAGATTCATAAGCATGTGGCACATACACACACAGAGGAAATATTCAAATAACATAGATGGAAGGAATCCAATAGCCATTCAAGGGGAGAAAAACATAAATAAATCTATAAACAAACAAAATATGCTATAGCTTTAAAATTTTCCTCTCTAACATTAAACTTTAGAAGACTACTGAGCAAGACCACCAAATTCCAAATAAGTGTTTACCATTTAAGAATTGTGCTCATGCCTGTAATCCTAGCACTTTGGGAGGCCAAGGTGGGTGGATCACGAGGGCAGGAGATTGAGACCATCCTGGATAATATGGTGAAACCCCGTCACTACTAAAAATACAAAAAAAAAAAAAAAAAATTAGCTGGGCGTGGTGGCAGGCGCCTGTACTCCCAGCTACTCAGGAGGCTGAGGCAGGAGAATGGCATGAACCCGGGAGGCGGAGCTTTTAGTGAGCCGAGATCACGCCACTGCACTCCAGCCTAGGCAAAAGAATGAGACTCTGTCTCACAAAAAAAAAAAAAAAAAAGAATTGTGTCCAGCAAAATTATTATTTATGAATGTAGGCATATAAAATCTTTCTTCATGGAAACTAATGGAAAATATGATACACAGCATTTGTGATTTATGTTCTAAAAACGTGTAACAAAAACAATAAAAAAATCAAAATCATGACATCTGTGTGGAAACTATAGAAATGTCAGTAAAGAGAAGAAAACTTTGAAATACGTTAGTTTTTTTCATAACTCCTAAGTATTTTAAAAATAGCTACAAATATAAGCTTTAAGTTTTTTTCAGTAGTAACGAATATTATAAAAAGATTGTGATGAAATTTAAATTCTACATCATATCTTTAAAAATAGAACAGCACATAGGAATATAGATATACCTTTTAAAAAACCATAAATTTGAATAAAATATTGTTTTCCTTTTACTTCGAGGATCTAATTTTAAGAATATTTTAAGAATATTTCTTTTAAGAATATTTCTAAAAAGAGTTGAAGTAGGTTATAGGTAGTATTAAAGGAAAATTACTATACTCAGGAAAACATTATATATAAATAAAAAGTAATATATTTTTTCTTTAAAAAAGAGAAATAAAACATAACAAAATAAGCACATTTTTTAAAAAACAAAAATGCTATATTAAATATAGTAAAAGTATTTCTATTTCACTCTCCTCTCTGACAATAAGAATAAAAACAATAAATAGAAGTATGTGTGTTGGGGCAAAGGGGAAAGAGAGAGATTAATCTTAACAAAATTAGTGAAAATTAAATTTCAAAAGCAATTTACGAAGAACATAGTGAAGTATACTTTTACGTAATGGAAAAGGGTTATCATAAGCAGAGCTATACCTGTGTCCATCTATCTGTGTAACTATCTTCTATCAATAGATTAATAAAAAATGTTTATTAATATTAAGGAAGAGATCAGTCTTAAAGAGGTAAAATCCACAACCCTTTGCAACAGCTAAGTTTAGATACAAAGGCAAGATCAAGGCATATTCCTGTGAACTTTATAGTATAGGAGATATAAGGAATTCAGGGTTAGGTGGGAACTGTAGAGACTGACCATTTTACCAAGACATGAGATTTCTGCTAGCTTGGGAGAAGGTAGCTGGAGTGTCAAACCTCACCAGCTCAGTCACCACAGAAGACTAAGAGAGATGAAGGGAAGAAATGAGGGAGGGGGATAAAAATAGAAAAACTGTGATATATAGAGTGCTGCTGCCTGTCACAAATTTCTTCCCAATTCTGTAGGGGAAAAAAAATGATAATGCTGTGAACACCAAGCCAAATTTGAGCCCAGATTTGATAGAATTGGGAGAAATTACTTTTAATACAATTGAGAAATATAGACTTTTTTGAACAAAATTACCAAGAAAATCCCCTAATATATATTTACTGACCAGAAACCCACGAAATTAAAACTGTGTCATGAAAAGATAATTCTAGACACTATTTTTATGCCTATATTTAATATTCTGATTAATTAATGTTCTTACATGATTACAATGTCACTGAAAAGGTTTCTTCTTCCTTACCTAACCACTTGCTTCCTTAGCTACTTTAGACACATTGGCTTCCTCGCTATTCCTCAGAAATCTTAGGTCCTTCACACTTGCTACTCTTTCTGCCTAAATAAATTATCTGCACCTGGACTGCTGAGAAAAAAGCAAGAGAAAATCAGAACAAAGCTTCAGAGGCTTTGCACTTCTTTCATTCACATACATTTTTCTAATTTGTGCTTAATGTACTTGATCATATAAACTTTCATGATCACCCTGTGTAATACAGAAACAATCTTCATAATTCTTTATTTTCTAATAGCACTTAATACTCTGTATGCATATGTGTATGTGTGCATATTTGTAGATGGTTGTGAATCCATGTTTATCATGAAGAATGTAAACTTTGAAAGAAGATTTGTTCTGTTTTGTTCATTATTTGTTGCCTAGAAAAATGACAACATAGTGATTACTCAGTAAATATGTATGAATGGAGTACATATAAAATAAAAAGTACATACTATTAAAAATTAACAATAAAAACAAAATATAAATCACCATAAGAATAATTTGTGGGTGCAACCAAATCTGTTCTCAGAAGAAAATTTTATCCCAAAATGTTTTATTAGAAAATAGGATTAAAAAGTTAGCAAACTTTTCATTGTCATAAGCTAAAAAAATCATATAAATCTGGAATGAAAAAGAAGAAAATAAAGATACAGAGAAACAATAAGGAAATAAAAAATTAAAACAACATAAAGATGATTAAGGAAATAAAAACACAGTGAAAACAATACATTTCAGAAAACTTTTGAGTAAATCATGAGTAAAAAGAAAAAAGTGACAAAGAACAATAGATATCCATAAGCCCAAAAACATCATCAAGAAAGAAAGGAGATATAAAAGGAACAAAGATAAGCTTTAGAAATATTAGAAAATACTGTGAATTGCATAGTTCTAATAAATTTAAAAGCCTACTTGGTATTAGTAGTTTTAAAAGAAATATATAAATTGCCAAATTTGATCTAAAAATAAGAAACCATGTAGAAATCGAAACGAAGCACATCCATCAAGGCACATTCTCATTAAAGATCAATGAGATCTAGGTGGTTTCACAGGTGAGTGTGAGCAAATATTCCATAAATCGTATAAATTTTATCTTAGAAAACATGTTTCAGATCACAGAAAAAAGATGAAAGGCTAATTGATTTACTTTATGGCCCTGGCATAATTATGTTACCAAAACTAGCAAGAGCATTATTGCAAAAAAGGAAATCATAGTTCTTAGGAGCCAAGACATCCAACTCTCAGTAATGCATCATTAAATAAACTTCATCAATGATTTTTAATATATATATAGAATAAATATAACTTATCTTCATGATAAAACTCTTAATATAAATAATAATGGGATATCTTCTTTATTTGATAAATGACTTCTACCACAAACCAAAATCAAATGTTATACATAATTAAGATACAATTTTTACTAATGCTAAGCTCAAATTCAATAAATTGGAGTTCTTTCTAATTTTCAGTATGCTTCTTGAATATATTGACGATATATGAATACTTTATAGAAAATCTGGACAAAATAACAATGAGATGGTGAAGGGCTGTTAACATTAAGTAATAAACAATAATCTTTGACAGATTTTGGCTTGGGAAAAGGAGGTTTATAGTCATCCTATTTTTAGAGACTATTTCAATTTCCCACTGAACAAATCCAAGCATAATATTAGACATCAAGTTGTTTTAAGTTGGACAATAAAGAGAAATTAGATAATTTTACAATGAGAGCACTCCATTGCTAATTAATATGAATATGAGACATAAATGCAATGGCTGGGGAAATGAAGACTAGAAGTAAACATATGTTGGACTAAGTCCTTATTTAAGTAGATTGGGCCTGGTACATGGAAATCCAACCCTGTACTAGAAAGGAACAGAAGGACGTCAGATGCTGATGCAGAAATACGGGTCTCTCAAAGCCTAATGGGTAGAATGGTATGAAGAAGGCAAGGCTGAGAGAGGTAAATAAATAAAGAGACCAGGAAGCTTTAATTCAATTTTAGGTAAACCTAACAATAGGGGAAGCCTACCCAAATCAAGGAAAAAGACTAATAATTTTTCCAGATATATGAATCCTCTGAGAATGGTAAATGTTCAATCTAAGGGCTCTCTAGGTATCCTGTTCTAAAATAGGACAAAATGTTTTACAGATATTATACTGATGTTTTAATATCCCAGTTTTAAAGCTTGTATCCTTACAGTTTTCTAACTTCAGTGCTGGCCCATACATGTTTGTATACTGGGAAATAAACAATTCTACTGTCAGAACTATGAAGCCATTGATCAATTTTGAAAATGGAAGCTGACTTTCTCAGACAATTTAGGAAGCCCAAAACGTATAAAATCTAATTTTTCAGATAAATTTTCTTTCAAAAATCCTCCTTTAATATATGAAGCCATGGGCTTGAGAGGTTTGATCAGGGTTTGAAAGCATTTTTAAGGGCCAGATAGTAAATATTTTAGGCTTTGCAGGCCTTATAGTTTCCTATGCAGATACTCCGCTCCAGGCTGAAAGCAGCAATAGAGAATACATAAACAAATGGTGTGTTTATATGCTGATAAAACTTTATTTACAAACATGTAGCCATCTTTGGTCCATGGGTCATAGTTTGCTGAGAACACCTGAATTTTTTGTTTCTTTGTTTATTTTGGTTGATTGCTTTCTATGAAAAGAAAGTTTTTGCTGGATTTTTTCTTTTTTCTTTTTTCTTTTTTTTTTTTTTTTTGAGAAGGAGTCTCGCTCTTTTACCCAGGCTGGAGTGCAGTGGCGCGATCTCGGCTCACTGCAGGCTCCGCCCCCCGGGTTCACGCCATTCTCCTGCCTCAGCCTCCCGCGTAGCTGGGACTACAGGCACCCGCCACCTCGCCCGGCTAATTTTTTGTATTTTTAGTAGAGACGGGGTTTCACCGTGTTAGCCAAGATGGTCTCGATCTCCTGACCTCGTGATCCGCCCGCCCCGGCCTCCCAAAGTGCTGGGATTACAGGCGTGAGCCACCGCGCCCGGCCTGCTGGATTTTTTTCTATGTTTTTTTCTTAAAGATACAGTTATCTTCTGACAAATTCAGTTGCCTGAAATATAACACAGAAATCCAGAAATAAAGCCACTCTTCCCAGTTCTCTCAGACTTCTGCTTTGCATCTCTGTGTATATCATAGTCTGGTTTTGGGGTAGATAAAATTGTCTCAAGATTCTGTTTACTATTTCTTCTTAAAGCCTACAGTGTGGACAGAACCCTCAGCAACTGAGCAATGTTTCTTTTTAGGAACTCTCATGATACCTTTTTAACTCTCCACAGCTGAAAGATTTTGTAAACAGAAAATAGTCTCAGCCTTAAACATCTCTAATTCTTACCTACTACTTGATAAAACTCCAACAAGAGGAAATGATTAATACAAGAGTTAGAATCAGTAAATAATTTCCAGATTGAGTACAGTGAAAACTAAGGATTATCAAAAGAAAAAATATCTACAATTTTCCAGACCCAAGTAAACATCATGCACTTGTTGTCATTAAATTGTTGCTACCATTGAGACGACAATATTTTTACTGAAATTATTGAAGGGACGGGAAAAAAACTATAAGATAATAAACTCCATTCCTCTACAATAAGTCAGAGAAAACAATAAGTGGAAAAAAGCATCAAGTAATGAAGAGTCAACAAATTCTATTTAAAAAAAATCTGGGAAGTCTTGATATTGAAATCTTGCAAAAAAGAAAATGATCATATAAGGAAAAAAGTTAAGGTGAAAATGAAAGAGTAGAAGAGAAGAATAATCTCTTGGGAAGTGAGGGTGACTATAGTGTTATTGCTAGGTTATCTTAAGAGTCAATATGGATTGTTTTTTAAACTAGGGAGAAAAAGCTATATATAAGTAAATAATAATGTAAACCAGATTACAAACTGATCAAATATGACTGACAGCCACAGCTCTGTCTTTAATTTTAGCCATTATTGTGGGTACATAGTGACATCCAATTTATGATTTTAATTTGCTTGTCACCAATAATAATTTAAAGCATTTTTCTTGTGTTTAAAAGTTATTTACATATCTTATCAACTCTCTATTCAATTCTTTTGCCCATATTTTAATTGGTTTCTATGGGTTTTTTATAATTTTTGAATTGTAAATGAAACACAAACTTTTTTATGCACACATACACACTCGTATAAGAAATTGGTTTCAGAGTGTAATTGTCTTTATTTTTTAAATAAACTAAATGAACTAAATATGAACTAAAATATTTAATGTAGATAAACTCTAGTTTATCAATTTTATAAATAGTCCTTAAAACAGGACAAAATCCTTTATAAGGAATATGCCCTATTAAAAAGTCATGCAAGCATTTGCTTACTTTTTCTTCTAAATAGAAGTCTTGGCTTCATATTATCATTTATGAGGCAACCAAATTTATTTTTTAGGTGGTATGAGGTAGAAGTAAAAGACAAGTTTTTTCCCACATTGATACACAATTTGTTCCAATGATATTTGCTGAAAGATGGTGCTCTTTTCTATTTAATTGCTTTATTTTTAATTTTTTATCCATTTAACCAATTAACCAATTTATCCATTTAACCAATACCACATGGTCTTAATTACTATAAATTGACCGTAAGTCTTAAGATGAGATTTTTTTCTAATTGCTTACCTACATTTTATGCATGTGGTAGGTATTATACATTATTTGCCTTTTTCTCATAAATTAGAATTAGACTTTAAATTCCTATCAACAAAAAAAGCTTGCTGTGATTTAAGTTGAGATTTTGTTAAATCTATATATTAATCGTGGAATTTGACATTTTTTAAGTCTTTTGATCCATGAAGAAGTCTTTCCATTTGTTTTAAAGTTTCCTTAGTTGGTTTCAAGAATATTTTGTAATTTTCATCTTGAACATCTTATGTTAAAATAATTGCTAGATATACATTTTAAATGCTGTTACAAATAATATTTTTATAATTTAGTTTTCCAAATATTTATTAATATTTATAGAAATATATTGTTTAATATTAGATTTATATACTTTGGTCTTATTAAATTCACTTTAACTTATCTGTATATTCTTAGGAATCTCTGTGTAAATTATTATGCCATTTTAAATAAAGAAAATTTTATGCCTCTTTTTCAGTTTTTCTTTCTTTTCTTCCTCCTGCCCTTTTCTACTGTAAAAGACCTCTTGTACAATGTTAATTATTAATGGTGATTCTATTTTCCAATCTTACGGAAAACCATTTAGCATCCCATCATTAAGTATGCTTTAGGTTTTTATAGATACCTTTATACAGACTAGGAGTTTCTTTCTGTTTCGTGTTTACTAAGAGGTATTTTTTCTCTCTTACAGTATCAAATTTTTTCTGTATCATTTTTAATAATATTACAAAATTTTTATATGTTCTATCAATGTGGTGAAATAGATGGATCGAGTTCTAATAGCATCATTAATGTATACATAACATGATAAAGTTTATATATTTAGTGTACAATGTGATAAGTTTTGACATATGTATAAGCCTATAAAATTGTCATCAAACTAATGAAATAACTGGAAAAAGTTCCTTATTTCTCCTCTGAAAAATATTCCCACACCTTCTTTGCTTCCTTTTCCCAAAGACCTGTCCAAAGGCAGTAACTGATCAGCTTCCTGTCACTATAAATTCGTTTACATTTTCTAATGTTTTATATAACTGAGGTTATACAATATATACTCTTTTTATCTGGTTCTTTTACCCAGAAAAAGAGTATTTTCAGATTCATCTATGTTGCCGCATTTATCAATAATTACTTTCTGAATATTATTGAGTAAAATTGCATTATATCAATTTAATTAATTTTCTAAAAATAAGCATATATCTTCTATACATTATGTAATCTATAATTATTTTATAATGTAAAATGTTAAAATAAGATATCTTGCTTGGTATTTATTGAACTTTTATATGAATGTAGTAATAATTTTAATTAAATTTGGAAAATTGTTATCCACAATGTTTAATTTTTTTTCTATCCCTTTTTTTTCTATTCTCCTTGTGGGATTCTTATTTTTCACGTAGTATGCCTCTTGGTATTGTTAGACATGTCTCTGAGTCTGTTCATTTTTTATCTCCTTGTGTTAACCAGCTCAGTGGACTCTCTGCCTTTTTGCAAGGGCAGGAGGACCAGCATGACAGCTTTCTGTATCCCAAGCTCTTGTCCAGCATCTTGGAAAAATCGGGTCACACTCAGACTTGAAGGATGAATGCAGGGCTTTTACTGAGTGGTAGAGGTGGCTCTCAGTGGGATGGGTGAGGAGCTGGAAGTAGGACGGAGTGGGAACATGGTCTTCTGGAGTTTGGCCGTCCCCAGCTAAACTCCTCTCTGCATTCAGATGTTCCTTCTTTTCTCTCCTCTGTGTGCCATTCTGCTGTTTGTCTGCTCATCTCCTTGTCTTCTCGTCTGCTTTTGGACCCTGGGGTTTGGGGTTCATATGGGTACAGGATGAAGGCATGGTGGGCCAAAAGGCAACTGTTGGGCACAAAAACAGGAATGCCAGTTCTCATTTAGGTCCCTGGGTATTCAGGCATGAGGGTGGGGCCTTTGCCAGAAAACTGCCCTCTCGTACTCAGTATTTCCCTGTCTCTTGTCTGTATCATTTCCCCCTCTGAAGAGGAACATCTAACCGCTATTAGAATATGGATGAACACCAATCTTAGCTACTTTATCCTGACAGGGGGCATTTTTTGGGGGGGAAATAGCAGTCAGCTTTCTTCCAGAAGTCTATCTAAGGGTTCCTGGCAAAAGGGGGCCATTGTCTGAGGCTCCAGTTGCCTGACTGTTTGGAGTTTGATGGCCTCTATGTGAGAGAGAATAAAACAAGTTTTACGTATCCATAGTTAAACATGTGTATTATACAAAGAAAGAATCTAGTGCCAAAGATTACAGAAATAAGAAGTGAAATATGCTAACAACATTGTGCCCTGAGCTGTTTCACTCTGGTGAAAGAAACTAAAACTTGTATGGAAATGGTTAAACTTTAGAAGACAGATAACTGTTCTTGCCACATCTGTAGCAGTTAACAAGTGTATCCTGGGAATTCTGGGGTTTGTGGGTTTGCATGGTTGCCATTAAAGCTTCTGCCTCTTTCTTGTGTCTCCCTATCTCTATTGTAAAAGACCAAGGTGGCTACTTTCAGGAGGTCCTCTAAAATAGTATCTGGTCCCAGGCCCCATTTCTGCAACTTCCTCCTGATATCAGGAACTGGCTGACTAATATGTTTATCCTTTAGGATTAGTTGCCGCTCAAAGGAATTATGAGATGGAGAGGTGTGCTTTACCAAGGCCCCTCAGCCTCTCCAGGAAGTCAGTGCGTTTTTTTTTTTTTTTTTTTTAGTAAATCCTTGGTCTATCATGGATAACTTAGTATAATTGAGAGGCATGTATCTAGTCCTACATAAGCCCTCAATTATGCACATCTCAAAGTGTCTCCTTCTCCAGTCTCCCATCTCATCATTGATATACCATTCAGGCTCATTTATTGGTACTGCTTCTCTTCCAGCTGGTTAAAGTTCAGCCCTTTCTCTGATGCTATATGTGATACGAAGCTCATCCCCAAATCTCTCTGCTGCTTGCAGAGAAGCTTGCTTCTTAGTGTCCCTCAGAGACTAATTCAAAAGTAACATAATGTCTTTCCAGGAGGGTTCAAATACTTGAGTGAAATTCAGGAAAGCCTCTATATATCTGTCAGTGTCATCTGAAAAATTGCCAAGATCCTCCTTAAATTGCTTTAACTCCTGTAGAGAGAAGAGGACCTGGACCTTACTGGGGCCAAATTAACCAGGCATATGTTGGAGGGGCAAGAGTGAGACTGGGGCTTGTCTAGAGTGATAATTTCTAGAAGGGGGCAAGCAAGAGACTCAAGGTGGAAAGGGAGGTCGGGGTGGACCTGGAGAAGCAGGGCTGGAGGGAGCTGGCTCCTCTGCTATGGTGCCTCTGAAATTTGTATCTTTAATTCCCTGGAATTGCCCCTTGCAGGCTTTACTGAGATGGCAAAAAGGAGGGCTAGATTAATCCTACACTGTTGCCAATGTCTGGATTGCCCTGCACGGTATAGAAAGCCTGCACATATGGAGCCTCAGACCATTTGTCCTCATGCCTACAGAAAAGGTTGTAGGATGGTACCAAAATGAATGGTTCCTTCCTGAAGCCAAGCCAGTCCTTTATAATTTGGCCAAACCTTTCTACAGAGGTCTATCTGGCATTTTTCCTCCAGATTCTGAGGGTCAAGGTAGTCCCAGTGTTTCAGGATTACACTCCAGAAGAGTATAAGCTGGAGGTATTGAAGAGAGCTGGTCGCCTATTCTGAAAGACAGGGAATAGAGGCATCCCTCATTTCCCTTTCTTCTTTCAACAAAATCTTGGAGTGTGAGAGAGGGAGGACACAAGCACCCCGTTTTTCTCTTCTGTCTTTTCATCCTCAAGTCCTGGTGATCTTGGCAGGTGCTAACCATGGGTGCCAATGCGGCATGCACCCATGAAGCAGGGAATGCCTAGAGACTAGGAATTATCTGCCCTCACCTATACCTCTATTTCCCCTCCTGTCGACAACCTTTGAGTTCCCTGAACCTCATTTATGCCATGGAGCATGGCCACCTTCCATGAAATGGGGGTTTAGTTGGCAAGAATTGGTTCTTCCCAATTACATTATGCCTGTTGCCTGGCTTTGAATCCTCAGATCTGGTTTTCCCTTTTAGAGCCTCAGACTGAAGCTTGGAATCCAGTTTGAGACAAAGTATTTCAGGGGCTGTTTGTTCTGTTCAGATCAAATCTCAAATGAGCCCTGTCGAATTTGCAGTTACGCGCCAGCAGGGGACGCTCCTTCAGTATTTTCTCTATCATGAGCAGCGTGCAGGGGAAAGAAAACCCCTTGCTTAGTAAAGAAAAATAAAAAAGAAAAGAAAAAACAGCTTAAGGGGTGAAATGGGAGGTCATGGGAGAAGACTCCTTGCTCAGTACAAATGGGTTCTTTTCATCCTTGTATCCTTCTCTGGTTCAGACTGGGTTGAACTCCTTGGCCAGGGGAGGAAAAGTTCTACTGGCACAGCACCTAGGATGCGCTGGCCATCCGGTTGCATGGGGTCCCAGTGGCATCTGTGGTTTTCTCCCACCCCTTATAACCATTGGTTCTGGCTTGTACATGCTGCAGTCGCGCTCAGGCACCCCAGCTACCAGCCACGACGAGAGGAGGTAAGGAGGGGAACTGTTGCATGCGGGACACTGCAGTGGGGTGGGGGTGGAGATGGCACCTCTAAAAATAAATGGAAACCACATTGTTCTGAATTGCATTTCTAATGGCTGAACCAAGCACTCATTCTATTTAATATCATTGCCTCACTGTGTAGTAAAACCTTTGACATTATACAAGAAGAGATAGGAGCCATTTCAAACTATGAAAGACGAGATAGCACAGCAAAGTCTGGGGGTCTTAGCTGATGGAATTCAGTCTTGGGGCCTTTCAAAAACAAAAGATGCCTTTGATTGCCCCAGGGCTTTACTCTGGTCTCAAGTGATGGCTAGACCTCCACAAAGGAAAATAGAATCAACATTTCCTTTACTGGAAGGAAAGAGATAGGTGGCAGGGTCTTGGAAAAGAGGCAGATCTGCATTTTAACTCACCCTTCTTGGTATCCCACCCGGAACCCCAGATGAAATGGGAAAGTTCTTTGATCCTCCTCAGTGGACATGTGACAAGGGTGTAGTTCGTCTGCTCAGTTGACACAGTGGCTCAAACCCATTACGGGAGGGGGGAGCACATAGATGGACAGGTGCGGAGACGGAGCCAGCGCCCCTGGCCTCCAACTATATGGCAGCACCTAGGGGCGGGAGCCTTCCACTCCCAAAGCCCAAATAGGTGTGTAGTACAGTGCAGTCTTTTAGCCTTGCCATCTGTGGACAGCTTAAGTGTTAACTGGCTCAGTGGATCCTCTGCCTTTTTGCAAGGTCAGGGGGACAGTGTGACGACTTTCTGTATCCCGAGCTCTTGTCCAGCATCTTAGAAGAATCAGGTCACACATGGACTTGAAGGATGAATGCAGGGGTTTTACTGAGTGGTGGAGGTGGCTCTTAGTCGAATGGATAGGGAGCTGGAGGTGGGATGGAGTGGGAAGATGGTCTTCACTTAGAGTTTGGCCTTCCACTGGCTGATCTCCTTTCCAATTGTCCCCAGTCAAATTGCTCATGGCGTTCATATGCTCCTTCTCTTCTTTCCTTCTCTGCCACACCGGGATGCCGTTCGTCTGCTCGTCTTCTTATCTTCTTGTTTGCTTGTCTGCTTCTGGAGCCTGGGGTTCAGGCTTATTTGGGTAGAGGATAAGGGCGTGGTGGGCCTAAAGGCAACTTTTGAGTGTAAAGAAAGGAATGCCTTTCTTTAGGTATTAATTTAGGGCTGCGGGTATTCAGGCTTGTGGGTGGGGCCTTTGCCAGGGAACCACCCTTTTCTACCCAGTATTTCTCTGTCTCCTGTCTGCATCAATTTCACAACCTTTTATAAGCTACTCACAGTCCATCCTTTTTGGAGTTTCAGCATATATAAGCACAGCTTAGTAAAAGAACGAATACTTAAATATAGCCCTAAGCACATTTTCAGAGCTTTTACTTTGCAACTCCTTCTGTAGTAACTACCCCTTAAATCTTCCTCACCTTGGAAAAAACAGTATCTCTTTTCTTCATACTCAGTGAGTTTGTGGCTTTCTGTTAGGATCTCCTTCTCTGTGCCACATTCTGGAAAGTTCTCTATGGTCTCTGGGGAGCATGTTCAGTTCACTTTGCATGTTATTCTTTGTCAAGGATCAGAACTCTTTATTGTTGATTACCAGAATCCTATTTTATATATACTTTGTGTGATTTGATTGTTATTTATACAAATAGTAACTGTCGTGGCTATCTCATTCTTATATCTACAAATTTTTGAAAGAAAATACTAGATTCCCAAGAACCCCATTTGAAAGAAAGGTATGTTTACTTCCCAGAGTGAATTCTGTTTTCATATTTGTAAAAATTTATATTAAATGGTTTTAGAAGGTATCCTAAACAAATAAATGCATCATAATTACTATTTTCAAAGGAAAAATGAAAGAAGAGTGAACCATAGTGGGAAAAAAATAGTTATAGGCTACCAGAGATTGTGTAATAAATTTGCAAGTAAAGTTTGTTTAAACAAAAAAGATACATTGCAATGTAAATATTAATGAGTCTTTAACTAAAAGTACTATATAATCCTAACACTTTGGGAGGCCAAGGCAGGTGGATTACCTGAGGTCAGGAGATCAAGACCAGCCTGGCCAACATGGTGAAACCCATCTCTACTAAAAATACAAAAAATTAGCTGGGCATGGTGGCAGGCGCCTGTAATCCCAGCTACTCGAACGGCTGAGGCAAAAGAATTGTTTGAACCCAGGAGGTAGAGGTTGCAATGAGCCAAGATCGTGCCATTGCACTCTAGCCTCGGTAATAAGAGCAAAACTCTGTCTAAAAAAAATACAAATCTTTTAAAATGTTTAATTTCAATGGGTTGATAGAAGTGAAAGTGTTCTGAAAGTCTTGGGAAAATGGGATTGGATAGGAATTAACAGGATGATGATTTTTGTCTGTCTGTGCTTACATGCACATACACAAATTTGTTATTCTTTACTTATTTAGCATGTGCATATGTTATATATATGTGTGTGCGTGTGTGTGTGTGTATCTGGGTTGAGGTCAGTGAAATAGTGGTAGACCTACTTATTATTTGCATTTGTTTGTGTTAGAGGTGCTGGTTTTCAGATATCTTTAATTTTTGTTTCTGTATACATATATATGTGTGTATATGTGTGTATATATATATATACAGAATATGTTTATATATACAGAATGTATATGTTTATATATACAGGAATATATATTTCTATATGTTTCTGTATATTTATATATATATGTTAACAGAAACAAAAATTAAAGATATCTAAAAACCAACAGCTCTAACACAAACAAATGCAAATAACAAGTAGGTCTACCACTATTTCACTGACCTCAACCCATGGCACTTTAATGTGCATTGTCTATGATCTCTAATTCCAAAGCAGTGTTGTTACGTTGAATATTTTAAAATATGTATAAGTAGCAAATATTTTTTAAATGTAATAAAAATTTATAAAATGTGAAACAAGGTAAATGCTATAAACAAAATATATATGTAAATATGCCAATTTAAAATTTTAAGTGAATGTGATCACAAGGAGGCTCAGATAAGCTTTATTTAACAGAAGTATATCACTGTTCAATTTTAATTAAAAAAATCAACAAGCTCAGCTAATCTGTTTGCAGCGTTTCACTCTAGCTCTGTATTCACAAGTTTATTTCATTTATCAACTTCCTTTTTGTAACAGCAAACATGAATTGATTTATCTCACATGCAGCAGTTTTTTATGAGAATCTCTTACAGGTGCCATGGGTAGGTATGGACTTCCTCATTAGTAGAACCAAACAGAGCAACTATTTTGCTATATGCTACAGATTAAGAATATGAAAGGAAGAAATAGAAACATCATGATATTTTTCACACATTATGTGAAATATTTAGAAAAAGCTATTAAAAATAGCTCTTTGCATATTTTAGGAGAGTAGTAAGTGTGCAGGTGTGTGAAAATGGATTAAACTACTGGCAGTTTGCTATTAGAAGTGACAGCTCAAATTCTTACTTAGATAATAAATACAGTACATAAAAATAGTTTCAGTTGCCTGTCAATATACAATACTGACACAACAGAGCTCACCAGTGTTTAATAGCAGAGGTATTTGTATTTGTTTCATGTGAGTCTCTTGGGTTTCAGATGAAGTTACTAAAGCAGTTTCCAATAGTAAACTTGTTCACACATGATGTACTCTTTCTTCCATAGGTAAAAGGTTTAAATAAATATTTTCCCACCACCAATGAAAACGATTTTAAGAACAATGGGCTAAATCCCCATTATCTATATTAGTAATAAAGCCCTTCTCTAAAACAAGAAGAACTCAAAAAGTTTCATTTTTAAAATGCTATACATGCAAATATAATAATTATGCTTAAAAAGTTTTAATTATAAATACAAAGTCAAAATAATTGGTCTAGGAACGAAACAAACTATATGGTGAAGGCTTGCTGTTAAAAAACAAGCAAAATAAAATAGATTTCTAATCTGACATTTGTTTTCCTTTGCATTGACATAAATACAGGGGAATATTTATTTTGAACATACAAAGGAAAAAGCTTTTGTTTGTAATTAATAATTACAAAAGTTATCTTAAATACAGTTGGAGTGGTAAGGAAATATAGCAACAAGGTTTTAACTTTAATTTATTCCTCTCATTTAAAAGTTCCCCTGAAGAATAGTTGTACTCGTCATTGCTGCTTTACTGTTTTAAAACTTAGCAAATTAGGGTCCTAACCTATTGCTAGCTTCTCTGCTTAACTCAGAGATTTAAAAATTCATATTTTTTTCTGCTTTGATTTCTGTGACCGCTAGCTTTGACATTTTTCGTATACATTTCTCACTGCACGTTCACAATGGCAAATTTCTTGGAAGTATGAGAAATAAGTAAATGCTGTTAAAAGGATTACATTGGTTTAGAACTTTATCTTTTGCAGCAATATATTCCATCGTAATTTGTGCAAACCTGTGAAATAAGTAGTGACAGTGAGTCTGAACTGTAGACAAATTTCTCAGTTTTCCTCACTGGAAATTATATTTTGAAAATTGAGTATTTTTAATCTGTTCATATAATTTGTTACTCCTCTGTAGTCATGCAAATCTCACAGGCAACATACATTTATTCTGTCTTTCTTAGTTTTTTTTTTTAATGAAAAATTCTGCTGAGAAAGGAAATTGGGACTAGTTCTCTAGAGGCAAACCAAAGAGGCAAGAAATAAGAAAATTGATAATTAAAGGAAAAAGTAAAATCAAATGCCCTCAATTTCTTAATTGTAAAATAGAGCTCTGACGAAGCCAGCTGGTGACAAGTATCTTTTTGTTCACCGAGTACTTCATAAGAAGATGAATATTTTTATAAACCTAGAGGTTTTGTTGTTAAATATTGGCAAGGTTGCATTTTAGTTCACAAATTTTCATTTCTGCCATCCTTTTGGTTTTGCTACTAGATCTTCTATAACATGTCCTTCTAACTCCTCATAAAAACCCATTTAGATTATAGTCATTAATGTAAGAATCCTTAATTCATTCACCTAAATCTTAAAGAAACTTTAATCATTTACTACTAGTTATTTTTAAGGCAACTAACAGTTTCCCATTTATATTTCTCACAATAAGCTACAAAATAGATATTTATATGTATATGTATCCCGAAGTGTTTTGAGCTTAGAAAAATTAATATGTTATGTTACTGGAAATATGTTATATCACGTGTGTATAATTTTGGAACTCAGAAGAGCACCCAATATGTTAGAGGAGTGTCTAATACAGCTGAGGGTGAAAATAGATGTGGTAATATTTGTAGTTTTCTCAGTGCAGAGAGAAGGCAGAAGGAGAGAAGAAAGAAAAGGTGTTACCATTTTGAATTTTATGATTGAATTGAATTCAACAATTAAGTAAATTTGAAATAGTGCTTTTATTTATGGTGGCTCCATTCTAGGAGTAACCTGTTCTTCATAATTTAACGTAAATTGTATTTAACTCTCTGACATCCCTTCTACCTCTCCAAGAAAAAAAACTAAACTATTATTAATTAGTCATTGTTCATTAGTTAATTCAGTAATACTTATATAAGTAAAACAATTAATGTTTGATAAGTGTACAAAAGAGAGAAATAGAACGTTGAATGTATTTGGATTCTTATTTGATTCCAAGAGAAAAGAAGGATAAGTTGATAAATAATTGTGACTCCTATAATAAAATACCTAAAAGACTCCAGACCCAAAATATAATAGAACATTAAATTGAAGCTATCCAATTAATTAGTACAGCCATTATGAAAAACAGTATAGAGGTGTCTTAGAAAATTAAAAACTTAACTATAAAAATTAAATATATGGCCATATGATCCAGCAATTCCATTATTGGGTATATATCCAAAGGAAATGAAATCGGTATGTTGAAGAGACACTTGCATATTTGTTTTAACACTATTCACAATATCCAAAATATGTGATCAACATAATGTCCATCTACAGATGAATGACTAAAGAACAATGAAATACTGTTCAGCCATAAAACAGAATGAAATCCTGTCATTTGTGGTAACATGGATGAATTTGGAGGATATTCTATTAAGTGAAATAAGGCACACATAGAAAGACAAACACTGTCTTATCTCACTCATGCGAAATCTAAAAAAGTTGATTTCATATAATTAGAGAGTACAATAGCTGTTACTAGAGGCTGAGGAGGGCAAGAGAGGTGAAGGGGCAAGGAAATATTTGTCAACAGATACAAAGCTACAGTTAGACAGGAAGAATAATTTCTAGTGTTCTATTACACAGTAGGATGATTATAGCAAATAATGTAGTGTGTATTTCACGATAGCTAGAAAAGAAGATTTGGAATGTTATCACCACAAAGAAATAATAGTGGTTAAAGATGTTTATGGTAATTATCCTGATTTGATCATTGTGCAAGGTATATATGCATTGAAACATCACGTAGTACCTCAATTATATGTCAATTATACATTTAAAAATTATGTGTTTGCTATTATTATTTATGTGTCAAATACAAATCTAAAAATTATTTAATAAAAATGGAAACTATAGGCCAGGCACAGTGGCTAACGCCTGTAATCCCAGCACTTTGGGAGGCTGAGGCCAGCAGATCACCTGAGGTCAGGAGTTTGAGACCAGCCTGACTAACATGAAACCCTGTCTCTACTAAAAATACAAAAATTAGCCAGGCTTAGTGGCGGGCATCTGTAATCAGGGATACTCGGGAGGCTGAGGCAGGAGAATCGCTTGAACCCGGGAGGCGGAGGTTGTGGTGAGCTGAGATCAAGCCATTGCACTTCAGCCTGGGTGACAGAGTGAGACTCCATCTCCAAAAAAAATAAAAATAAAAAAACTGGAAACTATAAATTATAATCACTGGGTGGAGCCAAGATGGCCAAATAGGAACAGCTCCGGTCTACAGCTCCCAGCGTGAGTGGCACAGAAGACGGGTGATTTCTGCATTTCTGTTTGAGGTACTGGGTTCATCTCACTAGGGAGTGCCAAACAGTGGATGCAGGACACTTGGTGCAGCACACTGTGTGCGAGCCGAAGCAGGGCGAGGCATTGCCTCACTCAGGAAGCGCAAGGGGTCAGGGAGTTCCTTTCCTAGTCAAAGAAAGGGGTAACAGACGGCACCTGGAAAATTGGGTCAGTCCCACCCTAATACTGCGCTTTTGCAATGGGCTTGGAAAACGGCACACCAGGAGATTGTGTCCTGCACCTGGCTCGGAGGGTCCTATGCCCACGGAGTCTCACTGATTGCTAGCACAGCAGTCTGAGATCAAACTGCAAGGCGGCAGCGAGGCTGGGGGAGGGGCGCCCGCCATTGCCCAGGCTTGCTTAGTAAACAAAGCAGCCAGGAAGCTCGAACTGGGTGGAGCCCACCACAGCTCAAGGAGGCCTGCCTGCCTCTGTAGGCTCCACCTCTGGGGGCAGGGCACAGACAAACAAAAATTCAGCAGGAACCTCTGCAGACTTAAATGTCCCTGTCTGACAGCTTTGAAGAGAGTAGTGGTTCTCCTAGCACGCAGCTGGAGATCTGAGAACGGACAGACTGCCTCCTAAAGTGGGTCCCTCACCCCTGAGCAGCCTAACTCGGAGGCATCCCCCAGTAGGGACAGACTGACATCTCACTCGGCCAGGTATTCCTCTGAGACAAAACTTCCAGAGGAACTATCAGACAGCTGAATTTGTGGTCTCACGAAAATCCACTGTTCTGCAGCCACCGCTGCTGACACTCAGCCAAACAGGGTCTGGAGTGGACCTCTAGCAAACTCCAACAGACCTGCAGCTGAGGGTCCTGTCTGGTAGAAGGAAAACTAACAAACAGAAAGGACATCCACACCAAAAACCCATCTGTACATCACCATCATCAAAGACCAAAAGTAGACAAAACCACAAAGATGGGGAAAAAATGGAGCGGAAAAAACAAAACAGAAAAACTGGAAACTCTAAAAACCAGAGCACCTCTCCTCCTCCAAAGGAACGCACTTCCTCACCAGCAACAGAACAAAGCTGGAGAATGACTTTGATGAGTTGAGAGAGGAAGGCTTCAGATGATCAAACTACTCTGGGCTATGGGAGGAAATTCAAAACAATAGCAAAGAAGTTAAAAACTTTGAAAAAAAATTAGATGAATGGATAACTAGAATAACCAATGGAGAGAAGGGCTTAAAGGAGCTGATGGAGCTGAAAGCCAAGTTTCGAGAACTACGCGAAGATTGCAGAAGCCTCGGGAGCCAATGCGATCAACTGGAAGAAAGGGTATCAGTGATGGAACATGAAATGAATGAAATGAAGCGAGAAGGGAAGTTTAGAGAAAAAAGAATAAAAAGAAACGAACAAAGCCTCCAAGAAATTTGGGACTATGTGAAGACCAAATCTACGTCTGATTGGTGTACGTGAAAATGACGAGGAGAATGGAACCAAGTTGGAAAACACTCTGCAAGATATTATCCAGGAGAACTTCCCCAATCTAGAAAGGCAGGCCAACATTCAGATTCAGAAATACAGAGAACGCCACAAAGATACTCCTTGAGAAGAGCAACTCCAAGACACATAATTGTCAGATTCACCAAAGTTGAAATGAAGGAAAAAATGTTAAGGGCAGCCAGAGAGAAAGGTCGGGTTACCCACAAAGGGAAGCCCATCAGACTAACAGCTGATCTCTCGGCAGAAACTCTACAAGCCAGAAGAGAGTGGGGGCCAATATTCAACATTCTTAAAGAAAAGAATTTTCAACCCAGAATTTCATATCCAGCCAAACTAAGCTTCATAAATGAAGGAGAAATAAAATACTTTACAGACAAGCAAATGCTGAGTGATTTTGTCACCACCAGGCCTGCCCTAAAAGAGCTCCTGAAGGAAGCACTAAACATGGAAAGGAACAACTGGTACCAGCCACTGCAAAAACATGCCAAATTGTCAAGACCATCGAGGCTAGGAAGAAACTGCATCAACTAACGAGCAAAATAACCAACTAACATCATAATGACAGGATCAAATTCACACATAACAATATTAACTTTAAATGTAAATGGGCTAAATGCTCCAATCAAATGACACAGACTGGCAAACTGGATAAAGAGTCAAGACCCATCAGTGTGCTGTATTCAGGAAACCCATCTCACATGCAGAGACACACATAGACTCAAAATAAAGGGATGGAGGAAGATCTATCAAGAAAATGGAAAACAAAAAAAGGCAGGGGTTGCAATCCTAGTCTCTGATAAAAGAGACTTTAAACCAACAAAGATCCAAAGAGACAAAGAAGGCCATTACATAATGGTAAAGGGATCAATTCAACAAGAAGAGCTAACTATCCTAAATATATATGCACCCAACACAGGAGCACCCAGATTCATAAAGCAAGTCCTGAGTGACCTACAAAGGGACTTAAACTCCCACACAATAATAATGGGAGATTTTAACACCCCACTGTCAACATTAGACAGATCAATGAGACAGAAAATTAACAAGGATATCCAGGAATTGAACTCAGCTCTGCACAAAGTGGACCTAAGAGACATCTACAGAACTCTCCACCCCAAATCAACAGAATATACATTTTTTTCAGCACCACACCACACCTATTCCAAAACTGACCACATAGATGGAAGTAAAGCTCTCCTCAGTAAATGTAAAAGAACAGAAATTATAACAAACTGTCTCTCAGACCACAGTGCAATCGAACTAGAACTCAGGATTAAGAAACTCACTCAAAACCGCTCAACCACATGGAAACTGAACAACCTGCTCCTGAATGACTACTGGGTACATAATGAAGTGAAGGCAGAAATAAAGATGTTCTTTGAAACCAATGAGAACAAAGACACAACATACCAGAATCTCTGGGACACATTCAAAGCAGTGTGTAGAGGGAAATTTATAGCACTAAATGCCCACAAGAGAAAACAGGAAAGATCCAAAATTGATACCCTAACATTACAATTAAAAGAACTAGAAAAGCAAGAGCAAACACATTCAAAAGCTAGCAGAAGGCAAGAAATAACTAAAATCAGAGCAGAACTGAAGGAAATAGAGACACAAAAAACCTTTCAAAAAAATTAATGAATCCAGGAGCTGGTTTTTTGAAAAAATCAACAAAATTGATAGACCGCTAGCAAGACTAATAAAGAAGAAAAGAGAGAAGAATCAAATAGATGCAATAAAAAATGAAAAAGGGGTTATCACCACCGATCCCACAGAAATACAACCTACCATCAGAGAATACTACAAACACCTCTGTGCAAATAAACTAGAAAATCTAGAAGAAATGGATAAATTTCTCAACAAATACACTCTCCTAAGACTAAACCAGGAAGAAGTTGAATCTCTGAATAGACCAATAACAGGCTCTGAAATTGTGGCAATAATCAATAACTTACCAACCAAAAAGAGACCAGGACCTGATGGATTCACAGCCGAATTCTACCAGAGGTACAAGGAGGAACTGGTACCATTCTTTCTGAAACTATTCCAATTGATAGAAAAAGAGGGAATCCTCAGTAACACATTTTATGAGGCCAGCATCATCCTGATACCAAAGCCTGGCAGAGACATAACCAAAAAAGAGAATTTCAGACCAATATCCTTGATGAACATTGATGCAAAAATCCTCAATAAAATACTGGCAAACCGAATCCAGCAGCACATCAAAAAGCTTATACACCATGATCAAGTGGGCTTCATCCCTGGGATGCAAGGCTGGTTCAACATATGCAAATCAATAAATGTAATCCAGCATATAAACAGAACCAAGGACAAAAACCACATGATTATCTCAATAGATGCAGAAAAGGCCTTTGACAAAATTCAACAACCCTTCATGCTAAAAATTCTCAATAAATTAGGGATTGATGGGATGTATCTCAAAATAATAAGAGCTATCTATGACAAACCCACAGCCAATATCATACTGAATGGGCAAAAACTGGAAGCATTCCCTTTGAAAACTGGCACAAGACAGGGATGCCCTCTCTCACCACTCCTATTCAACATAGTGCTGGAAGTTCTGGCCGGGGCAATCAGGCAGGAGAAGGAAATAAAGGGTATTCAATTAGGAAAAGAGGAAGTCAAATTGTCCCTGTTTGCAGATGACATGATTGTATATCTAGAAAACCCCATTGTCTCAGCCGAAAATCTCCTTAAGCTGATTAGCAACTTCAGCAAAATCTCAGGATACAAAATCAATGTACAAAAATCACAAGCATTCTTGTACACCAATCACAGACAAACAGAGAGCCAAATCATGAGTGAACTCCCATTCACAATTGCTTCAAAGGGAATAAAATACCTAGGAATCCAACTTACAAGGGATGTGAAGGACCTCTTCAAGGAGAACTACAAACCACTGCTCAATGAAATAAAAGAGGATACAAACAAATGGAAGAACATTCCATGCTCATGGGTTGGAAGAATCAATATCGTGAAAATGGCCATACTGCCCAAGGTGATTTATAGATTCAATGCCATCCCCATCAAGCTACCAATGACTTTCTTCATAGAATTGGAAAAAACTACTTTAAAGTTCATGTGGAACCAAAAAAGAGCCCGCATCACCAAGTCAATCCTAAGCCAAAAGAACAAAGCTGGAGGCATCATGCTACCTGACTTCAAACTATACTACAAGACTACAGTAACCAAAACAGCATGGTACTGGTACCACAACAGAGACATAGATCAATGGAACAGAAAAGAGCCCTCAGAAATAATGCTGCATATCTACAACTATCTGATCTTTGACAAACCTGACAAAAACAAGCAATGGGGAAAAGATTCCCTATTTAATAAATGGTGCTGGGAAAATTGGCTAGCCATATGTAGAAAGCTGAAACTGGATCCCTTCCTTACACCTTATACAAAAATTAATTCAAAATGGATTAAAGACTTACATGTTAGACCTAAAACCATAAAAACCCTAGAAGAAAACCTAGGCAATACCATTCAGGATGTAGGCGTGAGCAAGGACTTCATGTCTAAAACACCAAAAGCAATGGCAACAAAAGCCAAAATTGACAAATGGGATCTAACTAAACTAAAGAGTTTCTGCACAGCAAAAGAAACTACCATCAGAGTGAACAGGCAACCTACAGAATGGGAGAAAATTTTTGCAACCTACTCATCTGACAAAGGGCTCATATCCAGAATCTACAATGAACTCAAACAAATTTACAAGAAAAAAACAAGCAACCCCATCAAAAAGTGGGCAAAGGACATGAACAGACGCTACTCAAAAGAAGACATTTATGGAGCCCAAAAACACATGAAAAAATGCTCATCATCACTGGCCATCACAGAAATGCAAAGCAAAACCACAATGAGATACCATCTCACACCAGTTAGAATGGCGATCATTCAAAAGTCAGGAAACAACAGGTGCTGGAGAGGATGTGGAGAAATAGGAACACTTTTACACTGTTGGTGGGACTGTAAACTAGTTCAACCATGTGGAAGTCAGTGTGGTGATTCCTCAGGGATCTAGAACTAGAAATACCATTTGACCCAGCCATCTCATTACTGGGTATATACCCAAAGGACTATAAATCATGCTGCTATAAAGACACATGCACACGTATGTTTGTTGTGGCACTATTCACAATAGCAAAGACTTGGAACCAACCAAAATGTCCAACAACGATAGACTGGATTAAGAAAATGTGGCACATATACACCATGGAATACTATGCAGCCATAAAAAACGATGAGTTCATGTCCTTTGTAGGGACATGGATGAAACTGGAAACCATCATTCTCTGCAAACTATTGCAAGGACAAAGAACCAAACACCGCATGTTCTCACTCATAGGTGGGAATTGAACAATGAGAACTCATGGACACAGGAAGGGGAACATCACACTCCGGGGACTGTTGTGGGGTGGGGGAAGGGGGGAGGGACAGCATTAGGAGATATACCTAATACTAAATGACGAGTAAACGGGTGCAGCAAACCAACACGGCACATGGATACATATGTAACAAACCTGCACATTGTGCACATGTACCCTAAAACCTAAAGTATAATAATAAAAAAAATTATAATCACTATAGATATAATACCTTTGCTGATTAATTTATGGCCATTTACTCTGATTTATAATACCTAATTAAATTAATGAGAAATTACTCTCCTTTTATCCAACTCTCAACATTTTCTCAAAGATGACATTTGTTTCTGACTAATGCGCTGTATTAGCTCTTTATGATTTTCTAAGCCATTTAATTTTACTTTTATCTTTTGTAACACTGTTTTACTATATTTTTCTTTGGACCAAGTAACTGAAACACATTGTTGTTGGTAATTTCACATACAGAAATTAAAGTCAAATTATATTGTATTGAGAATTTAAAATTCTTTTCACCCACTTTCTTTTTCCAGAACAAGATTTCTAGGTCAGCATTATGTTCTTGTGATTTTTATTTATACTAAACATACCTCCAATGAAATGTTTCAGATTGATAACTTTGCACAGCAAAATACTACTCTGTTCAAATAAACCATAATTCACTTGTAAAATGAGTTTCATTTTATGTCGTTTGTGTAGGCCTCTGATTGTAATTTAAATGAATTGATGAAAAGGAATTGTTTAATGCTGTTGTAATAGAAATTGTGTTACTGGATTGGTTTAAATTTAAATTTTTCATTTATTTTTAGGAATATTGGCTTTCCAATAATGAGTCTCCCAAACAAACACTTTACTTAGTTATGCGCTATTGTATTGGCAACCTAGTTTGAAAGAGAGGGAGGTATTCTGTAATCGGTTACTTCCTTAATATGATAAAAGTTTTACTTGGATAACCCTAAGAAAAAGGGATTTATCTATGAAAGTTGTTTTCGATTACTCAATATAATCTTTCATTTTCAGTTATAATATCTTCCCTAACCTCATTTCTACAGATTGTCTTATGGTTAATTTTCTTCATATAGCCAAATATAAACCAAACAACCTTTTATTTTATTTCTTCTTCTTTTAAAATTAATTTAACTTTCTATTTTATGCAATTACATTTCTTATTGATGTGTCTTTAAAAATCCAGACACATATATATATTGGCTAGAGTCATGATTCTATCTGTTTACAAGGTTTCAGTAGGTATCTTTGATTATTTGAAATTACTAATAAATAGAAGAAAATAATAAAGTCCTACCCAGATAGCAACAAAAAAGCAATCAAATTATTTTTCTAAACCATGAAATATTAGACATTCATTACAAAACCCACATACAATTTAAGAATGGAGCAATAAGATCACTTACGTGTCAAGTTGAATTGCTTCATAAGTTTCCATTTATAATCTGTGCATTTATATGGTAAAATTTCAATATTCACAAAAGATTGAATCCACATGCTTCAAAATCTTTGATGAGAACAGAAGAAAATTGAAAACCTCTTATTGCTTTTTCCCACTCTGGGGGAAAAAAGTATTCCAACACTGAAAATTAAGGTTTTTATAACCTGTCATATCTTTTGCTTGATCAAAGAGCTATTATTTTTATCATCTATTGTGAAACATTAATATTGTGAAAATATATTTCAAAGATATTCCCTGTACTCATTTGTTCCTAAGTATCTTTTCTGGGCACATAGAGAAAAATGACTCTTCTCAGTCACTTCTGGAGAAATCTCTATCTTGGTGAAAATATCAGATTAAGTGTTTTCTGCTAGTCTATCAGCTAGCATAGGATTTCCATTACAATTTGTGAAATGATATTTTTTGCAAATATGTAAGAAATAATTAGAGAGTATTTAGGAAAATCTCCAATCTGAGCATTCATTGGCTGTTCTGAACTGCATTATACCTATTTATTTCCAAAAAAAATACCAGAATACTGCCCACAGTACAATTATGTGGTCCCAAAAATCTGACTCTAAAATATATCAAATAAAAGTCTTGATCTCATAATGATGGTACGCACTGGGGATCTATAATTCTGCTGATTTCCCACAATGCAAGCAAGCAATCTTTTTTTTAAAGGAATGTCCCCCAAAACGTATTTTTGCAATATTGGAAGCAATCAAAGAAAAGAGCAGCAGTAGCTATAAGCCAAAACGAGGAAACATTTCAGCAGATTGAACATTCAAATAAACATTTTCAGGTAGAAATTGCTGTATTGAAGAAGCAGCTCAGTGCTATCATTGAACTGGTTAGATATTTCATCAAATAAACCTAGGTTTAATTTGCAAAATCACCACCATCATCGTTGTGAACTAAACTGCCATTTTTCTTTTTTTGCTATTATATCAACTTAAATATTAAACACATAATTTTTCTTGTATTATGGAGATCAGGTAAAATTATCTATACTAGGGAAACCTTTAATTACCATTAGTCATTTTTCTAAAGAGGAAGAAACAAGATTTTCAAAGAATTTTGAATATGTGACTCTGCCATTATGGGAAGGGAAAGTAAAGGGTCATATAAACATTTGTGATGACTTTCAGTAAGTCCTCTTATCTCCCAAAAAATTACCCAAAATGAACTCATTGATATCTAAAGTTATAAATTAGATGCTTATTCTTTTGGTTTTGGCTCAGTGCTTTGACTTTCATTTTCATGAAAATGCAAATATCCTAAGGATGAAGCTTACTATTTTATTCACTCATTTAAGCCTTCCTGTAAACAATGGATATACAATCAATATTTGTTAATTCACCCTGTCAGGTGATTTATTAAGAGAGAACATGATTGATTTTCAGAGGAAAAGAGAGAAATAATCAATTTATAATAAGGCAAATCATGCAGAAGGAGAAAATAAGTAAAATTGGAAAAGACACTCATAAAGACAACTTATTTCACAACTTTGATCTTGATTCCAGAGAAGACAGAATGATAACATAAACTAAGTTCTGTAGTATAGTACACTTTGTGATAAAAATGAGTATCAGAGATGGTTAATACTAGAATATGTTTTTATATATTAGTTACTAAATATTTTGAATGAAATATAAGAAGACATTTTTTTGTTGGGCACTTATATGAATTTATATACATATATAGACTCTTATAACCTCTATCACTCACAGGAGCTGAACAATTCCAACACGTAAAGAATGCTTTGCATTCAGACTCTTCTTCTCACCCATCAAGTGCAACCATTTATCTGCTCTATGACACTATGGTTTTACCTTTTTCCACTTAGTTACAAGTGGAATCATACTTATAATTGGCCTTTTTCATTTTAGCACAATGCAGTTGAGATTTATCCGCGTTGATGCCTGTGTACATAATTTTTTTCCTTTTTGTTGTTGAATAGTATTTCATCGTGCAATGTTAAAGAACATAGTACACATGACATGTGTTTAAAAACAGTAGGAAAGACTTTATTCCGGGGTAGCCCATTATGATATATATAGGAAAAACTGAAATGAGGTATTGTAGTAGGGAAGAAAGATAGGGCTTCCCTCTGAATATAGCAAGGACAAGTAGAGATGTATAGTCAAGGAGCAAGGATGGAGTCAGTGGATGGAAAATTACTCAGAGCAAACATTGGGGGTAAGGAGAATTTTAGCTAAACCAACTTGTCAAGATTCTTGCTGAAGGTAGATGAGAGTGATTAGATATCAAGGATGAGGGACTGGGAATTTGAGCAGACATCAAGGATGGTCAATTACCAACAGTGGGGCATTTTTGCTAAACTGACCAAGCAGGATTCTTGCTGAAACTGGATAAAAGAAATAGAGCCACTGGAAGCAGGATTGGAGCCTCGCCAGAAGGAGGATTCTGAGGAGCCTGACAAATTTCTGGTCAATGGAAAGGGTCTTTGTCAGTAGATGTACCAAAGTCTATTTATCCATTCACCCACTGAAGGACATCTAGACCTACAATTTTTAGCAATGATGGATAATACTGCTATGAACACTTAAAGGATTCTGTGTGCATGTAATTTTCATTTGTCTAGGATAAATAACTAGAAGTAGGATTGCTAGGTCAATTAATTTGTAAGTCAATCAATGTTATCAATTTATTATCAGTGTCTATATGAATAACCAAAAGATGAATAAAACATTGTAATATTAATTCATGTATAGAAAGCACTTGACAGAATTTATTATTTATTTATTACACACACTCCCAGTGAATTAGAAGTCTCTCATTACATCAGAATCTATTAAGTGTAGCCTTTCTTTTATAAGAAGACATGGGTAGCTCTCTGGAGATGATGTATTTCCACTCATATTTTTATTTTTGTCCCATGTATCCTGATGTGCATCCAGTAGCTCAGATTCAAATTTGTTATAATACAGGTTATAATACAAGTTAAATAAATAAAGGAGTGATAAAAGAATATTGGTTCTTGTTCAGTTATTCCCAGGCTTTGCTGGCTTGAGATATATCTTTAAGAAAAGACAAAACAGGAAGAAATTGAATTTGATGTTTTCAGCTATATAATGAAATAGACTTTTGATCTATTCCTTTTCAAAAGAATATATATTTTGCTTGTTTAGAAAGTCAGAGCTAAGACGATGCTCTATTTACTTAGCTGTATGACTCCAGGCTCTTACTCCATGAAACCCTAAAATTCAGCACCCAGCCACATAGTACTGAAAATGTAAAACTCTATTTTTGGTACTTTAAACAGGAAAAAAAAAATCACAAGAGCATCCTATTTAGAATTAGGGTATTCATTTCAACCATTCACTTAACAAATATGATTGATCATTAGTATGTGGAAAGAATATCATAAGGACTAGCATATTGTTTTTTGAATGTAAGCCATTTGATATTACTTTCCCCAATTACCTCTTTAGAGCCTTCAACACCATTGTTATGCTGGTTATTACAGGATAAGCCAATTAAATATGTGTTAGTTCTGTAAATATTTTTGAAAATACAGTTGAATTTGCTAACCAATGGGTATATATTAAAGATACTTGGTACTATGCCATTTTTCTTCTTCATTAATATGCACTCAATTTCACTCCTATCATCCATTGTTCTGCTTTATATTAAAGGAATCTGGAATCCTGAACACTTAAAAATTGAATTTTCTAGACTCTCCTGCCAAATGACTCTCCTGCCAGCTGAATTTTAGTTAGTGTTAGCAGTGGGAGAATTTATTCACTTATGTATTTATGTGTTTATTACTTTTATTTTAAAATAATTATATTTTCACAGTAATTTGCAAAAAAACAGCACAGAGAAGTGCAGTGTAGTCTTTACTCATTTTTTTCCAATTATCCCACTTTATATAATTCTGGTACAATATCAAAACCAGAGATTTGACGTTTGTAAAATGTGTATATAGCTCCATTTCATGTTACCACATATGTAGATTTATGCAACAATCACAGGATGAAAATAAAATACAATTTCATCACCACCAAGATCACCCTCATTTTATCTGTGTATAGTCACTCCTCATTCACTCCTTCCTCCACCATCCCCAACTCCCTTAACAGTGAATATATTTGTCATATCTATCATTTTGTCATTTCAAGAATGGTATCTTAATGGAATTGTACATAATGTGACTTTTTAGAATTTGTTTACTTCACTCAGCATAAAGCCTTTAAAGTCACTGATAGGATTTTGAGAGGAGAGATTGACTTCTGTGCCTTTGGTGTTCCAGAAGCACTATCAAGGGGTGATTACCAGAAGCTGCTGGCTACCGTGGCTTTCAGTAGCTCTGAAGGCTGGAAGGGAGAGCAGTTGCAGGCCTCAGAAGCCTTTGGAGGTTCTGATGCTGGCAGTTTCCAGCAAGGTCAGTGTCACATGCACCTTGAATTCTGGAAACACCATCTTCCTTCTTCTTTTTTCTAGCTGTCTTGGATGGGATAAACATCTTGAAATTATCTCTTAGTTGAATGTCTCCCTTTTTCTCCTTCTACCTTTCTAATACCTTTGTAACCAGCATTTAATATTTTTTGTATTAATTTCTTAGCATGACTTCTCTTTCCCTGTGGACCCTGATAGAACATCACCAAACAGTACTGATGTGAAGGAGCTAACATATACAGTACTGTAAAAGCATACTGATGGCAGCCATAGTGTTTCTAATATTAATAAAATAGTTGTCTTTATTGGGAATATATTTTATGCTAGGCATTTTGTATAATAGCTACCTTTCATATAGCTTACACACATAAGTGGCAATAAAAAAGTGAAGAAGAGGCCGGGCGCGGTGGCTCACGCTTGTAATCCCAGCACTTTGGGAGGCCGAGGCGGGCGGATCACGAGATCAGGAGATCCAGACCACAGTGAAATCCCGTCTCTACTAAAAATACAAAAAAATTAGCTGGGCGTGGTGGCGGGCGCCTGTAGTCCCAGCTACTCGGAGAGGCTGAGGCAGGAGAATAGCGTGAATCCGGAAGGCGGAGCTTGCAGTGAGCCGAGATTGCGCCACTGCACTCCAGCCTGGGCGACAGAGAGAGACTCTGTCTCAAAAAAAAAAAAAAAAAAAAAAGTGAAGAAGAGTAATGTTATGCTAGCTTTGAACATAGCCTTTGGTAACTGTAGAAAAGCATTTTTCCATGTGAATTTGATGAATAAAAAATTAAAGTCAATGCTCTGAGTCAATTCTTTTGAAGCTAATCTGTCTCACGTGACAACTCACTTAGAAGTCCAATGGTCATCCAACTGTCAATATGGTTAAGTTTTTGATGTTTAGTGATGGAAGCAAAACATGCTGCCAATAAAATGGCCTCGTGCTATACTGCTCACATTGTGAAACGCTGCCCTGTCAGGAATTTCAGATGCCAAGTCCAATTCAATATTCTTTAACTTGTGAAAAATACATTTGGCACTATATGTGTGCTGAAAAGTCATTCTCAATATGAATAGTTTGGTGTTGCCATTTGAGGGCTTGTGCAGCTGGCAACTTTTGTTTCCTACACAGCTTAGAATGACAGTGATGCCAGTGGCCTAGTTTAATAATTGATCACCTTCTTGAAAGAAACTTTATGTTTTGCTTTGAATTGCTACATTTTTTACAAAGCCTTCTCTAAAATAAAGAAAATTGCATAAAAAGTCCCCTGATTTAATAAAAAACAAAGCTTTTATTCCTCTGGAAAAAAATGGCATATTTCTTAATAACCTTTAGTTATCTAAATCTTATTAATCAGTTACTGTGATTATTACTTACTAATTTCATCATGAATTTTAAGTGAAAACTGTAGCCTAGACTGAGTTCTAACAGTAATTGTACTTCATAATAATTGTATCATATATTTTATATTTATATTTTACATCATTTTTGTTTTTGACATTGCTTAAGTAATGTTGAATGTGTATATTTTATATTCTAACCATATGTATAAATTTCTTAAAGACAAATATTATAAATATATTGGTATTTGTATATACAAACTCTTGCACTAATAAAATCTTACACTAACTTGTATCTTTCTGTGTTTAAAATATTTGAAATTACAAATTTAATAGTGAATTGAGAAAGCATTCCTGCTTGGATTAGAGAATTATGCATCATCAAAATATTCAAGCTCTTTTGATCGTGGATTCCATCTGGTTTAGGTGTGCTCTTTGCTTTATTAGCTAGTGATGAAACTGAATGATATTTATTCAACAAACACTGAGTCTGTACTAATCCCCAGGAGGAAACAAAGCGTTCAAAGTGACAAAGAAGGTCCCTACCCTCATAAAACTTTGATTCAAAAGATTATATATATATGAAAATATTAAAAGATAATTATTCTTATTTTAAATCTTAAAAATATATTTATCTTAAACTATATAATTCTTATAAATTTTACATACAAAATAAAATTTATCATGAAAATAATGTCAAAGTTTGTCACAGAAGTATAATGATTTGAGGAAGAGTGATTTTAAATCAGTTAATAAGTATATCCTCTTTAGAAGACATCATATTTAAGCTGAGAACTGAATTAATTTTTAAATAATCAGCACATTACCAGCACAAAGTCCTGGAGGAAGGAATATGCTTAAATGACTTGGAAAAGGCAAGTGGGCATTGTTGTGTGTGTGTGTGTGTGTGTGTGTGTGTGTGTGTGTGTTTGTCAGTTTCGTTTTTGAGTTAGAGGTAGTAGTTTGGATTTTATACCAAGAGCAATATGAATAATTTTTTTTTTGGTTTGGTATAAGGAAGTAATCTTTTCTTATTTAAATTTATAATAAAGGATCTGTGTGGTGTTGTGAAAAAAGAATTGGAAGTGGCAAAATAAAGATTTCTTTAGTCCAGTAAAGAAGTAATGGTCGTTTAGAATGGTGCCAATGAATATAAAGAAAATAGGCTCCTAAAAATATTTGCTGATGATAAGAGATAGAAAGGGGGGCTGTTAATAAATACTTCAGGCAAACCTAATGGGAAAGCTCCTTAACAATGTTCAGAAAGTTTCCATTTATGTCAAGCTTTAATAATTATTACTCAAATCTTGCTGAATTAAATCATCTCAACAGTTATATGAAACAATTATTCTTACCCTACTCTGTAGATGAATTCACTGAACTTCAAGAATATTAAGCCAATGTCGAAAGATCACAGAAATTTCTTTAAGGCAGAGTTTATAATATAAGATAAAGTTTTAAAACCTATGTTGACCATGCAGTAGACATACCTCCAAATGCAATTTGGGTCAAGTGTTTTGGCAACTGGAGATTACTGAGATGGAAGATATTTTTAACATTTAAGTTGCTTCTAATTATGTGTAACTAAAATAAAATATTTGTGCTTTATGATACAAAGTAGCAAAAATCCCATTTTTTAAACAAATTTACTTTCATAAAATCATTTTATATGGATTTTAGATTTTTTTTTTTACATAGAAGCTTTAATTTTTTTTTTTTTTTTTTTTTTTGGGCGGAGTGTCACTCTGCTGCCCATGCTGGAGTGCAATGGCCTGATCTTGCTCACTGCAAGCTCCGCCTCCCGGGCTCATGCCATTCTCCTGCCTTAGCCTCCTGAGTAGCTGGGACTACAGGCGCCCGCTACCACACCCAGCTCATTTTGTTTTTGTATTTTTAGTAGAGATAGGGTTTCACCTTGTTAGCCAGGATGGTCTCGATCTCCTGACCTTGTGATCTGCCCACCTCGGTCTCCCAAAGTGCTGGGATTACAGGCGTGAGCCACTGTGCCCAGCCTAAATTTTTTTTAATGGCCAGAAAAATGCATTCTTCATCACCACATAATTTAATGCTATGAAAATTTGGGGTTTAACATAAAATATTCAGCAAGGCATTAATTAGCAAGTTAACCTTGGATAATATTATTATATGTATGTTAGTTATTAATGATTAAGTACTTATTAAGCACTAGTTACTTTCTACAGTTCTTGCATTTAATTTTTAAAATTATATTATGAGATAGAAAATATATTGATTTTCCAATGAGGATACTAAGGCGAAAGCTCAACTAACTTGGTTAAAATCACAAAGTTATAGTTTGATTAACAGAGATATGATTCCCAACTATATTTACTTCTTATTCATAATAAATACATTTTAAGCACAAACTAATATTTCAGCATTAATTCATATCCTGTGGAAGGAGTTATAGTGGTTAGATTCATATTTGTTTTGAGTTGTCTAAAAATACATTTTTCCTTATATATGCTTAATTCCTTTTATTCATGCAAATATACCCACACCCTATTTAATAGTACTTGGGGAATTATGTCTAATAGTGCCTCTTGTTTGGGTAATATAGAAAACCTAAAACATTTTACATGTATAGTCATAAAACAACAAAACTTAGTATCCAGAACGATAAATGTTAAATTACTCATCAAAAGTATATTTTGAAAAATGCACAAATTCTAAGTGTACAACTCAACAAATATTTCCCAAGTTAATACACTCGTGTGACTTCCACCCAGGTCAAAAAATGAAATACTGCTCTCAAACTGGAATCCTCGCCTCCCTGACTCCCTTCTCCCTTTCAACATCAGTATCTTCACTTAAAATATTTATGGTTAGTTTTGCTTATTCTGGGTCTCTACTTAAATATAACCATTTAGCATTCATTATTTTGTTATGGCTTATTTCACCCAACATTATGTTTGTGAGACCATTCAAGTAGTGCATATTCGTTTAGTTCACTCTCATATACGGTTTTTAAAATATGTGGCAATTCAAGCTCATATTCTACTTTAGTTAACCTTTTAGGTTGTGTCCCATTTGGGCCTGCTACAGATAATTTTCTATACGGTAATCCAGTTGACAAAACAACATTTATAAGACAGTTTATTCTCTACTGCTCTGCTGCATCATCTTTGCATGAATGAAATGTTCACATGAGGCATTTCAGGCTCCCCATTCCATCTGACGGTTCTATTTTTTTTTCATTCCATCTGATGGTTCTATTATTTTTTTAACCTTGTGTGAGTACTACACTGTCATAATAACTTTTCTTTTATATTGTCTTGATATTCAGTAGAATAACTTTATACCTTTTTTCCCTTTCCTTTAAAAGATATGCTATTCTTGGCCTTTGGGTTTCTAATAATTTAGATGTTTGCCAATTTTAATAAAAGTTATGCACACATTTGTTTGGGTGTTCCTTGATTCTATAGACCAATATTAAACAACTGTTATCTCTCCAATGCTAAGTCTTTCAATCTATAGATGTGGCATATTTCCCTATGGGTTTAATTCTTTAAAACAAATGTCCTCGATATTTTATATTTTCAGAAGTCTTTCACATCTTATCCTTATTTACATATTTCTAGGTATTTGATCTTTTAATGCTGTTCCAAATGGATGTGTGTGTGTGTGTGTGTGTGTGTGTGTGTGTGTGTGTGTGTGAAAGTGTGTATTCTTGTTTGGTTAGAACTTAGAAATGCAATCAAGATTTTATTGATCTTATATCTAGAAATATTGTAAAACTCATTTATTAGACCTAATGATTAGCTTATAGGATGTTTGGATCAGCTATATATAGAATCATCTAAACTATTCATTATGGCATTTTAATCTTTATTGATACCATTATTGTGTTTTTCTTATTATTCCACTGGCTAGCTCCACCAATACAATATCAAGTAGAAATGACGACAGTAGGCTTTCATGTTCATTCCTAATCTTAAAGGAAATGATTTCAGAATTTCATCATGCAGAGTAATGTTTGTTGTAATATTATGCTATCTTTAGAATAGCATTTGCCTGGCATTTCTTGAATAAGGCAATTTTTGTGTGTTGTGCATTTTGTCAGTATATTTAATTTACATTTTGTTGGGATTTTGCAACTATGCTTGTGATAATAAAATAATTTTTAGATGATGTCCTCAGATTTTTACATCAAGGAAATACTGTCCTTAGAAAGACTGTATTGTGAGGAATACTGAGTCTCTTCTCTGAAATAGTTCATGTGGGTTGGCCGTTGTTTATTTCTTCTATTTGAAATTGTTACCTACTCTAACACCTTAACCTTAATTTATCTTTGTGGCTTCATTTTCAGGTCAAGATTCTGTTACATTAATATGTAATAGTTCAAATCAGAATGTCTCTTTTTTCTTCTGTTATTTTTATTGTTATTTATTCTTATATGAATTTTTACTTTTTAATTTAAAAATTTGTTGGCATTAGTTTTTTGCAAGATTCCTTTTTGATTTTTTAATATATCTCTAATATCCATAGTCATATCCCTTATTCCTTATTGATATTATCTATTTCATCTCCAGTCTTTGTCTTTGTCTCTCTCTCCCTCTCTCTTCATTCCTAGAAATTCATCAATTTTTCCCTGTCTATTCAAAAAAATAACTTTTTTTTTTTTTTTTTTTGAGACGGAGCTAGAGTGCAGTGGCGCGATCTTGGCTCACTGCAAGCTCCGCCTCCCGGGTTCACGCCATTCTCCTGCCTCAGCCTCCGGAGCAGCTGGGACTACAGGCGCCCGCCACCGCGCCCGGCCAACTTTTTTGTATTTTTAGTAGAGACGGGGTTTCTCCGTGGTCTGGATCTCCTGACCTCGTGATCCACCCGCCTCGGCCTCCCAAAGTGCTGGGATTACAGGCGTGAGCCACTGCGCCCGGCCTTCAAAAAAAAACTTTTCTTAAGCATTTCTTTTTATAAATTTGTTGCATTTTTCCTTTTGTTTATTCTCAATTCTTTTGTTGAGTTAAATTTAGTCTCTTTTTTCTACTATTTTGAGATAGATTCCTACATAATCTATTTCCTAGCTTTCTTGTTTTTTAATATATTCCTTTCAATCTAACATAACTTTAGTTGCACCCTATAATTTGAATATATTATATATTTTGTACTATTTAGTAGAAAATATTTTCTAATTACCATTATGACTTTTTCCTTGAGCTATGGACTATTTAGAAGAAAGCATTTACATTCTTAAACATATGGTGGTTCTTAAGTTATATTTAGTTATGCCTTTCTATCTTACATTGTTCTGTAATTAGAATAATTATGAAAGATTTAAATCTTTGAACTATGTCAACATTTGCTTACTGGAATAACATATGGTAATATTTTATTAATGTTTCATGAGCACATAAAAAAGATGTGTTTTCTGCAATTGTTGAAGTAGGCTTCTATAGATAAAAATTGTATTGATTTTCATTCAATGTGTTCAAATATTTATATTCCCACACATTTTTGGTATAATTGCCATACCAGCTACTGAAAATGGTATGTTAAGTCTTCCACTATAATTGTAGGTTTTTATATTTATTTATTTTTTGTCAAACTTTATCTGTTGTGATAGTATGATATTATATGAATACAGATTTAAAACTGTTTTTACTTTCTTGATTAAACAGTTTATTATAATGAAATTTCCCTCTATCTTTACTCTTTTATTTAAATTCAACTGTATCTGATACACCACTCTATCAATTTCCTTTGGTTAATGTCTTAGTTTGTTCAGGAAGCTATAATTAAATATCTTAAGACTGGGTAGTTTATAAACAACAGAAATTTATTTCTTACAGTTGGAGGGTGAAAAGTCCAAGATTAAAGTGCCAGCAGCTTTGGTGTCTGGTGAAGGCTTGCCCTCTGCTTCATAGATAGCATCTTTTGCTGTACTCTTATGTGATGGAAGAGGGGATAGAGCAAGTTTAAGTCTTTTTTATAAGGTTGCTAATCAGATTCATGAGAGTGGAGCTCTTATGACTTCAATTCCCAAAGGCACCACCTCTTAACAATATCACATTGGGAATTAGGTCCCTGTATATGAATTTTGGAAGGACACCAACATTCAGCCTATAGCAGGTAGTATTTGCAAGGTATTGGACTTTCTGCTTTTACTTTTAAATGTTATTATTTTATATTATATATTTATCTTAATAAAATAAAATTGATTCTCTTAAGTCTGATAGTCTCTTAATTGAACCATAAATTTCTATTTATTTAATGTAATTTCTGATATTTTAAGGTTTAAATAGACATTTTAATATATTTTATTTATTCTCCTACTTGTATATTTATCTTAAATTTAGGACTTGACCAATTGGATCTAACAGACATCTACAGAAAATTCCACCCAGCAATTACAGAATATACATTCTTCTCAACTGCATGTAGAACATATTCTAAGATAAAATAGTCATAAATCAAGCCTCAATAAATTCAAAAAAATGAAATCATATCATGCCAAGCACAATCTTGAACCACAATGCAATAAGAATAGAAATCAATACCAGGCCAGGCGTGGTGGCTCATGCCTGTAATCCCAGCGCTTTGGGAGGCTGAGATGGGTGGATCACGAGGTCAAGAGATCGAGACCATCCTGGCCAACATGGTGAAACCCCATCTCTACTAAAAATACAAAAACTAGCTGGGTGTGGTGGCGCATGCCTATAATCCCAGCTATTCGGGAGACTGAGGCCAGAGAATCACTTGAACCTGGGAGGCGGGGGTTGCGGTGAGCCGAGATCGTGCCACTGCACTCCAGCCTGGTGACAGAACGAGACTCAGTCTCAAAAATAAATAAATAAATAAAATCAATACCAAGCTATCTAAAAACTACATGAATACATGGAAGTTAGACAACTTAGTCCTGAGTAACTCCTGGATGAACATCGAAATTAAGGCAGGAATTTAAAAATTCTTTGAAATTAATGAAGAAGAGAGGAAATTTACTAAAATTTCTCAGATACAGCCAAAGCAGTGTTAAGAAGAAAGTTTATAGGCCAGCTTAAATGCCATCATTAAGAATTCATGAAGGTCTTAAATTGATAGTGTAACTTTATACCTAAAGGAAGTAGAAAAAAGAGAAAACCAACCTCAAAGCTAGTAGAAGAAATAAATAAAATTAGAGAAGAACTTAGTGATATCGCTATGCAAAATCTGTACAAAAGATCAATAAACCAACAGTTTGTTCTTTGAAAAAACTAAATACGGTTGAATAGGCCCATAGCTAGATTAGCAAAGAAAAAGAAAGATCCAAATATCTAAATAAGCACAATCAGAATCAACAAAGGTAATATTACAATTGATCCAACAGAAATACAAAAGAATCCCCGCGACTCCTATGAACAACGCTATGCACATAATCTAGGATATTTAGAAGAAAAGGATAAATTTCTGGAAGCACAAAATCTTCCAAAATTGAATCGGGAAGAGAATGAAATCCTGAATAGACTAATATCAACTTCTAAAATTGACTCAGTGATAAAGAACCCACCAACCAACCAAAAAAAAGCCCTGGACCAGATGGATTCACAGTGTTGCATTCTACTAGACTTAGAAATAAGAACTGATACCAATTATATTAAACATTTCAAAAAAACAAGTTGAGGAAGAAGGGACTCTTCCTAATTCATTCTATGAAGTTAGCATCAGTCTGATACCAAAATCTGGCAAAGACACAATGAAAAAAGATAATTTCAGACCAATATCTTTCATGAACCTAGACACAAAAATCTGCAACAAAATATCAGCAAAATAAATCCAGTAGCACATCAAGAAGTTAATGCAACACAATCAAGTAAGCAAGTTGGCTGTATTCCTGGGATGCAAGGCTGGTTCAATATATGCAAATCAATAAATGTGATTCACTACATAAACAGGATCAAAAGCAAAAATCATACTATCATTTCAATAAATGCAGAAAACATTTTCAATAAAATTTAACATATCTTTTAGATAAAAACCCTCCAAAGAGTAGGCATTGAAGGAGTATACCTAAAAATAATAAGAGCATTCTATGACAGCCAATGTCATACTGAATTGGCAAAAGCTCAAACCATTTCTCTTGAAAACTGGAACAAGACAAGGATGTCCACTCAATTCACTTCTATTCAACATCGTACTGGAAGTCCTTGATAGAGCAATCAGGCAAGAGAAAAAATTAAAAGGCATCAAAATAGGAAAAGAAGAAGTCAAACTATCTCTTGTTGCTGCTAGGAAATACTAAAGACTTTGTGAAAAGGCTCCTAGAATAGATAAGTTACTTTAGTAAAGTTTAAGAATACAAAATAAATGTACAAAAATCAGTAGCATTTCTATACACCAACAATATTCACACTGAAAGTGCAATCAGTATCACAATTTAACTTACAATAGTCTCAAAGAAAATGAAATATCTAAGAATACAGATAACCAAGGAGGAAGAAAAAGATCTCTACAAGGAAAACTACAAAATGCTGCTGAAAGAAATCAGATATGATACAAATAAATGCAAAATCATTCTATGCTCATGAATAGGAAAAATCAATATTATAAAATGGCCATAATGCCCAAGGCAATTTATAGATTCAATGTTATTCCCATCAAACTAGTGATGTCATTCTTTACAGAATTACAAAAAGTTATTCTAAAATTCATATGGAATAAAAAATGAGGCTGAATAGCCAAAGCAATCCTAAGCAGAAAGAACAAAGCTGAAGGCTTCACACTACTCAACGTCAAACTATACTATAAAGCCACAGTTATCAAATCAGCATGGTACCAGAACAGACAGATAGACCAATGGAACAAAATAGAAAACTCACTCATAAAGCCACACACTTACAACCTTCTCATCTTTGATGAGGCCAACGAAGACAAGCAATGGGGGAAGGGCTCTGTATTCAATAAACAGTGCTGGAGTAACTGGCTAGCCATATGCAGAACACTGAAGCTTGACCCCTACCTTTCATGGTATACAAAAATTAACTCTAAATGGATTAAAGATTTAAATGTTAGACCTCAAAGTATACAAACCCTGGAATACAACCTAGAAAATACTCTTCAACATTGGCCTTGGTAAAGAATCTTTGCCTAAGTCCCCAAAAGCAATTGCAAAAAAATAAATAAGTAAATAAATAAATAAGAAATAAATAGAGACTTAAACCAAAGAGCTTCTGCACATCAAAAGAAACTGTCAACAGAACAAATGACCTACAGATATTTGAAAACTATGTATCCGAAAAAGGCTAAAAATCTAGAATCTGTAGGAAACTTCAACAAATCCACATGTGAAAAACAATCCCATTAAAAAATGGACAGAGGACATGAACAAACACTTCTTAAAATGGGACATGTAAGTGTCCAACGAACATAAGAAAAAATGCTCAGCTTCACTAATCATAAGAGAAATGCAATTCAAAACCACAATAAGATACCATCTCAAACCGTCAGCATGTCTATTATTAAAAAGACAAAAAATAACAGATGTTGGAGAGGCTGCAAAGAAAAGGAAATGCTTATACATTTTTGGTGGGCATGTAAATTAGTTCAATCACTGTGGAAAGCAGTTTGGAGATTTATCAGAGTACTTAAAACAGAATTATCATTCAACCCAGCAATCCCATTACTGAATATATATCTGAAAGAGAATAAATAACTACCCAAAAGACACATGCATTTGCATGTTCACTGCAGCAAAGACATGGAATCAACCCAGTTGCCCATCAATGGTAGATTGGATAAGGAAAATATGTTACATATACACCATGGAATACTATGAAGCCATAAAAGGGCATCAAATCATGCCCTTTGCAATAACTTGGATGGAGCTGGAGGCCATGATCTTAAGCAAATTAACACAGGAACAGTAAATCAAATACCACATGATGTGACTTATAAGTGGGAGCTAAACATTGAGCACATATTGACATAAATATGGGGACAATAGACACTGTGGACTACTAGAGTAGTGGGAGGTGGGCAAGTGGCTTAGAAAAACTACCTATCAGGTACTGTGGTCATTACCTGGGTGACAGGATCCATCCTCCAAACCTCAGCAACACACAATGTTCCCATGTAACAAATCTGCACATGTACTCCAAGTATCAAAAATAAAAGTTGAAATAAAAATATATATTTTTCATTTCCATTCTAGTCCTTATATAGTTACCTAATCTTTTAGCATTATTTTTGTAGTTACCAGAATAGATTGTATATTGTTGTCTTATCAAAGTCTAATAAAAATATTTATACTTAATCTGAAAATTGCAAGACCTTAGATCATTACCTTTCTCTTTCTCTGAACTTATATATCTTGCTCTCATGTGCTTTAAGTTCTATCACATGTCATTGTTACTGTTTTAAGCAGTTAATCCATTTAGATTTACCAAAATATTTATCTTTTATGTATTATTCATTTTTTCCTAAATGTATTGTCTGATTTTTTTCACGTATAGATCTTTCATATAAATATGTATGTTTATCATATACAGATATATATGTGTATATGTATGTCTTATTTTACATTTATTTTTTGAAACAATTTGCTAAAATTCTAACCTGCAAGTTTCTTCCCTGTTAACATTTTGAATATCATATTCAATCATGTTCATGTCTATCATTTCCTTTGAAAAGTTGTATGTTAATATCGTCATTGAATGCATGGGGCAAATCAAACGGGGTGTTAAAACTAAATCTTCCATTTAGATATAATTACTTATACCAACTCAATTTTAAGATAAGTGTAAAGTTTTTCATTCACCTGTGACAAGTAAAAACATACACATATAAACAAACACACACACACAGACTTTTATAATTCAGCAGGTCTGTGAAATTCAGATTTACAACTAAATAGAAATAACAATAATTTTACATATATTGCACTTTAAAATATTCTTAAGTGATTCTGTTTCTTGTTAAGATGTAGAGTGATGGTAAGGCCTGTGTTCTCATGGTAGCAAAAAGAAATAAAAATGAATGAAATAAATATTATCCTTTTAAATCAGAAGAGTAGTGGCTTCAAGGTAGCCCAAAGTTCTGAATTCCAGAAAGGAACACATCTTCCATAGGTGAGCACAGAGTAGCAGCTGCTTTCATAGCTGAGGAAAAAACTATTTTTCTTATAGGTAGTTCAGATAGGTAGTGGAGTATGCAGAAATTGTAGTAAAAATTTGAAATAGCCAGAGAGATTAGAGTACAAAAAACTTCAAAAATAAAATAAAATTATTCAATCTAAATTTCCCCCTTCCCTGAATTTGGCTGAAAAAGTAGCAGTGGCTAGAAATCAGAGAGAATTTATGAAGTCTTGATGACTTTCAGAGAGATTCATCCATAGACCCTGATACAATGTTCTATGAGAGCTCTCCAATAACATTCCAGTTCAAATATTTACAAGATTAAAAAGATCAGTCCCAGCAACTATAATGTGAGAGAATGGGATTTGTGCTAGCAATGGGTAAAAGCAATCTAATGAAGGCAGCTCCTAAATGGTAAAATCTGAAGGTTTAGCTCTGCATTGTAGCTGCCACATAAAAGAGAAGGCTTAGGAGTTCAGGAATGCCTATTTTTAGAAGTCATATATTAGTTTCCTTTATACTTTTATTTTATACCCATTTCCAAGAAAAAAAGTAGAAAGTGAGAAATATGGAAAAATGAGATATTTGATACATAATTAGAAGAAAAAATATTCCATAGAAGCAGACCCACAGATGACCCAGATAGAGGCATTAACTTTTAAACAATGATTATAAAATATCAATTATATTTTAATTCATATTAAATATATGTTATAGCCTCAAGGAGGAAAGCAAACTGGCTGTTTTCACAACTGGTCAATGTGGTACATTTAATGCTTCTTCCCTCAGCAGTAAATTTTTCCTCCTTATCCCATTTTCAATTATATTGCTACAGAAAAGAACAGGGTGAAGACCATTTTGGTAGGGAATAGAACATGAGATAGAAAATTCCTTTGAAACCAGAAGAAGCAAAATTGCTTTTTCCATCACTTTTCAAGTACTGAAGGAGGAAAAGAAGTTGTAGTAGGGTGAGAGAGTCCTAATCTCCAGGATTTGAAAAGGTTGTTCTACAAATGTATGTGTTTGGAGGAAATACAACTGGGTTAGTGCCCTTCATCACTGGCAGATTTACCACTACGTAGCTCCATGTAGCATGAAGTGGGTACTATTGTGCAGAAAGAGTAAGGTAAGGTAGTTTTACTAATTCCCCTTATTTGCAAGTGGTTAAAGTTGATCAAGAAATTCCTAAATGCTGTGAGAAGGGCGCATGGAATTCTAAGGTTAAAGGGGCCATAATGTGAAGGTCCTTTGAATCCAGAAGCAAATTTCTACGCTGCCAGGCTTCAGTAATCAATGTCATCATCTCAAAAGGTTTGCTAAAACTAATCATAACTTGGCAAACATGAATTAAGGGATCAAAACTGATCAGCCATTTTGTATCAGAGAAGAGCAAGAAATTATGAAGTCCCTAACTGATTACAGTTCATCTTTCACTGGCTTCTGTGGAGTTAGATAAATCATTCTAGGTAACTAGTGCCCATGCAGAGAAGACTATGGTAGCAATATGGAAAAATCCGAGACTGTTAACTTGAAGAGACCAAGATACCATTAATGGACAGTTTTTTAGTTGTTTGTTTGCTTGTTTTTAACCCACCAATCCATACTTGGGAGTTATGAACAAGACCAATCCAGTTATTGGAAAACCAACAAACAAAATAAGTATACAGCAAAAATGTACCACATTATCACTGCCCATTTGTGAATAGAAAATTGGTGTCAGTAACTTTATAATGTGCTATTCAAACAACTGCAGCAGAATCTTATAAAATAATTTTATTTTTTAATACATGTAGGACTTCCTTTCAAGAAGTAATTGATAGTCTAAAGAGTACAGCTCTAAAATGGCAGTAAGTTGTTTTTTATGTTTAGCAAGTAAGACTAAAATGCAAAAAGAGAAACTATACCTTTAATAAAATCTCTAGCTTTGTCCCAATCTCCTAGTATAAAGTTGAGAATTGGATAAATAGACTTCCAGTGAGTTTGTTTCCATCACATCATCAGGAGAAGGACATTCAGTGAAAAACCAAAGCAGACTCTCAGTAATGCAGGGCTCAGGGCAAGGACATATTTTACCCAGGTGTATGGATAGTACCGTCTCTCTAGCAATACAATGCTTCTGTGATAATATTAATGGGCACTGGAGGGTAGAAACATGAAGATGTTTAATAAGAAGAATCAGTAGAGTCTCAGCTAGGAATGTGAGACATACTACACTTTCATAACACAGAGTAAAGCCAAAGGCAGAAGAATATTAATTCTGTGAGTTTGCAGCTAGGATGATTCAAGCTTATAAATGCTCCTTATTAGGCCACTGGCAATCCAAAGTTATAAAATTATGTGGCTTTAACATCAAATAGTACACTACTACTAATAACATATTTTCATATGTTCTCACCAACTTACATGAGTCATCACATTTCTGATACTTCTTAGGTGAATTTATCAACATGTGAATTGTTTTTCTATCAAAAGAAAGTATAACCTATGATAAGATACTCTTCTAACAGAAAATATGATAAACTGAATTTTATGTAATCAGTCTTGAAAAAACTGAGACTTATCTCACCCTGCCTTGTTTTCTGCATATATTAAAAATATAATTCATTTTTTAACCTCTCAGATAACTGAGGTATAAAGAGATTCAGTCATTTACTCTAGTTAACAAAGCAAGCCAATAATGTGATTTTTAATCCAAAGTGAGCTTTTCTAATTTTCATAGTTATTTTACCACCAATAAAAATAATCACATTGCAGCCTGCAAGCTCTAGAAAGTCCAGCCGGTCTGAATGAGGAGATGTCCCCCACAATACAGCACAGCTGCTGTACCAAAAAGCAGCCAGGCTACTTCTTTAAGTGGGTCCCTGATCCTGTTCCTCATGACTGGAGGAGTCCTCCCAACAGGGGTCTCCATACACTTCGTACAGGAGTGTTTGGGCCAGCAACAGGTCAGTACCCTCCTGAAATGGAGCTCCTAGAGGAAGGAGCAGGATGCCATCTTTTCTGTTCCACAGACTTCACTGGTGATACCTCCAGGTATGAGGAAAAACAAGGCAAGCAGCAAACCACAGGAGACCTATGGAAGAATGGCCTGACTGTTAAAAGAGAAACAAACAAATGGAAAATAACAATAATATTAACAAACAAACAAAAAAACACAAAAACTCCATTTAAAGGTCAGCAATCTCGAAGATCAAAGGTAGATAAGCCTACGAAGATGAGAAAGAATCAATGCAAAAATGCTGAAAACTAAAAATGCCAGAGTGCCTCTTCTCTTCCAAATGACTGTAACACATCTCCAGCAAGGTCAAAGGACTAGACTGAAGCGGAGATGGCAGAACTGGCAGAAGTAGGCTTCAGAAGGTGGGTAATAACGAACTTCGCTGAGCTAAAGGAGCATGTTGTAATCCAAAGCAAAGAAGCTAAGCATCATGATAAAACCATACAGGAGATGATAACCAGAATAGGCAGATTAGAGAGGAGAATAACCAACCAGATGGAATTGAAAAACACAAAATAAGAACATCAAAGGCAATCACAAGTTTCAATAGCAGAATAGGCCAAGTGGAGGAATCTCAGAGCCTGAAGACTATCTTTCTGAAATAAAACAGGCAGACAATAATAGGGAATAAAGAATGAAAAGAAAAAACCTCAGAGAAATTTGGGATTATGTTTAAAAAAAAAAAAAAAAAAACGGAACTGTGACTGATTGGGGCACCTGAAAGGGACAGGAAGACCAGAACCAAGTTGAAAAACATGCTTAAGGATATCATCCAGGAGACCTTCCTCAACCTATCAAGACAGACCAACATAAATTCAGGAAATCCAGAGAATCCCAGTAAGATATTCTGCAAGAAGATGAACCCTAAGACACATAATCATCAGATTCTCCAAGGTGGAAATAAAAGAAAAAATGGTAGGATCAGCCAAAGGGAAAGGCCAGGTAACCTACAAAGGGAAGCCTATTAGACTAACAGTGGACATCTTAGAAGAAACCCTACAAGCCAGAAGAGATTGGCAGCCAATATTGAGCATTCTTAAGAAAAGAATTTCCAACCAAGAAATTCATATCTGGTCAAACTAAGCTTCACAACAGAAGGAGAAATAAGATTATTTTAAGATAAGCAAATGCTGAGGGAATTCGTCATCACCATCCCTACCTTGCAAGAGCTACTGAAGGGATATGGAAACAAAAAGCCATTATGAGCAACTACAAGAACACACTGAAGTTCACAGACCAGTGACATTACGCAGCAGCCACATAAACCAGCCTGCACAATAACCAGCTAGCATCATGATGGCAGGATCAAAATCACACATCACAACGTTAACCTTAAATGTAAATGGACTAAATGCTCCAATTAAAAGATAAAATGGCAAGCCAGATAAAGAGCCAAGACTCATCAGTATGCTCTCTTCAAGAGACCCATCTCACATGTAAAGACCCACATAGGCTCAAAATAAAAAGGTTGAGGAAAACTTACAAAGCAAATGGAAAACAGAAAAAAGCAGGCATCTTAATCCTAGTTTCTGACAGAATATGCTTTAGAGAAAAAAAAAAAAAAGACAAAGCAGAGCGTTACATAACGGTAAAGGGTTCAGTTTAACAGGAAGAGCCAACTATTCTAAATATATATGCACCCAATACAGAAGCACTCCTGTTTATAAAGCAAGTTCCTAGAGACCTACAAAGAGACTTAGACTTCTATACAATAATATTGGGAGACTTTAACATCTCACTGACAATATTAGACAGATCATAAAGACAGAAAATTAACAAAGATATTCAGGACTTGAACTGAGTTCTGGGTCAAGCGGACCTGATAGATATCTACAGAATTTTCCATTCAAAAACAACAGAATATATATTCTTCACATTGCCACATGGCACTTCCTCTAAAATTGATCTCACAATCAAAAGTAAAACACTCCTCAGCAAATGCAAAAGAACTGAAATCATAAAAAAACAGGACCACAGGATAATCAAATTAGAACTCAAGATTAAAAAATTCACTCAAAACCACACAACTACATGGAATTTGAGCAACCTGCTCCTGAATGACTCCTGGGTAAATAACGAAAATCAGGCTGAAATCAAGAACTTCTCTGAAACTAATGCACACAAAGACAACATACCAGGATCTCTGTGATCCCACTAAAGCAGTGTTAAGAGGGAAATTTATGGCACTAAATGCCCACATCCAAAAGCTAGAAAGATCTCAAATTAACAACATAACATCATAACTAAAAGAACTAGAGAACTAAGAGAAAACAAATCCTAAAGCTAGCAGAAAACAAGAAATAGCCAAGATCAGAGTGGAACTAAAGAAGGTAGAGACACAAAAAAAACCTTCAAAAATAAATGAATCCAGGAGATTTTTTTTGAAAAAATTAATAAAATTGATCACTAGCTAGACTAATGAAGGAGAAAACAGAAAAAAATCAAATAAACAAAATCAGAATCGACAAGGGGGATATCACAACTAACCCACCAGAAATACAAACAACCATAAGAGAATACTATAAATGCCTCTATGCACATGAACTAGAAAATCTAGAAGAAATGGATAAATTCCTGGACACATACACCCTACCAAGACTGAATCAAGAAGACACTGAATCTCTGAATAGACCAATAATGAGTTCTGAAATTAATTAAGGCAGTAATAAATAGTCTAACAACCAGAAAAAGTCCAGGACCAGAAGGATTTACAGCTGAATTCTACCAGAGGTACAAAAAAGAGCTTGTACTATTTCTACTGAAAGGATTCCAAACAATTGAAAAGGAAGGACTCCACCCTAATTTATTTTATGAGACCAGCATCATCATGATACAAAAACCTGGCAGAGAAACAACAACAACAAAAAACTTCAGGCCAATATCCCTGATGAACAACAATGCAAAAATCCTCAATAAAATACTGGCAAACCAAATCCAGCAGCAAGTAAAAAGCTTTTCCACCATGATCATGTTTGGTTTCATCCCCAGCATGCAAGGTTGGTTCAACATACACAAACTGAAAAATTTAATTCAACATATAAACAGAACTAAAGATGAAAACCACATGATTAACTCAATAGATGCAGAAAAGGCCTTCAATAAAATTCAACATCGCTTCATGTTAAAAACTCTCAATAAACTAGGTATTGAAGAAAAATACCTCAAAATAATAAGAGCCATATATGAAAAACCCACAACCAATATCATGGTGAATAGAAAAAAGCTGAAGCATTCCCCTTGAAAAACAGCACAAGGCAAGGATGCCCTCTCTCACCACTCCTATTTAACATAGTATTGAAAGTTCTAGGAAGTGAAATCAAGTATGAGAAAAAATAGAAGGTATTTAAATAGGAAGAGAGATAGTCAAATTATCTTTATTTGCAGATGGCATGATCCTATACTTAGAAAACCCCATTGTCTCAGCCCAAAAGCATCCTAGGCTGACGAGCAACTTAAGCAACGTCTCAGGATACAAAATCAATGTGTAAAAATTGCTATTATTTCTATACATCAACAACAGGGAAACAGCCAAATCATGAATGAAGTTCCATTCACAATTGCTGCAAAGAGAATAAAATACCCAGGAATACAGTTAACAAGAGAAATGAAGGACCTCTTCCAGGAGAACTAAAAACCACTTCTCAAAGAAATCAGAGAGGACACAAACAAATGGAAAAACAGTCCATACTCATTGATAGGAAGAATCAATATCGTGAAAAAGGCTGTGCTGCCAAAAGAAACATATAGATTCAATGCTATTCCCATTAAATTACCATTGATATTCCTCACAGAATTAGAAAAAACTATTTTAAAATTCATATAGAACCAAAAAAGAGCCTGTATAGCCAAGACAATCTTAAGCAAATAGAACAAAGGTGGAGGCATCATGCTACCCAGCTTCAAACTATACTGCAAAGCTACAGTAACCAAAACAGCATGGTACTGGTACAAAAACAGACACATAGACCAGTGGAACAGAATAGAGAACTCAGAAATAAGACCGCACACCTACAACCATCTGATCTTCAACAAACCTGACAAAAACAAGCAATGGGGAAAGGACTCCCTATTTGATAAATGGTGCTGGGAGAACTGGCTAGCCATATGCAGAAAATTGAAACCAGACCCCTTCTTTACATTTTATACAAAAATTAACTCAACATGGAGTAAATACTTAAATGTAAAACACAAAACTATAAAAACCCTAGAAAAAGATCTAGGCAATAACTTTCAGGACATAGGCATGGACAAAAATTTCATAATGAAAACGTCAAAAGCAATTGCAACAAAAACAAAACTTGACAAATGGGATCTAATTAAACTAAAGAACTTCTGCACAGCAAAAGAAATTTGTCATCAGAGTGAACAGACAACCTACAGAATGGAAAAAAATTTGCAATGTATCCATCTGACAAAGGTCTAATATCCAGTCTACAAGGAACTTAAACAAATTTACAACAACAACAACAACAAAAAAAACAAACGACTCCGTTAAAAAGTGGGCAAAGGACATGAACAGAAACTCCCCAAAAGAAGACACACATGTGGCCAACAAATATATGAAAAAATGCTCAACATCACTGATCATCAGAGAAATACAAATCAAAACCACAATGAGATACTATCTCTCACCAGTTAGAATACCAATTATTAACAAGTCCAAAAACAATAGATCCTGGTGAGATTGCAGAGAAAAGGGAAACTTTTACACTGTTGGGAATGTAAATTAGTTCAATCATTGTGGAAGACAGTGTGCCAATTCCTCAAAGATCTGGAGGCAGAAATACCATTTGACTGAGCAATCCCATTACTGGGTATATGCCCAAAGGAATATAAATCATTCTATTACAAAGATAAATGCATGCATATGTTCACTGCAGCACCACTCACAATAGCAAAGACATAGAGTCAACCCAAATGCCCATCAATGGTAGACAGAATAATAAAAATGTGGTCCATATATACCATGGAATACTGTGAAACCATAAAAGGAAACGAGATCATGTCCTTTGCAGGGACACAGATGGAACTGTGAGCCATTATCCTCAGCAAACTAATGCAGGAACAGAAAACCAAACACCACATGTCACTTGTAAGTGGGAGCTTAACGATGAGAACACATGGACACATGACGGGAAAGGGGGTGGGAGTGGGAGGGAGAGCATCTGGAAGAATAACTAAGGGATGCTGGCCTTAACACGTAGGTGATAAGATAATCTGTGCAGCAAACCACCCTGGCACACATTTACGTATGTAACAAACCTGCACCTCCTGCATAGGTATCCCAGAACTTAGAATAAAACTTAAGGGAAAAATAAATCTTAAAATAAAGAAAAATAACTTTTTGAGTACAACATATGCTATTTGAGTGACGGGTACACTAAAAGCCCAGACATCACCAGTATACAATTCATCCATGTAACCAAAACCACTTGTATTTCTAAAGCTATTCCAATAAAAACATTTTAAACAAAAAAATAGCAATTTTGGATTCATTTACTATGCATATCATCCCTCTTATTGGCATCAGTATGTACGAATCACATCGTGACTGATTAACCCAGAGGAAATGAACAAAAGACATTTTAATAGACGCTGTATAAAATCTGTTCACTAACAATTCTATTCACCTTTATAATTTTAGGGTGCCCTACTTGTCCCTGGCTTCCACATTCACATTTAAACTAATTTTGGATTAAAGTATTTATAAAAAAAAGGTAAATTAGTTTGTGACATACTTACTGTCACACATTCTTAAAGTCAAATCTATTTTATTCTTTATAGTACAGAAAATTTGATAGTGTCAGAAGTCTAATTGACTTTTATTTATAACTATCTTTTGTACTTGCTATTTTTTAAGATAAAGATAGAAAATATAATCAGGTTGTGATGACTTAGTAACACGTAGTACGATCAGTAAAATCAGTTAGATGCTAAAGCTTAATAAACGTTCAGAGAAAATTCCTATGGAAAATAGAAAGTAACAAATCTAGTAAATTAATTAATCTTTGGATTCTTGAATATCTAGGGGATTTTCTAATGTCTTTGGTTAAAAGAGTATTCAAAGAAGAACAAGTCACACATCTCTTGCCTTGTTTTATTAGTCACACTGATGGAAAACAAAATATTTAAAGAAATGATTACACATTGTTGGCTGGGTGCGGTGGCTCACCACTGTAATCCCAGCACTTTGGTAGGCCGATGCGGGCGAATCACGAGGTCAGCAGATCGAGACCATCCTGGCTAACATAGTGAAACTCCGTCTCTACTAAAAACACAAAAAGTTAGCCAGGCGTGGTGGCGGGTGCCTGTAGTCCCAGCTACTCGGGAGGCTGAGGCAGGAGAATGGCATGAACCCAGGATGTGGAGGTTTGAGTGAGCCAAGATCGCACCACTGCACTCCAGCATGGGCAACAGAGCAAGACTCTGGAGGGGGCGGGTGGGGGGTGGGAAGAAGAAGAACGAAGGAAGGCAGGGGGCAGGGAGGGTTGGAGGGAAGGAAAAAAATTATTACACGTTGAGGCTGATTTTGTGGAGCCCAAAACTGGAAGATTGATTGCAAATACAAAGATAATCATCAAAATATTCTTTGTCCACAGTAACTTACGGCACTGGGAAAACAAAGTCAAATTGAGTTTAAAAGGTGAATCTGTTATAACAGAATCTTTTCTGTATAGTTAGGTCATTTTATGTATCCAAAGATTGCAAAGTATCATATAAAATAATTTTATTTTTTAAATAATGCAAATTTTTTTCATAATTATATATTTTTCAATGAAAAATTTGTTAGAAATTAGTAATGTAATAAATTACAATATATTTTAGATTTACAGAAAAAATGTGAACATAATCATACACCCAGGTCCTCCTATTATTAACATCTTACATTATTATAATTTGTTAGAATGAATGGATGCTAATGGTACATTTCGATTAACAAAAGTCAATATTTTATCAAGATAGTCTTAGTTTGTATCTAATTTCCTTCTATTTTCTGTTTCAAGATCCTATTGAAAACACAGTATTGCATTTATTCGTCATGTCTCCTTAGTCATCTCTAGGGTGTGATAGTTTTACAGACTTATCTTTGACCACCATTACAGTTTTGAGGAGTACTGGTCATGTATTCGGTAGACTATCCCTTTAACCGTGATTTGTCTGATAGTTTTTTTCAAGATTACACTAAAATTAAGTGTGTGTGTGTATGTGTATGTGTGTGCATATATATATATGTTGACGAATCACATGGCTAAGGTGGTGCTTATCAGAATTCTTTACAGTAAGTACACGATTTTTTCTTACTCCCACATTTTACCCTTTGGAAGAAAGTCATTTTGCCTAGGTTACTTAAGGAGTGAGAAGTTATGCTGTACTTCCTTGAGGGTGGGACATCTACAGAAGTTATTTGGAATTATTTTGCATAGGAGATGTGTGTATTTTTATTCATTTATTTATTTATACAATCATTTTTATATCAGAATAGAATCATGAATACTTATTTTGCACTTTGAGCAATAAAACAATATTACTATATCTACCTCATTGTTGAAATTTTTGCTGATTTAATTACTGAGAGTCTTACAGTTGGCTCTTATGTGAGTGTTACGTTTATTTTAGAACTTTTTCACTTTCTGGCACCAGAAGGTACTCCAGGCTCATCTTACATATTTCTACCCCAGTCCCCTAATCATTCACTTCTCCTAGGAGCCTAGGTTTCTTTAATTAGAGAATACTGTTATAAATCAAGATCTGGGAACTAGTTGCACACATTGTTACTGGGGTGCCATTGCTTCTAGTTCCTTTCAAATGAAGTCTATGTATATATACTAACCTATGCATATGCACATATCTCTAAAGTTTCTATACCTAACCATCTACAGTTGACCCTTGAATAATGTGGGGGTTAGGATTCTGACAAACCCATGCAGTTGAAAATCCACATTCAACTTTTGACTCCCCCAAATCTTAACTATTGATGAACTACAGTTTTGGAAGCCTTATGGATAGCAGTGGATTAACACATATTTTGTATGCTCTATCCATTATGTACTGTATTCTTACAATAAAGACTAAAGGAGAAGGGGTTGCTCTTGCTGTCTTAGGGGTGGCAGGGGCAGAAGTGGAAAAGGTGGAAGGGAGGCAGAAGAGTTACACTTGGTGTAACTTTTATCTAAAAAAATCTACAAGTAAGAGGACCTTCACAGTTCAACCCCGTTGTTCAGTGGTCAACCATACTTAATAGTTCAGTTCAATTGTATATGTATAAAGGTAACAGAATTGTTACCCTGTATCCCCTATGGAAAATAACTTTATCAATACAGTTACTCTTACATATATACAGTTACTCTTACTCTAGTCTTATACACTCTGCTCATTTCTGAAGTTACTTAGGTCACAATCAATTTTCCCATGCCCTTCAGTGAGGTTGTTTCATACATTACAGTGCTCGGTCACATATTTCATTATATCCTGAAATTCCATAACCTCCTTAACAATGTGTTTAAAACACTTATGTGCATTAAGGATCAATTTTTATGCTATAAATTTATATAGGACTTAACAAATGCATTGAGTCATATGTTTGCTATTACCATACCATGTAAACAGTATTACTGTCCTAAAATTCACCTTTGTTACACCTATCCAACCCTTTCCCCTGTACCCCAGGAGCTCCCAGAAATCATGAGATTCTTGTCACTACTGTAGTTTTACCATTTTTAGAATTTCATATAATTAGAATCATACGGTATGTAGCGTTTTCAGACTAACACTTTTTCACTTAGAAAGGTACATTTAAGATTCATTCATCTCTTTTCATGGCTTCGCATCTCATTTCTTTTTATCACTGAGTAATGTCCCATTGTATGTTTGTACCACAGTGTGTTGCTCCATTTACCTTGAAAGATACCTTGCTTGCTTCCAGTTTCGGTGATTGTAAATAAAGTTGCTACAAAGATTCCTTTGCAATTTTTGTGTAGACATAAAATTTTTAATCAGTTGGTTAAAAACCTAGGGGGGTAAATGGTGTACTGTAATATAAAACTACATTTACTTTGGAACAAAACTGCCATAATCTCAAAATGGCTATCTCATTTTGCCTTCCCACCTACATCGAATAAATGTTTATGTTATCCTGCAATCTCACCAGTAACTGAATTGTCAGTATTTGGAATTTTTGCCATTCTAATAGGTATATAATGCTAGCCCATTGGTGTTTTAATTTGCAATTCTCTAATAACAAATTATGTACAGCATCTTTTCATATTTATATTTGCCATCTTATATTGTTTTGGTGAGATATCTGTGCAGGTATTTTCCTTGTTTTTAAAATTTGGCTGTTTTCTTTATATTTTGTGTACATTTTTTAGATACAAGGATTTATCAAATATGTTTTTTGCAAGTATTTTCTTCCAGTTTGTGGCTTGTCTTTTGATTCTATTGGGAGAATCTTTCACAAAGGAGAAATTTTAAATTTTAATAAAGTCCAACTTATCATTTTTTCTTTTATTGATCATTCTTTTGTAGCTTTATCTAAAAACTCCTCATCGAACTCAGTATCACCTAAAATTTTTCTGAGTTTTCTTGTAAAAGATTTATAATTTTCTGACTTGGACTTATGTTTCCTTATTAAACTTAATTTTTTTTTCTTTTTTTTTGAGATGGAATCTCGCTCTGTCAACCAGGCTGGAGTTCAGTGGAACCATCTCAGCTCACTGCAACCTCTGCTTCCCAGGTTCAAGCGATTCTCCTGCCTCAGCCTCCCGAGTAGCTAGGACTACAGGTGAGTCCCACCATGCCCAGCTAATTTTTTGTATTTTTAGTAGAGATGGAGTTTCACCATATTAGCCAGGATGGTCTCAATCTCCTGACCTTGTGATCCACCTCCCTCGGCCTCCCAAAGTGCTGGGATTACAAGCATAAGCCACCAAGCCCAGCCCAGTTAATTTTTATAAAGGGTAAGTTCTGTGTCATGGTTTTATCCACATGGATGTCCAACTTTTTTAGCACCATATGTTTAAACACCATCATTCCCCATGTCCACATGGAATTGTCTTTTTCCCTTTATCAAAAATCATTTGATTTGATACATGTGGGTCTATTTTTAGACTCTCTGTTCTATCAATCTACATGTCTGTGTCATTTTTCAGGAATATCACACTGTCTTGCTTACTACAGCTTTATAGTAAGTCTTGAAATTGGGTAATATTAGAGCTCCATCTTTGTTCTTCTTCAGTACTAAGTATTCTAGATCTTTTGTTTTTCCATATGAATTTTAGATTATATTTGTCAATATTAAGAAAATAGCTTGCTCAGATTTTGAATGAGATTGTACTGAATGTATTAAGTTGGAAGGAATTGACTTATTAACAACACTGAATTTTCTAACCCACATATTCCCCTCACCCCTTCTTCCACCTGACCAACCCTGGTGCTTCCCTTGTGGCTCTATGTGATGTGGCATGCCCTGTCCTCTTACAAATGTGAATAACAAACTTGCTATTCAATAACAGTCTTTTCCTGAAGTGCGGGATTCACCTAACTTGAATTATAAAACCTACATTTAAAACATGAGTAAAGATAATTATGAACCCGTCTAATAATATATCTAAAATTTTATTAGGCGATGTTGCTCATAGTTTAAATGTTTTATAAACAAATGTATGTGTGTGTGTATGCACGTTCACATATATGTTTTTAAAATGTGTAATAGAAATTGCCTCAAAACTCTGAAAATGTGAAATAATTTACAGTTTCCTGCACTAATTGAGAGTATATATTTCCTCACATCGTTGACACTTTAAACATGCTTTTTAAGCATAATTGTAGACAGAAAATTGTGATTTTAAAAATACTGTTTAAAAATGAACAGTATTGGTTTTAAACATGATTTATTATAATATTTGTCAATATATTAAAGGAAAAGAAGTTTTGTTGTCAATGTACATATTTTGTCAGTTGTGGTACTTAATTTAGTAGCATTTAAAATATACATTTCTCTGTAAATTGCAAATTTATTTAGCAAACAAATTTAAATTTAAATTTATTTAGCAAATAAATATGCAATTAGTTCTTATGTACTATTCAAGAGTTCTGAGAGGAGTTTTGGCAAGATGGCTGACTAGAGACAGCTGAGAAATGCCTTTTTCAATGAAGAGGAACCAAAATATTGAGTAAACTATCAGGCTTTGAACAGATCTTTTGAGGGAAAATACTGAATGTTGATAGAGAGGCAACACAGACACCATGGTTGAAAAGAGAGGAAGCTGAGAAGGCTGCTTAAAGTCACTGGGCATCAGGACTGGCCCACAGACCCAAACCAGACTTAAAGAAAGGGTGAGTGAAGGAACCCCTGGGTACCACATTTCCACTGCAGATCTCTGGGATCCCATCTACAGGAGTTCCTATGACCTCCAAAGACCTTTGAAGTGGCAGAGGAAGCTGCCTGGGGAACAGTCAGGGACACAGCTTGAAACTGCACAGAGCCCAGAAGGTTTTGCTGTGCTGTAAAGCTGCAGGAAAATTCAGCCATAAGTGCCTATCACATAAGGCTCTCCATCTTGCACTGAGTGGTTGTAGCTCCTGCTGTCTGCAGGGCTGAGAGAAAGTAGAGCTACCACAGCCAGAGGACAAAGGTGCATTTGATCCAATTACCCCCTTGTCTGCTGCCTCCTCCCATGACTGCCTTCCTGGCCACTCCTGAAAGAGGATGCCCACAGCACAGCCTCCACTGCCCTGCCTGAGTATGTTGCTGGTAGCCTGGGAGAAGTTTATACCCCAGCACAGCCAGTGCTTGACGCCAAGGAGCCAGTGGACAAACCCATGGGCTTGGTCCCAATCCCAATTCCCCAGGACTTGAGAACACCACCCAGGAGAGTCAAGCTGAGACCTGTGGCCTAAGCTCAAGCTGGGGAATAGCCCCATACTCGGAGCACAGAGAAGAGGGTGGCATGGGTTCGTGTGCTGGCACAGGACCTGGGCATCCCTTCCTTTGCAAACTGGACTGGGAAGGGTATAGCCTAATAGCCAGCCACGGCTTCTTTACCAGGGAGCCCCCTGGGTTAGAAGATCTGGAATAGCTCAACAATCTGGGCACAGAAGGTGTGGGACAAGCCTAGCAGATCAGGCCTTCTTCAGGGCAGATGGAGAAAGACCCACCAGGTTGGGGGACTATGAGCTGGATGGGTCTCAGAGCCATCTGCTGTGCTAAAAGTCCCAGACCTGTGGACAACACGCCAGTTGCATACCTGAAGAGCCACTGCCCTGTCCGGGGATCCTCTGCCCTTGACCTACCACATCACCAGAGCAGCCACAGACATACCCCATAACTTGCTCTGATTCCAGCAAGCACAGGGGACTGGTAAGTTGCCAGGGAGTCATGGAACTCTTGACACAGACTGACCCTAAGGGGAGGGGAGCACAGGCTGCCAAATTACCCCTTGGGGCCAAGGAAACATGAGCATGGCACCAACAATTGAAGTGGGAACCACCAAGGCCCAGAAATGGACTTAGAGAAGGAGTCGTCTCTTGCCCCTGCTTTTCCTCTCTAGAGGACTGCTGCAAGAGACACTGAAATACAAAAGGGTGAACTGGAGCTCAGTAGGAGCCTATCTCCTGGCTCTTACCCTTAAGCACCATTAATGGACCACAATCTAAATTACACTACCCAATAAAAATACACTGTTTCAATACATGGTATATGTGAAACCCACTTCAGGAACTTATCAACAACCAAGGAACCCCTATAGGGCCTTGGTCCTCTGAAAGCACCTAGATATGAAGCCAATTGACAATACATAGCATAAGCCACAGTCAAATCCCCATGGGGACAATAATATACAATCAAAAAGCCCAATCCAAATGACAGCAAATTCAAAAGAAAAAGAAGCACCAGCTCCCTCAGATAGGAAGGAATCAGCACAAGAACTACAGCAATTCAAAAAGCCAGAGCACTTCCTTATCATCAAAGAATCAACTAGCTCCCTAGCAGTGGATTCTAACCAGCTTGAAATGTCTGGAATGACAGGCATGCAATTCAGAATCTGGATGACAAAGAAATTCAATGAGATCCAAGAAAAAATTAAAATCCAATCCAATGAAGCCAGAAAAACAATCTAAGATTTGAAAGATGACATAGCTATATTAAGAAAGAACCAAACTGAGTTTCTGGAATTGAAAAATTTGCTACAGGAATTTCAAAATGCATCTGGAAACCTTAACAACAGACTGGACCAAGAAGAGAAAAGAATTTCAAAATCTGAAGACTGTTCCTTTGAATCAACCAAATCAGATAAAAATAAAGAAAAAAAATTAAATGAAAAAAATCCTTCGTTCTCGAAGGATTATGGGATTATGGGATTATGTAAAGTAACCAAATCTGTAAATAACACATTGCTCAGAGAGAAGAAAAAAGAGTAAACGAATTGGAAAATATATTTGAGTATATAATCCATGATAATTTCCACAGTCTTGCTGAGAGGTAAACACAATGATTCAAAAAATTGAAAGAACTCCTGTAAGATATTATACAAGATAATACCCAAGCCATATAGTCATCAGACTTTCCAAGGTCAATGCAGAAGAAAAAATCTTAAAGGAAGCTGGAAAAATAATGGTCATATCACCTATTAGAGGATCCCATCAGACTAACAATGGGCTTTTTAGCAGAAACCTTATAAACCAGAAGAGATAAGGGCTCTATTCTTAGCATCATCAAAGAAAAGAAATTCCAGCCCAAAATTTCATAACCTACCAACTAAGCTTCATAAGTGAAGGAGAAATTAAATCTTTCCCCGATAAGCAAGCACTAAGGAAATTCTCTGCCACTAATCCAGCCTTACAAGAGATGCTTAAGGGAGTTCTAAACATGGAACAAAAGAACAATACCTGCTATCACAAAAACACATGTAAGTATATAGCCTACAGACCCTATAGAGCAACTATACAATCAAGAATACAAAGGGACCAGGTAACAACACCATGACAATAACAAAACCATACATATCAATATTAACCTTGAATGTAAATGGTCAAAACCCTACACATAAAAGACACAGAGTGGTAAATTGGATTAAAAAACAAGACCCATCCTTCTGCTTTCTTCAAAAAAAACATCTAACATGTAATGAAATCTTTTGGCTCAAAATAAAGGGATGGAGAAAGATTTATCATGCAAATGGTAAACAAAAAAGAACAGGAGTCACTATTCTTGTGTGAGATAAGACAGACTCTAAGCCAACAACAGTAAAAATGGACAAAGAAGGGCATTACAAAGTGATAAAGGGTTTAATTCAACAAGATTTAGCTATCTTAAATTTATAGTATCCCTGTGACATTGTAGCAACCAGATTCACAAAACAATTACTTCTAGACCTAGGAAAAGACTTAGCCACACAATAACCGAGGGGGATTTCAACGCCCCACTTATAGCATTAGACAGATTATGAATGAAAAAAAAAAACTAACAAGTAATAAATTCTGGACTTCAATTTGACATTTGACCAACTGGACATAACAGACTTCTACAGAACATTCCACCCAAGAACCACAGAATATATGTCCTTTTCATCTAAACATGGAACATACTCTAAGATTAATCACATGGTTGGTCATACAGCAAGTCTCAATACATTTTAAAAAATTGAAATCATAACAAGTATATTCTCAGACCACAGTGGAATAAAAATTGAAATTAACATCAAACCACACAATTACATAGAAAATAAACAACTTGCTCCTAAATGACCTTTGAGTAAACAACCACATTAAAGCAGAAATCATTTTAAACAAATGAAAATAAAGCCACTACATCCTAAAACCTCTGGAATGAGCTAAATCAGTGTTAAGAGAAAATTTTATACTGCTAAACACCTACATTAAGACAATAGAAAGGTCTCACATTAATCTAATATCACACTTAAAAGAACTATGAAAAACAGGAGCAAACTAATCTTCAACTAGCAGAAAAAAGAAGTAACTAAAATCAGAGCAGAAGTAAACAAAATTGAGACCCCATAAAACCATCCAAAGGATCAATGAAACTAAAAGTTGGTGCTCTGAAAGGGTAACAAGATTGATAAACCACTAGATAGATTAACAAAGAAAATAAGAGAGAAGGTCCAAATGAGCAAAATCAAAAATGACAAAGGAGTCATTACAAGGGATTCCACAGGAATACAAAAGATCCTTAGATCCTATTATTAGCATCTCCGTGCACATAAACTATAAAATCTAGAGCAAGTAGATAAATTCCTGGAAACATGCAACCTCTCAAGATTGAACCAGGACAAATTGAAACCCTGAATAGACCAATAACAAGTTCTGAAATTGAATCTGTAGTAGAAAAACTACCAACCAAAAAACCCTTAGACTAGGTGGATCCACATCCAAATTCTACCAGATATAGAAAGAAGAGCTGCTACCAATCATATGGAAAGTATTATAAAAAGTCAAGGAAAAGGGACTTCTCTCTAACTCATTCTATGAAAAGAGTATCATCCTGATACCAAAACCTAGCAAAGACACACTTAAAAAACCAAACAAAAAAACCC